>NC_089491.1:43210316-43522164 GCF_036850765.1 Saccopteryx bilineata | reverse complement strand
TACAGGAGGGCAAGGAGGCTCCAACTGCATTACTTCTCAGATTCAAATCCAACTGAAAGGTAAGAGCTTTGGAATTAGGAAGAATTCACTCTCATTAGCTCTAGTTGGCTGGACTAAGTTGAGTACCCTTTCTCCAACCAATCACTGTGGCTGGGGCTCTCATTGGCCAGGTGTAAATTATGTGCTGGAGTCAAGGGTGGAGTGAATATTACCTGAAGCCCCGGGGCTAAGAATGGGGAGGGGTGTTTCCATGGAGCAAAATCAAGATGCTTACCCTTATGGAGGTAAACAGTGAATGCAGAGCACCAGAAACAACTGTCCACTTCATTGCCTGGTCCATGTGAAGAATTTGACAAATGCTGATTCCAGGCCAAAATGTACTGGGACTCACAGGATGCCATTCTAAAACCTTTTTTCAGATTGTGTAAACCAGAATGTAATTAAACCACTTTGTTTTAACAGAGTAATAGATGTCATCATTAGAATTGCAAGAAAGTACATCCTTACCTTGCTTTTTATTCAACATTTCCTTCTATTCCTACTCATCCTGTTCCCCCAGTGATTCTAAAAGCCTCCCACATTCTTTCTTCTGATACAGGACTAGAGATCAAGTGGTGGCTAATGTGTCTACCTTATCTTATCAGGCAGTCTGCCAGCAAACCATCACTAATGCGCCAGCGATCGACACCATTCGATGCCGAACTTGGAGGGAAAGTGTTATAGCAAGGAGAAAGAAAACCAGGAAGCCAATTTTTTTTTCACTTATCTTTACTATAATTCATCAAATTAATTGATTATTGTTATTCAATTATTTATTGGTTCAACAAATATTTATTAAGCACCTATGTTGGTTTATGTAAGTGTGTGAACTTCAAGAGACTTGTGAGCTATTTTATTATTTTTTAGTTTATTTATTCTATCCTCCTTGCCCACTCTTTTACAGAAAAAGCTGGTATCTGAGCTGAGTCTTAACCAGTGCAGAAGTTTTTCTGCTAAACCTGTCTGTATTTTTAAAATTGTGTTCTTGAAGTCCCTCATTCCAGGAGAGGCTGCAGGGTCTTCCATGGAGTTGCGAAGGAGAGAATGAGCAGGTGGGCTACTCTTCTTTTATATCACAGGGCTCCTTATAAGAATGTTTTTGAAGAACACACACAGACTCAGATGTTGGAATCAAACAGGTCTAAATTTCAGCTCTGTCACTGAATATTTAAGTATGTGACCTTGGGCAAGTCAGGTAATCTCTATGGATTGATTTTCTCATGGATGAAAATGAAGATGGTAATAAGCACTTTATAAAACTCACCACAGAGCACAGTGTGAATCCAGTGCGATAAGATTATGTGAAAAGGAGATGACGTCAGAGTAATGGCGGAGTAGGAAGCGATACCGATAAATCTCCCCCAAAACTCAACAAGATCTTCAACCAGAAACAGAAAAACCTATACTTGGAGCCTCCAGATGCTTCACAATACACCCGAAGGTATGGTCGAGTGAAAAATTGGCTAAATATATAACCAAATCCTGAAGGAAATAGGGAGTAAGAAATGCTCCGCCTTCCTCACTAACCTAAACAGGGTGGCTTTCTCTGGTAACTGTGAATATAGAAACTGAGGCGGGCAAAGGGGGTGAATACATCCAGGCCACGCACAAAAGGCCGAACCAGGCTGTGGCACGGAGATCCTAGCGGAGGAAAAACTGTTCCTGTGGCAAGCGGGGCAATACAAGCTAACACTCGCGCCAAACCCAAACAAAGAAAGACAAGCGGGGCAGCCATTTTACCCGTTCTCCTGGTTGGTGCGCAGTTAGTGGGCGAGAGATCTCTTCCTAAGCCCCAGAAGTGGGTGTCCGTGTTGCCCCACAGAGAGGCAGGGTCAGAGGCCTTTCTGTGGGCCGAAAGCAGAATCTCTGGGCAGCCCCAGCGCCCTGGGAAAGCCGCGCACGGGAGGGAGCGAGAACTAATTCCAATGGTGGAAATTTTCCGTGCTGGTGAGGGTTTCACTCAGGGAAACGCGGCCGGCCTCATATCCTGGTGTGCGCGCGCAGATAGGTAGTGAGCAATTCCTCCGAGTGCCTCGGCAGGGCGCGCCCGTGTTATCGCACAGAGGGGCAGAGTCAGGGGCCTTTGTGTGGGCAAAAGCAGAATCTCGGGCCGCCCCAGCGCCTTGCAAAAGCCGCGCACGGGGACGGAGCGAGAGCGAATTCCAGCGCTGCAAATTTCCATGCGGTTAGGGGTTTCACTCAGAGCGTGAGACTACTGGCCGGATATCCTGGTCTGCGCGCGCAGATAGTGAATGAGAGTTTCCTCCAAGCACCCCGGAAGTGGGTGCCCGCCTGTGTTACCGGAGAGAGTGGCAGAGCCAGAGGTCTTTGAGTGGGCGGAAAGCCCGCCTGATTATGCTAGCAGCTCTGACTGACTGAGCCTTACCCAGAGCCCTGTGCTGAGTGGAAATAGAGTGGGGAGTTGCCAGCTCTTTGAACCTCTTACTATCCAGGCAGAGGCAGCAACAACCCCATAGCTGGATTATCAGGCTACTAATTGAGGAAGGAAAGACTAGGAGAAAGGCTCCAGGAACACGGACTCTCTCACTGTCGGAGCCTATGAAAGCTAATGAGCCTTGACTCCCAACGAGACTAAAGCACAATACATGACATTGCCATAGAGACTTATCAACTGCAAACCTCTACCTGAGCGTGCCAAAGGGGCAGAACCCGGGGTACAGAGTCACCGACCAGGAAGAGGGAGAGAAAAGAAAAAACAAGAAGATAACCTCTCAAAATCAAGAATAATCTGCAGACTTTATAACCTATCCCATTTTATTATATTTGTTCATTTGTTTCTCTTATCTTCATTCTTGATACTTTTTTTCCTCCTCCAATTTGGCCGATTAACTCTCTGCCGGTCTTACTCTCTCCTCTCCTTGAACTACACTACCCATAAGTGTTACATCTCCCATTATCTTTTTTCTCCTCTTCCTTTCTCTCTATGAGGGTTGCACTCCAAAACCCTTAACTCTATCTCTCTCCTTTCTTTTTTCTTCTTTTACTGATTCCCTCTTTTTTTCTCTCTCTCTCTTTCTTTTCTCCCTCTATATTAGTTTCTTCCTTTCTCCTTTACATCTCCTCTCATTCAAACCTCAATAACAAACAAATTATCTTATCTGGGACTCAAACTTATGTTTGTGGCATTTTGGGGGTTTTTTACTTCACCTTTTTAACTCACTAGCAGTGCTCCCATCCCTGGCTCTCCATTTTATCTAGTTCTTGTTCCACTAAATACAATAGTATTTTTTAAATTTGTCCCCCCATTTTTCTGTTCTCTTATTCCTCTCATCATAACTCTTAGACAACACCAACACCTAAAAGCAAATCATTTTATTCTTGACCCAAATATTTTCCTTATTTGCTTTTTGTGGGTCCATACCGCTCCCCCTTATTTTTTTCCTTTTTTTTCTTTTTTTTTTTTTTTTGCCTCTTTATTACTTTCCCCCAATTCAGGACCTCCATCACAGGCATTGTTTGTTATAATTCACAGTTCACCACAAGATTTTCTCAAGAAAAAGGGGAGAGGAGAGGAAAAAAGGAGGGGGGGGAATAATTTCCTTTTTTTAAAAATTATTATTTTATTTTTCTTTATTTCATTATTAATTTTTTTTTAAAAAAAACAACTCTTTTTGATTTTTTTTTTAACTTTTTATTCTTTATTAAATCTCATTAATACTATCAACAAAACCACCCTCAGATGCCATTAAGGAAGAGAAAATCGAATATCATGGATACAAAAGAAAGAGAGGTAACACAGCTAGATGAGGAAAAATCTATGGAGAAAAAATTTAATATATTGGAAACCTTGGAGCTAAATGACAGAGGATTCAAGATAGAAATCCTAAAATTCCTTTGAGATATACAAGAAAACACAGAAAGGCAATTTAGGGAGCTCAGAAAACAACTCCATGAACACAAAGAATATATGTCCAAAGAAATTGAAACTATAAAAACAAATGAAACAGAGATGAAAAACTCAATTCACGAGCTGAAAAACGAAGTAACAAGCTTAGCTAATAGAACAGGTCAGATAGAAGAGAGGATTAGTGAAATAGAAGACAAGCAACTTGAGGCACAACAGAGAGAAGAAGAAAGAGACTCAAAAATTAAAAAAAATGAGATAGCCCTACAAGAATTATCTGACTCCATCAAAAAGAATAACATAAGAATAATAGGTATATCAGAGGGAGAAGAGAGAGAAAATGGAATGGAGAACATACTCAAACAAATAATAGATGAGAACTTCCCAAGCCTGTGGAAAGAACTAAAGCCTAAAATTCAAGAAGCAAACAGAACACCGAGTTTTCTTAACCCCAACAAACCTACTCCAAGGCATATCATAATGAAATTGACACAAACCAACAGCAAAGAAAAAATTCTCAAGGCAGCCAGGGAAAAGAAGAATACAACATATAAAGGAAGGCCCATTAGATTATCATCAGATTTCTCAGCAGAAACTCTACAAGCTAGAAGAGAGTGGACCCCAATATTTAAAGTCCTGAAAGAGAGAAACTTTCAGCCACAAATACTATACCCATCAAAACTATCCTTCAAATATGAAGGAGAAATAAAAACATTCACAGATACAGAAAAGATGAGGGAATTTATCATCAGAAAACCCCCACTCCAGGAATTACTAAAGGGGGTTCTCCAATCAGATACAAAGAACAAAAAAAAAAAAACAGAGCCACAAGTAAAAGCTCCAAGAAGAACACAATAAAACCAAATTTAAACTGTGACAACAACAAAAAGAAAGAGGGGGAGAAGATGGAGATTAACAGTAGCAAAGGACGATGGAGTGCAAAAGTACTCACAAAATAGTTCGCTACAATGAACAGGGTAGGGACCCTTTTCATTACTCAAAGGTAACCACCATTGAAAAAACCACCACAGAAGCACAATAAATGAGATAAAAAAGATAGCAACAGAGGAAAGATGTATGGAATACAACCAAATAAAAACAAAAGATAGAAAAACGAAAGAGAAGAATCAAACAAGACACAAAACTAACAGAAAGCAAGATATAAAATGGCAATAGGGAACTCACAAGTATCAATAATTACACTAAATGTAAACGGATTAAACTCACCAATAAAAAGGCACAGAGTAGCAGAATGGATTAAAAAAGAAAATCCAACTATATGCTGCCTACAGGAAACTCATCTAAGTAACAAGGATAAAAACAAATTCAAAGTGAAAGGCTGGAAAACAATACTCCAAGCAAATAACATCCAAAAAAAAGCAGGTGTAGCAATACTCATATCGGATAATGCTGACTACAAGACAGGAAAAGTACTCAGAGATAAAAATGGCCATTTCATAATGGCTAAGGGGACACTGAATCAAGAAGACATAACAATTCTTAATATATATGCACCAAACCAAGGAGCACCAAAATATATAAGACAGCTACTTATTGACCTTAAAACAAAAACTGACAAAAATACAATCATACTTGGAGACCTCAATACACTGCTGACGGCTCTAGATCGGTCATCCAAACAGAAAATCAACAAAGACATAGTGGCCTTAAACAAAACACTAGAGCACCTGGATATGATAGACATCTACAGGACATTTCATCCCAAAGTGACTGAGTATACATTTTTCTCCAGTGTACATGGATCATTCTCAAGAATTGACCATATGTTGGGCCACAAAAACAACATCAGCAAATTCAGAAAAATTGAAGTTGTACCAAGCATATTTTCTGATCATAAAGCCTTGAAACTAGAATTCAACTGCAAAAAAGAGGAAAAAAATCCCACAAAAATGTGGAAACTAAACAACATACTTTTAAAAAATGAATGGGTCAAAGAAGAAATAAGTGCAGAGATCAAAAGATATATACAGACTAATGAAAATGACAATACGACATATCAGAATCTATGGGATGCAGCAAAAGCAGTGATAAGAGGGAAGTTCATATCACTTCAGGCATATATGAACAAACAAGAGAGAGCCCAAGTGAACCACTTAACTTCCCACCTTAAGGAACTAGAAAAAGAAGAACAAAGACAACCCAAAACCAGCCGAAGAAAGGAGATAATAAAAATCAGAGCAGAAATAAATGAATTAGAGAACAGAAAAACTATAGAAAAAATTAATAGAACAAGGAGCTGGTTCTTTGAAAAGATCAATAAAATTGACAAACCCTTGGCAAGACTTACCAAGGAAAAAAGAGAAAGAACTCATATAAACAAAATCCAAAATGAAAGAGGAGAAATCACCACAGACACCGTAGATATACAAAGAATTATTGTAGAATACTATGAAAAACTTTATGCCACTAAATTCAACAACCTAGAAGAAATGGATAAATTCCTAGAACAATACAACCTTCCTAGACTGAGTCAAGAAGAAGCAGAAAGCCTAAACAGACCTATCAGTAGAGAAGAAATAGAAAAAACCATTAAAAACCTCCCCAAAAATAAAAGTCCAGGCCCTGATGGCTATACCAGCGAATTTTATCAAACATTCAAAGAAGACTTGGTTCCTATTCTACTCAAAGTCTTCCAAAAAATTGAAGAAGAAGCAATACTTCCAAACACATTTTATGAGGCCAACATAACCCTCATACCAAAACCAGGCAAGGATGGCACAAAAAAAGAAAACTACAGACCAATATCTCTAATGAATACAGATGCTAAAATACTAAACAAAATACTAGCAAATCGAATACAACAACATATTAAAAAAATAATACATCATGATCAAGTGGGATTCATCCCAGAATCTCAAGGATGGTTCAACATACGTAAAACGGTTAACATAATACACCATATCAACAAAACAAAGAACAAAAACCACATGATCTTATCAATAGATGCAGAAAAGGCTTTCGATAAAATACAACACAATTTTATGTTTAAGACTCTCAACAAAATGGGTATAGAAGGAAAATATCTCAACATGATAAAGGCCATATATGATAAACCATCAGCTAACATCATATTAAATGGCACTAAACTGAAGGCTTTCCCCCTTAAATCAGGAACAAGACAGGGTTGTCCACTCTCTCCACTCTTATTTAATGTGGTACTAGAGGTTCTCGCCACAGCAATCAGACAAGACAAAGAAATAAAAGGCATCCATATCGGAAAAGAAGAAGTAAAGGTATCACTTTTTGCAGATGATATGATCCTATACATCGAAAACCCCAAAGAATCCACAAAAAGACTACTAGAAACAATAAGCCAATACAGTAAGGTCGCAGGATACAAAATTAACATTCAGAAGTCAATAGCCTTTCTATATGCCAACAATGAAACAACTGAGAAGGAACTCAAAAGAATAATCCCCTTCACGATTGCAACAAAAAAAATAAAATACTTAGGAATAAACATAATAAAGAATGTAAAGGACTTATATAATGAAAACTATAAACCATTGTTAAGGGAAATTGAAAAAGATATAATGAGATGGAAGAATATACCTTGTTCTTGGCTAGGAAGAATAAATATAATCAAGATGGCTATATTACCCAAAGCAATATACAAATTTAATGCAATTCCCATCAAACTTCCAATGACGTTTTTTAAAGAAATAGAGCAAAAAATCATCAGATTTATATGGAACTATAAAAAACCCCGAATAGCCAAAGCAATCCTAAAGAAAAAGAATGAAGCTGGGGGCATTACAATACCTGACTTCAAACTATATTATAGGGCCACGACAATCAAAACAGCATGGTATTGGCAGAAAAATAGACACTCAGACCAATGGAACAGAATACAAAGTCCAGAAATAAAACCACATACATATGGTCAAATAATTTTTGATAAAGGGGCCAACAACACACAATGGAGAAAAGAAAGCCTCTTCAACAAATTGTGCTGGAAAAACTGGAAAGCTACATGCAAAAGAATGAAACTCGACTACATTTTGTCCCCTTGTACTAAAATTAATTCAAAATGGATCAAAGACCTAAATATAAGACCTGTAACAATAAAGTACATAGAAGAAGACATAGATACTAAACTCATGGACCTTGGTTTTAAAGAGCATTTTATGAATTTGACTCCAAAGGCAAGAAAAGTGAAGGCAAACATAAATGAATGGGGCTACATCAGACTAAGAAGTTTTTGCTCAGCAAGAGAAACTGATAACAAAATAAACAGAAAGCCAACTAAATGGGAAATGATATTTTCAAACAACAGCTCAGATAAGGGCCTAATATCCAAAATATACAAAGAACTCATAAAACTCAACAACAAACAAACAAACAATCCCATAAAAAAATGGGAAGAGGATATGAACAGACACTTCTCCCAGGAAGAAATACAAATGGCCAACAGATATATGAAAAGATGCTCATCTTCTTTAGCTCTTAGAGAAATGCAAATCAAAACAGCAATGAGATACCACCTCACACCTGTTCGATTAGCTATTATTAGCAAGACAGGTAATAGCAAATGTTGGAGAGGCTGTGGAGAAAAAGGAACCCTCATACACTGTTGGTGGGAATGTAAAGTAGTACAACCATTATGGAAGAAAGTATGGTGGTTCCTCAAAAAACTGAAAATAGAACTACCTTATGACCCAGCAATCCCTCTACTGGGTATATACCCCAAAAACTCAGAAACATTGATACGTAAAGACACATGCAGCCCCATGTTTATTGCAGCATTGTTCACAGTGGCCAGGACATGGAAACAACCAAAAAGCCCGTCAATAGATGACTGGATAAAGAAGATGTGGCACATATACACTATGGAATACTACTCAGCCATAAGAAATGATGACATCGGAACATTTACAGCAAAATGGTGGGATCTAGATAACATGATACGAAGCGAAATAAGTAAATCAGAAAAAACCAGGAACTGCATTATTCCATACGTAGGTGGGACATAAAAGTGAAACTAAGAGACATTGATAAGAGTGTGGTGGTTACGGGGGGGAGGGGGGAATGGGAGAGGGAAAGGGGGACGGGGAGGGGCACAAAGAAAACAAGATAGAAGGTGACAGAGGACAATCTGACTTTGGGTGACGGGTATGCATCATAATTGAACGACAAGATACCCTGGTCTTGTTATCTTTGAATATATGTATCCTGATTTATTGATGTCACCCCATTAAAAAAATAAAATTATTTAAAAAAAAAAAAGATTATGTGAAAAGTATTTGTCATAGTGCCTGGCACTTAGGAGCCTTATAAAGTTAATTTTCACCCTCTTCCCCCTCCCTCCCTTCATCCCTCCTTCCCTTCCTTTCCCTTGTCTTCCCTTGTCTTCCCTTGTCTTCCCTTGTCTTCCCTTGTCTTCCCTTCTCTTCCCTTCTCTTCCCTTCCCTTCCCTTCCCTTCCCTTCCCTTCCCTTCCCTTCCCTTCCCTTCCCTTCCCTTCCCTTCCCTCCCCGCACTGCCCTGCCCTGCCCTTTCTTCCTTCTCTTTCTTTCTTCTAACCTCACTTTGTGGGGAGCTGTTACTGATGAGGCAGAACAGAGGCCAATCAAGATGTGGCGGCCATTGCCTCTTCTATGTCACTGTTGCACCACCTGTCTTTGAGTCCCATCAGAAGAAAGATGCCAGCTCCTTGAGAGAAGTGTCTCCGCTGCTCAGCAGGCTAGCCTGGGATGACCTGGCTGCCACCTGAGGAGCTGTGCTTCTGGTCACATCCGAATGCTGGCTCTAGCAGTGAGCCTGAGGGGTGTGCGGGCAAAAGAAATGCTTCTCTTATTAATTTTCTGCAGAGGAAATTCATTGCAAATACCACCCTAAACGTGAAGTGGAGAAAATGGTATGTATATAGTATAGTCAGAAACGTTTAGGGGGAGGTTATAGGTGCTTAACCCAAAGTAGTTTAAGCATGAAGAGGGAATTACTGGTTTAGCAGCCCCAAAGCTGACTGGCTTCAGGAATGGCTGTATTCACTTATTCAGACAAGGGTTCCAGAATCTCCTTCTCTCTATCTCAGTCCTGCTTTTTCAGGCAGGTCCTCCTTTTGTGGCTAGTCACTAACAATTCCAGGATTTTTTCTATCAGCTTTATAACCACAACAAAAAGGGAGCATCCCTTCTCTTCTGGTTCTAGCAAGCATTCCAAGACTGAGTTCCATCAATCTGATTTGGGTCATCTGCCCATTCCTGAACCTGTCACTGTGGGCAGTGGGGTGCAATGGTCTGATTGACCAGGCCTCTTCCTGGAAGGAGAAGTGGATGGAAAATAGGGAAGAAACGGTTCGGAAGGTAAACCTGCGACTGGCAACAGAAGAACAACTCAAGAACATATCTTTTTAAATTAGCATTTTTGTTTTCTTTGAACAAATATCCAGAAGTGGGATTTTGGGCCATATGGTAGTGCTATTTTTAATTTCTTGAGGAATTTCTATACTGTTTTCCACAGTGGCTATACCAGTCTCCCTTCTCATTGATAATATGGGAGAGTTCCCTTTTCTCCACATCCCTGCCAGCACTTCTTGGTTTGTTGACTTATGGATGATAGCCATTCTGGCAGGGGTGAAGTGATATTTCATAGTGGTTTTTATTTTTATTTTCCTGGTGATTAATGATGAGATGATTTCCAAACTTGTAATCACATCATAAAGAATATAAATGTTGAATCACTATGTTGTATACCTGACACTAATATAATATTGTATGCCAGCTATACTGGATAGATAGATCTTTGTTTTTATCCCAATAAATTACTTAACTGGCAATCACTAGAAAATGCCATGAAGTGTGTGATGTTAGTTTTATGTGTCAACTTTGCTAGATTATAGCAGCTAGTTATAGTCAATCTAACACTAATGTATGTATATATAATATATCTATACATAAAACATATATATACAAATACATATATAGGTATACACAGCTATGTATAAATATGCATTTTACATATCGTATATATGTCTTTTCTGCTTCTGTTTTTCTAATAGAACTCTGATTGATTCACTACGGAATCTCAAAATGTAATCTGTGACTGACCTGTTGTGGCACAGGGGATAAAGCATCGATCTGGAATGCTGTGGTTGCCAATTTGAAATTGTGGTGCTTGCCTGGTTAAGGCACATACAGGAAGCAACTACTATGAGTTAATGCTTCCTGCTTCTCCCCTCTCTTTCTCTCTTTCTCCTCTCTTTAAAAAAAATCGGTAAATAAAATCTTAAAAGAATACATATATTTCACTCCATAAGACTCACTTTTTTCCCCCCAAAAGTGGAGGGGAAAATGCCCATGCATCTTATGGAGCAAAAAATATGGTATTTTATTAAATATTCTAACACACCATTTGGTTCAGAATATTTTTTTTCTTATTTTCCTCCTTAAAACCTTAAGTGTGTCTTATGGTCAGTTGTGTCTTATGGAGCAAAAAATACGGAATATATAATTCATACTTGAAAAATGACATTGACCATTATGTCATTGAGATTTTGAAGTCAATGTTGAGGCAGAACTCCATTCAGCCATGGTCAGATAGCTCAGTTGGTTAGAGCAACTTTTGAATGAGCAGAAGTTGCTGGTTAGATCCCCAGTCAGGACACACATAGGAACAGATTGATATTTCTCTCCCTCTCTCTCTCTTTTTCCCTCTCTCTCCCTCTTTCACTCCCTTCTTCTCTAAAATCAATGAATAAAATGTTTATTTGAAAAGGAAAAATAATCAATTTATTCCCCTTCAGTGCTCAGCTTATGTAATTTGATTGAAACTGGAATGTAGTGGTCTTACTAACACATTTTTCCCGGCAATGGCACAACTGTTTGGGGGCCCCTTAAAAACAAATTGTCACTATAATACTGGAAATAAATACTTGATGATACTTGAAATATAACACATTTCTACTGAGGGATTTAAACTGCTTCACAAGCATTATCTCATGCATCCACATGTGATGGTAATGAGGTAGGTGGCAAAAACGACCAACCCCACTTTACAGAGTGAAATTGGGACATGATGAATGTGGCTTGGCCCAGAGCTGTGTTGAAACTCACTAATAGAATAGGAATAGTAAAAGAAGTCTTGCAGGCTTTAGGCCTCTGTTCAGCCAATTCAAGGCATGGTCTCCCCATCCTCTATATGGGAAAAAGCTGGGGGTTATTAAAATGCAGGTTCCTACGCACCATCCTAGATGTACTAAATAAGAATTTTGTAAAATGGATCAAAGCATTTGCCATTTTGGCGAGAGCCATAGATGGGTCTTAACACGTTCAAGTCTGAGAACTGGTACTTAGGTGTAGTTTTTTACTTTGTCTATACCTTCACTGTTTGGCTTCATGGATATATATACATATATATATATATGGTCTACTGGAAAGTTCTGTCCATTTTTGGAATAAAACAAAATACAAATTCTTCTGACTTAATTCATGTGGCACCCATCTTGAATATTTCCACACCAACCCTATCTTCCAAATATGGTCCAAAATGGTTTGCTGAGCTGAATTAAGTCTTTCTGTGATCTCTAATGTTGTCGGAAAAGGATCTTGCTCCAACATGGTCTTAACAACATTGTCATCGATCAAAGATGGTCGCCCAGAATGTGGCTTATCAGAAAGGGCAAAATCACCTGTTTCAAATTTTTCGAACCATCTTCTGCATGTCCTATCAGAAACTGTACCTTCACGGCCTGACCTGTGGTGGCTCAGTGGGATAAAACGTCGACCTGGAACACTGAGGTCACCGGTTCGAAACCTTGGGCTTGCCTGGTCAAGGCACATATGGGAGTTGATGCTTCCTGCTCCTCCCCCTTCTCTCTCTCTCTGTCTCTCTCTCACTCCTCTCTCTCTAAAAAAATCAATAAATAAAATATTAAAAAAAAAAAGAAACTGTACCTTCACCAAACACTTTCAATAAATTTCTACATGCTTCTATAGCATTTGTTCCTTGTTGAAATTCATATACAATACAGTGGCGTAAATGAACTTTATCAGTAGCCATGGGTACACTATTGCTTCACACATAAGACTAACGTGAATCAACTTTGTTTTAGTTAATTTGCTACATCAGTATGTATACATTAAGTGATAAAAATAAAGAGGCACACATGCACCAAATAAACGTGCTTACGTGTCAAAACTTGTGATAGAAACAGACAGAACTTTCCGGTAGACCATATATATATATTTAGGAACTCAATAAAGGGTTTTCCTGATTCAAGTAGAAAAGAAAAACCAAGAGAAAAAATACAAGCTTCCTTTCTTCTTCTTTTTTTTTTTACAGCAGATTTTCAAATGCTTCTCATTATTTTCAAAGAGCTGTTTAAAGAAAATGAATCTGAGAGTTGGTAATGGGTATATTCTATCAACTTTTTGATCCCTATTTATTGGTATTTGCATGATGTGTTTTGCCTTTTTAGCTCCCCATGTTCACCTGAGAGAATTCTCCTGATGTCTCCCAGAGGTTATCTGGGTCCTTTAGCCAAACAAATGCACATGACATTTGTAAATCAAGGACATTTTTGCTGGAATAGCACCAACAGAAATTGCACAAGACCTCTTAAGCTGCCTCTAAGACTAGGGAAATGTCTGACAGGGTGAGTTCACCTTGGCAAATCATTTGATCCACTGGCCAAACAAACTCAAATGGCAGTGATGCAAACATTGATTGGGCTTGTAGCTTAAATGTCCTTACCCTTTGTCATTGTTTTCTTTTTTAAAGTTTGACAAGAAAAAGTTGTGCAACAGAGATTCTTAAAAGCAAGAAAACTTACTTTTTAGAAAAAGAGGTTAGGCTATGCAGTATGTTCAAATGTACAATAGAAGCTGGGATATCACTGCACACATTTTCAGTGTTCATAGGAGGGCTTTGTTAGCACAGAGTCCTAGAAGTCGAAAAGGAGGGGAACAAAGACTATACTTTCAGGGATCATTTCTGTAGTTTGTTACTGAAAAGAAGGAAACAGTTGCATGACAAGTGACTGGGTCCATTCTACAATTTGGCACCTGCCCCCACCCACCAGCCCTCAGCTAACCTGTGCTTAAAGTCACAAGACAAGTGAGGCAAAGAGGATAGATGGAGGCGTGGGAGCTCTTCAAGATGATGGGAAAAATTCCACTTAGCAGAGAAAGGTTCATGAACCCTTACTACCTAAAAGTCCAAAATAACAAATGTGGACTGAGTCCCTGGAATTCCATTTTGTATCCTTCGAAATACCAAAATATGTGATAAAAATACATTAAAATGAAGCTCTACTATATGCTTTGAAATATATATGGTCTACCGGAAAGTTTTGTCCGTTTCTATCACAACAAGTTTTGACACGTAAGCACATGTTTATTTGATGCATGTGTGCCTATTTTTATCACTTAATGTATACATACTGACATAGCAAATTAACTAAAACAAAGCTGATTCACGTTAGTCTTATGTGTGAAGCGATAGTGTACCCATGGCTACTGATAAAGTTCATTTATGCTACTGTAATTTTTATGAATTTCAACAAGGAAGAAATGCTACAGAAGCATGTCTGTTGCATCCACCATATTCCCCGGACTTAGCACCCTCCGACTATCACTTGTTTTTGTCCTTAAAAATTTTTTTGAAAGGCAAAAAGTTCAAAAATGAAAATATCAAACAATCACTGGTTCAATTTTTTGCATCAAAAGATAAAACATTTTTCAAAAATGGGGTATACAAACTGCCCTCACGCTGGCAAGAAATCATTAATAATAATGGCAATTATATTATTTAATAAAGTTTATTGATGGTAAGAAAAATGTGTATTTTGTTTTATCCCAAAAACGGACAGAACTTTCCAGTAGACCTTATATAATATTTCAATAGGTAAACTCAAAGGAAACAGCATGAAAGCTCTGTTGTGATCATGAAAAATAGATACAACACATATGCCCTTTTGTGTAGAAATGTTTAAATAAATTATGGAATAGTTGTACAATGGAATTTCAAGTAGCTGGTAATCAGATGAGGTATTTCTACATGTTTGGACATTGGTGATAATATCTAGCATGTATTTTTAAAGCAAATTGCAAAAGAATGCAGTGTGGTTACATTTGTAAAATAATAACAGCTATACATATTAGCATATGCATATGAAGAAAACCCGGAGGACTAAGCCCCTGATGGTTAAGAGGTTTGGGACTCTAGGAGATACTTGTTTTTTAACTTTATGAATTTCTGTTATATTTAAATTTCTTATAAAGAACTCAATTACTTTCTTAATTAGAGCAACTTTTAAACATTTAAAAAATGAAATGCTGAAAAATTCCTTGGGGAGGGATTTTTCTGTATGGGCTAGATTGCTTGAGGTTTTTATAACACTGATTTAATGAAGTTTGGACCAAATATGCTGTTCAACTTTGGTTCCCAGTGAAGCAAGTGCTGGACAGAGTTGGGAGTGTAGAAGTTTACAGGGCTGTAACACCTGTGAAAGGAAAAGGGAGGAAGCAGGGTTGGGTGGAGGAAGCCACGCCCCTGGGAAGTACTGTGTGCCCCTTAGTTCCCAGCTGAGGCTTTGTACTGAGCCCTTGTGCCACTGCCTTGCTCAGCCTTCTGAGGACCTCCCAGAGGAGGGTGACCTGGGCAGGAAAGTTGGGGCAAATCCTGCAAGAACCAACACCTGCAGGTTTTGGCCAACTCAGCTCCTGGAAGCTATAGGACCACTGCTTTCTTGAATGGGCCTGCAAGCTAAGCATTTACACATCTGCCAACACCATGCCCTTTTCACTGTTCCCTGTGCAGGCTTAGGTGTTTACAGTAAAGATGGTTTGGATGACGTCTTCAGCTTTCCCAAGGCTATAATACTTTTCTGTCTACAATACTTTCCAATCATCTCACCTCTAGTTCAGCTAAATATTAAAAATATTGGTTAAGAGGTGGCTCACTGTAGGTGAAAGTTTATAAATGATATAGTTATTTATATTAGTCAGAATATATATATATTATATATTATATATATATATAATCTGTTTACTTTTGTGAACTTCTTCAAATGATTTTAGAGGAGATATTGGAAAAATATCAATGGCAAACAGTTCCTATATATAGAAACACTTTATATTTATTCACATTTCATTCTTACTCTCCTTGTTTTATGGATGAGGAAACTAAGCACAGAGCAGTTACGTCACCTTCCTTATGTCACTCAGTAAGTGCTGGAGCTGGAATTTAAATCCAGGGAATCTGGCTTTAGAGTCTGTATTTGTAAATACCACAGTGAACTGCCTCTGCAGTGAACTGTGCATGTTCATTACTAGTTGGGGATGTATTGAGTTCAGAGAAAAGAAGTATCTGTAATATCAGGAAAGAACTATCCACCAAGACAAGGAGCCTAGGAAACACAAAGAATGAGCCCGGGGCCTCACTGCTGATGGGGACAGGGCAGCTCCAACAGAGACAAGTCTTGTCCCCGGGATTAATGCAGTAGCCTCTGTTAGCCCTTCATATCTTAGCCTCTTTCACTGACTAGCAAGACACTTGAATTAGCTGCCTCCAAATGGAGCAACTTCACCTTGGAATATAAATAGTTGACTTTCACCTTGAAATAGGTTACAAATACCTCTTTCTGCATGCTCTTGAGATTTTTATAAACACTGATTTAATAAAGTTTGGACCAGAGATGCTGTGCAACTTTGGTTCCCAGTGAAGCAAGTGCTGGACAGAGTTGGGAGTGTAGAAGTTTACGGGGCTGGAACACCTGTGAAAGGAAAAGGGAGGAAGCAGGGTTGGGTGGAGGAAGCCACGCCCCTGGGAAGTACTGTGTGCCCCTTAGTTCCCAGCTGAGGCTTTGTACTGAGCCCTTGTGCCACTGCCTTGCTCAGCCCTCTGCTCTGGTGTCCTGAGAAGTTCCTTGGACCTGACACAAACTCTGCCCAATACGTTTTCACACCCCTCTCTGGGTAAGTGGAAGTATGAACTGAAAATAACTTTTTCCCAAAGACTTGTCTTTTGTCTCTATCCCTATGTAGTCTTGGGGCAAAAATTCTATTTCAAAGAAAATTATTTTTGAATAATAAGTAAATAACATTATTTCAAATAAATGAAAATTAATTATAGTTGTTGAATTTCAAGCTCTAGTCAGCACTCTTAATAACTCCAATTATGAACAGCATTCACCAATAGGGTCATTTATCAAGAAAATCATTAAAAATTCAATGTACTATACATACATGAAAGCCCCAAAAGTCCTTGGAAGGCAAATGTTAGGGAAGGACTGTTTCCATGACAACATCTCCTCCTCCTCATTGACCCCTTGTTACCCGTATTCTAGGAGATAAACACCTGTTTTAAACAGCAATGTTCTGATAGCTGCCAAAGGAGAGTGTGTGGGGAGATAGGAAAAAACCAGCACACTCTTTCTTTAATAATGTCAACAAACTTTTCAGGACAATGTCTGAGAGTAAAGGTACCTTTGCAGTGATATTTGCTTGGTTCAGAAACACATGGATTTGCAGTGTCTGACCACACCCCATATATAAAACCTTTTTCCTTCTCATGTTTAGCCTATCTACTCATAGCCTAGCCCATTTAAAGAAAATTAATTCTTTGGATTTCACTGATTTAGTGCCAATCTGTTGGTTCACTGGTCAAATTATTAGGGAGTTATAAATTTATGTCTGGATCTCATTTTTAATCGAGAAGAGAAGACAGAGGAGAAGGCACACCATAATCACAAATCTGAGAAATTGACTGTATTAGAAAACAATTTTCAGCAGTAAGTCTGTGTGGTCATCTTTGTGCTTGGAGAGAAGATTGTGATACAAGCCAAACAGCTAACAGATGTGGCAACACGATTAAGAATAAGAAAATAACTTGGAAAAAAAAAGATGTTGATTGCTCTGGGGAAAATAATTTTATAAATGCAGAATTTAAGTAATATAATGTGAACCCCAGTGAGGAAGACCTCTTGTGACTGGTTTGATCTGTTCTTCCATAAAAAAATGTACCCAAAAGAATTCCGTGAAGACTTTCATTTTAGTTTAGAAAACCAAAGGGTGGTCCTTTATACCTATGCCTAACACTGACAATGTTTAAGTGCTTTACAGTTTATTTTTGAAAAGAGAGTAAAAGAAAGAAGAAAGTGAGACAATAACAAGAGAGAGAAAGGGGAAGAAGGAAATCGCAGAGTTTTTGTTGTTGTTGTTTGTTTGTTTGTCCAAAAGATGTTAAAAACAAAGAAATGTTGCTTTAGGTGAAAAGTGATAATTTCTCTATTATTGGTGATTCTTGGGCTAGTCTTCTGTAAATGGGATGATTCTAACAGCAGAATTTGCTGGTCCCATTTCACACCCTTTAACACACATTCTTTCTGTGATAGAGCACTTGTTACTTCATTTTTTAATAAAGCTGACTCAGCTGGCGAATGTAAAGTTCAGACAACTTTGAAATTAACCTGAGGGGAGAGGTGGAGGGAATAACATAGGGAACAATTTTGTAGCCAGCACTGAAATATCAAAGTATAATCTCAATCAAAATCTAAGGTACAAAGATTGAAACTCAAAATTGAAGTAGGAGTGACTGTTTATAAAGTTTTAAAGAATATATGGTGTTTTTAGATTATAAAAGAAATACATGTTCATTGCAGAAGATACTGGCAAAAAAAGCAGGGAGAGAAAACGTACTTTTTTACTATTTATATATAATTATTTATATTTTGGGATATTTAATTTTTTCCCCTTGGGAATAGCTCTTACACTTGTTTGACATAATTTTGGTCATATGTATTTGTATTCTACATTTTAACGTTTGTGTTTATAGTAAAGATTTGTTGACTGAACACAGCATTATAATTCTGTTAGTTTAGACTTTCATAAACGTAATTTAAAATGGTTGCATAACAATGTATCATGCAGATATGGCATAGTCTCCTTAATTATTCTCAAATTTTGACATTTTAGTTGTTGCCAATTTTTATTATGATTAATAATTCCAGGTGGACTTATCTGACTATTAGTTTATTAAGAATAAACACAGGTTAATGGGGCCATCTTGCAGAAATGTATCTTTTTTTTTTTTTTTTTTTTTAATTTTTTCTGAAGCTGGAAACAGGGAGAGACAGTCAGACAGACTCCCGCATGCGCCCGACCGGGATCCACCCGGCACGCCCACCAGGGGGCGACGCTCTGCCCACCAGGGGGCGATGCTCTGCCCATCCTGGGCGTCGCCATGTTGCGACCCTCCTGGGTGTCGCCATATTGCGACCAGAGCCACTCTAGCGCCTGGGGCAGAGGCCACAGAGCCATCCCCAGCGCCCGGGCCATCTTTTGCTCCAATGGAGCCTTGGCTGCGGGAGGGGAAGAGAGAGACAGAGAGGAAGGCGCGGCGGAGGGGTGGAGAAGCAAATGGGCGCTTCTCCTATGTGCCCTGGCCGGGAATCGAACCCGGGTCCTCCGCACGCTAGGCTGACGCTCTACCGCTGAGCCAACCGGCCAGGGCCCCAGAAATGTATCTTAATATAGATAGCTAAACTTACTATAGCTTCTGTGAATTATATACCACACAGGTCCTGCAGTGGGCTTGAAATATGACATAAAGATCAAAAAGAATGACTAAGACATGGTTGTCCTTACATTCTTGTAGGGTAAACACTCTGTAAGAAAAGAAAAAGATAATGAAAGCTAATGTAGGGAATCAGAGCCAGAAATGAGGTAAGTAATTATGCAGAAAGTAACTCCTTTGGAGTGAAGAAAAGTTTCTCCAGGAGGTGATATTTGAAGTACACCTTGAAGGCTAAGTGAGCATTTGTTCAGCAAGCACGAAACTTCTTATATACTGTGGAAAGTGCTGTGAAGGATAACAAAGTGAATAGGAATTGGAGATAAAGATATCTGAAAGACTATAAGGCCATGTAAGATAGATCTATATTGAGTGCAACAAATAAGAAATGATAGTAGCTAAAAGAAATAACATCTACTGGAACATTGTAAGATTGTTCATGCAGAAATATCACTGAGCTGAAATTTTAAGGATCCAAGTTTCATAAGTGATAGAAACTGGAGGAGAAGAAAGGTTACTGCAAATGGAAAGGGTTGGCATGAGCCATATTGGGGAGCAAGAATCTTGGGGGCTGTGTTGGAGAAATCAGAAGTGTGCTGAGGCTGGAGTTTAGGTGAGGGTGTGTACAGAGGAAGAGTGGAAAACATTCTAGAAGGATGTTAGCATCAGACCATGGAAAATCTTGAGTCTGGGTTCAGTTTGGGGATGGGAATGGGAAGCCAAGAAATATTTTTAAATAGATGTGTAGAAGATAAGAACTGAGTCAGTAGATCAACGGGAAGGAGGAAATAGGCAAACTAGTAAAGAAGTTCTTTTGGTCTTTTTAGGTTTGAAGTAATAAATACTTGAACTAAAGTAATCAGTAGCCCTGAAAGAAAGAGGCAAATTCAAGAGTCACTTCAATAAACAATCAATAGGAATTGTCAACTATTTAGATGTGGTGGGAGAAGAGAGAAAAATGTCAAAAAAGACTTCAAAATTTTGAGTTTGGTTGGCTTGAGTGAAGAAAGATACAATTGGGCAGAGTGTTGATTTGGAGGAGATGATGCGTTCAGTTTTGCTTGTGTTGAATTTGAGATGCTTGTGAGAGACCAATGATGTTCTATTTAGTTTGCTGAGAAATTGAAATCTGAAGTTTACAGGATCTTACTGGTGCTTATCAAATGGCCCTATGAGATCTAATTTATGGAGCATCAAAAGAGAATTAATAAGGAGCTGAGCAATTAAAAAAAGTTTTAGATGAAATCTTTATTTATTGGGATTTTAGTTTGCTATTCATAAAATCTATATATGTAAACTAGGAATTGGAGAATTTTTTTCTCCCAAGAGTAGATCTGTTTAAAACTCGTTTTGGACCCTGGCCGGTTGGCTCAGCGGTAGAGTGTCGGCCTGGCGTGCGGGGCACCTGGGTTCGATTCCTGGCCAGGGCACATAGGAGAAGCGACCATTTGCTTCTCCACCCCTCCCCCTCTCCTTCCTCTCTGTCTCTCTCTTCCCCTCCCACAGCGAGGCTCCATTGGAGCAAAGATGGCCCGGGCGCTGGGGATGGCTCCTTGGCCTCTGCTCCAGGCGCTAGAGTGGCTCTGGTCGCGGCAGAGTGACCCCCAAAGGGGCAGAGCATCACCCCCTGGTGGGCAGAGCGTCGCCCCTGGTGGGCGTGCTGGGTGGATCCCGGTCGGGCGCATGCGGGAGTCTGTCTGACTGTCTCTCCCCGTTTCCAGCTTCAGAAAAATACAAAAAACAAAAAAAACTCGTTTTGCTCTAAGTTTATATGAATCTTCCATTAGTGATTTTACTTCACCAATGTGTAAAGGTTTGCTGAATATTAAGGCATCAAACCTTAAACGAAATTGTTTAAAAATGGAGTTTGGGCACAAATGACATCATCTCAAACTATTGTGTTGACTCAAATGAAGGAGAGAATCAAAACCAGATGGGGTTAGTGGATTTACAGATGACTGTCTAAGTGTTCAGCCCTTAGAGTTTTTGAGTTGAACAAACCCTCTCTCTGAAAGATTATTTAAAGTATTCAATAATTTACATCTTGGCCTACTTTTGTTCTGAACCTAAGTGGTAGCTGATCAGAGGCGATCCCACCACCATCAGAGCTGAGAAACATCAATAGTGTTTCTATCCAGGCAGCAAGGAACTGTGAAGCTTCTCCTTGCTTTTACTCATCAGTCATATCAGATCTTTTATAGTTCACTTCAGACATCATTGTTAACCTTGAAGAACTGCTGGTCAATCCAAAAGCCGAGATTTGCTTTTCAAAACAATGCTTTTGAAATGCCATTACAAAAGGACATTTGACTTTTTGTTTTGTTTTGCTTTTAGATTATAGACATGATATTGTTCCCTTCCCGCTACCTTGTATTAGTGTGGTAACTGTGCAATCTGTATATTTTTAAAAGAAACACAGAGTAACCTCTTCTAAGAAAGTGATTGCATCAATTCTTTCAATTGTATAAATATAAATTGAACATATAGGTCTTAAAATAGAGATTTTTGAGTTTTGGATTGAGAATCCTTAATGGATGTATTTTAATATAAACAGAGGAGATTTATATATTTACTTATTAATGCTTATACTCTATTAATAATTAAGCCACTATTTTCATAGGGTCTGTGATGTACTGGGAAATCTATTGTACAGAAAGTATGATAAGAAACAAGGATTAAAAAATATTAGTAAAACTTAGTAACAGTCTGTCCTTTTAGTAATATTGCCACAAAACTCATTTTTTTGGTATGAAAGAGGCCTTTGTTTTTGCTAAATTTCAAATTATTTGCCTGCTAATCTGTGACAGTCTAGTTATTTAAAAAATAAATTAATCTGAATATTTTCTTCTACCACTTACCATATAGACTGGGATACAGTGAAATGTTTTAGAGTTAAGTACCAATAAAATAAAAAGAATAATAACAATATTTTAGGATTTCAATTTAGAGTTGCCAGTAGTTGATTTTGCCAAGTAAGAACATTGGTGCAAACATGTACTATTTACTGGTCCCATCTCTTGTAGCAACTTCTATTATTTACCAATGTTCAATTCTCGTCTTTTTCTGGCACACAAGAAGACTATTTCCCTGTCTCCCTCTTGTCAGGTGGAGCTATTTGACAGCCATCTGGCTAATGAAATGTAAGCAAAAGTGACTTAATACACTTTCAGACTCAGGTAATTAAGAGCCAGAGTGCTTTCTCTGCTCTTTCCCCCATTCCTCATACCCAGGTTAAAGTAAAGAACTGGAAGATGGTGGATTCACGCAATAGCAGTTACCTGGATTCCTGAATCACTGCTTGGAGGAGAGCTGCCAGTAAGTCACCACAATGACTGCAGTGTGAGAGGGGGTAGCTAACATTAATGGCCTGACACAACACAACTTCATAAAAAGAGGGGCGCTTTAAACCCCTCAAATGTAGGGAGAATATCATTTCATCATTTCAAAAAATTGAATATATTTTGCTTTGGCACTGTTTACTGCCTAAAACATTGTCACCAGGTAGCCCCAGCTGCGGACTGATGTTTAGGAGCCCCTGACCTAGTATTTAAGAGCAGTGACTAGAGTCAGACAGACTTAGGCTCAAGTCCTGGCTTTGCCACTTTCCAGATGTGTAGCTTTTTCAAGATACTATCTCTTAGCCTCAGTTTTCTTATTCATAAAGTGGGGATGATAGTATCTTTATGATAAGTTGCATCAAAATGAAATAAGATGATAAATGGCTTGTAAGTGGTCATTAAGCATTGTTTATTACATGTATCTTGGCTTCAGAGAGAGTTCCCATCTTATTATTTCCCATGTTTCTTTGGAGTTTAGGTCTTTATAATTTTTAATATTTTATAAACCAGGAAATTAAAATGTAAACATTTTAACATCCACTGGAATAGTTTTCCTGATATTTTTGTTAGGAATTTCTGAAAACAGGAAACTGGTTATTAGAAAGAGTTAAAGAAGGTGATGAAGCTGGTACATTGGGAATTGATATTTTGGGCTATGAAGCTTTGGGTTAATTAAAAAAAGGGAAGCAAGGACCACCTTGTCTTAGAATCATTTTCCCTGGCTTAAAATGTGCTCAGGAGCAAAGGGCAGAAGTGATAGAGGCAAATAGAGGGTTCTGGTATGTGCTAGTGTATCTTGGACAAGGTCATCATGGGTGGATCCAGGAATAGTATTTTAATCATTAAACCATATTAATAAGAGGATTATTTAATAATAATAAGAGGGTACATTACATAGGTAGGTAGAGTTTCCTCCTTTTAGAGAATGTAATATCAGACTGGGTGAATAAAATTGCTTTGTTATGTTTCTGAAAACACTTCGATTAGAGTGGGAAGTCAGAAACTATTGCCCTGCATGATACAGTTTCCATCCCTTTAGTCTTAAATGTCTTCCTAACAGGAGACTTCTATTGCATCCCTGGAATGATCAGACTGAGAAGTCTAGCCTCACTCTCAATAACATCCAGTGGCTTAAAGATCTTTTAACTCTCAATCAGACCCGTCATCAAATCATTTTATTATCTGATGGGGACTTAGTGTAAAAAAAGGGATGAGATCACAATGACAAACCCACCGTTTTTCTGATATTGTGTTGCTGGTATTGTATTGTTTCTAATATTTTTGTTTGAAGGGAATTTATTTTCAGAGAGCACCTACCAAATTATATACAATTTGAAAAACAATCTGAGAAATTTATAAGTTGTTTTAATTTAGCAACTTTATCAAAATGCATTGTTTGGTTTCTTTAGGTCTTGGAGATATATCATCACTAAAGTTTCTAAAGTTACATGTGGTGTAAAGTATTTAATATATACATATATAATTTATATTTTTATATTTATTTATATATTTAAATAAATTATTTTAATACAGAAGTTCCTCAGATTCAATTTTCCCGATAGTTGTTAACTATCTTTTTAACAGGTTTCTGTATGAGTTTCCGAGCCTGGTGACTTGCTTTTGTTCTTTGGGTCAAATGGCAGCTTAACAGTGATTCTGAAAGCCTCTCTCACAATAAGATGTTAGAAATGACAAAAGTCAATTGGGTGACTGTTGTAAGAGCATCCACAGAAGACAAAGAGATTATCCCTGTTGATATAGCATGATCTATGTGGTCATCTAACTTCTCAAGGCTTCCTTGAACAATAAGGTTGGAGACAATTTTCAACCACACTGCTAACCTCCATTGGCTTTTGCCCAATTATTACAAATTACATCCCTTTCCTGCATTTTGAAATAAGTTACAACTATGACTGATCACCTTAGGTGTGTGTGAACTTCACACATGCTTGTATAATTTTTCACAAACTCCTCCAGTTTCACAAGGTGGCATCTTATCCCCATTGAAAACATCCTCACCATGTTTGAAGGTCTATTTAGTGACTAGAAAGACTATGTAGTACAGATAAAATAATGAGCAAAATTTCTGAGCTTCTACTGTTCTTAAGACCCCTGTTTCTTGCCCACACCAGGGATGCTTATTTCTTTAAAATAGATTTTATTTATTCATTCATTCATTCATTCATTCATTCAGTAAGAGAAAGGCAGGGAGAGACAGACTCCTGCATGTGCCCTAACGGGATCCACCCAACAAGCCCACTAGGGGGTGATGTTCTGCCCATCTGGTACATTGCTCTGTTGCTCAGGAACTGAGCTCTTCTTAGCACCTGAGGCAGAGGCCACTGAACCATTCTCACTGCCTGGGGCTTAGTCGTTCCAATTAAGTCATGGCTGCAGGAGGGGAAGAGTGAGAGAGAAAGAGACAGAGAGAGAGAGAGAAAGAGAGAATTGAAAGTGGGCAGGAGTGGAGAAGTAGATGGTCATTTCTCCTGTGTGCCCAGACCAGGAATTGAACCCAGGACATCCACATGCTGGGCCAACACTCTTCCACTGAGCCAACCAGCTAGGACCACTCATTTCTTACCTTAGAAGGACATTGGAGAATTTGAAAGTATACTGGCCTCTCAAATTTTGGGAGACTGTGCTAGCTACAAACATAGAGTACTGGCTGTCTGTGGGTGGAACAGCAACTGTTGCCTGTCTGGCCTACATCCTATACCCCATATTCAAAATAGCTTCCCAGACTCTGAAAAATGAAAGCTTACTGTTTTTGGTTATCCGTGCTATCTTACTAGTTGTCTTCTTATTACTGTTCCTTGCTAAGCTTATTTCCTATCCCAGTTTGGGTCTCAAAGACCTCTCTGCTCACTGACTCATCCGCTTTCCCCCCACATGCTTGCCTGTCCTGCAGTCAGTCTGCATGGATATAGCCAATGAAGCAACTGAGTGATGCCTCTATTCTCCACACTGCGGGCGTTCCAGGCTCCTCCTGATGTGTGGCTCTCACTGCTATTTTCAATGTTTGGTAATGATTTTTAACTTCCACTTCTGAGTGTCACATTATCTGGGATATCCTGTCAAAGAACCATCCTATTTATGTTTACTCCACATATTTTGACCTTCTGTCTGTCTGCTTGCCTTTCTTTACTATGGTGCT
The DNA here is from genome assembly GCF_036850765.1 of Saccopteryx bilineata. NCBI lineage: Eukaryota > Metazoa > Chordata > Mammalia > Chiroptera > Emballonuridae > Saccopteryx > Saccopteryx bilineata. The sequence continues at coordinate 43,496,232 of NC_089491.1, read as the reverse complement.
ACATCTAGGTAAGCACCTTTTGATGCTGTTATTAGAAGCATTTTTAGGAAAGGCTTATTTTCTCTCCCCACCATGCTGAGGGTGATATTAATTCATTTTATTTACCTAAAGTGGTATTTTAAGAGCAAAGCTTATATTTAAAAGTATGGTTTTTATAATTAAGATGGATATTTGGGAAAATGTTTCAGGAGAGTAGTTCAAGGCATCCTGTGCTCAAATAGGCTTGAGATTTTCCCTTAAATGTGACTTCAGGAGTTGTTTCCATAATAATGTGAAACCATGTAGTCATGGGGTTTATAAAGAAATAGCTTTGGGGAGAGAGTTTGGTTTGACAGAAAGCTCAGAGACAAAAGCAAATTGGGTGAGGTTTGTTTGAGATGAAGGGGAGGCTACAGGGTCACTTTCCTCAAAGAGCAGGAATCAATATTGTTCATGTGGGACAGCTCAAAGAAGGAGCGATGGGGTTGGCGACAGGGATTTTTACCTCATGTGGCGCAGTGAAGAGAGCAAGGGTTTTGGGATCTAATGATTGAAGATTAGCTCCACCCCAGTTTCTGGTATAATTTTGGTCAAAGCTGCAATTTCCTTATCATACAAAGGAACACAGAAATACCTAGAGTAAGCTTTATGTGAAGACTATATGTTTGACTTGTAGAAGGTGCTCAACTAACATCATTATTTTAATTCCATTATTTTACTAGTTTAATGAGTTTGATGCAGAGTTGCTTTATGAGTGTCCACCATGCAAATATCATTGAGTTCCTAATTTCCCTTCATACTTGAATTACTGGTACCACAGGACCTCAATAACTGCCTTCCAATGTGCTACTAACCTTGGAATGACCAATTTCTCCAATATGTAGTAAAACATTTCATTAATGGTAACATCTGGGGAAGTGTTCCAGTTAACTGGACCCCGGTTATTTTATGTGCCACTATCAAAACCTTATGAATGTACATGATGTCCCCTCTGGCCTAGAGTTTACAGCTGATGGAACATACATGAATATTCCTTGCATAGAAATCTTGGCTTTCTCTGCTGGATAACAAAGACAGGGCTAAGTGACCTAAGAATGTAATTTGGCAGCTGGTTTTGTGACAAAATCTCTGGTTGCAGCTTAGCTTTTGTTATTTTTCTTTTTCACTTAGAAAAGGGAATAGAGGACAGGATAGTTATTTTGACTTTGATAAAACACTATCAATGAAGTTTTGGCTACTTGGTTTGAAGTGTGGCTTGCATATACTTCCAAGTAGCTTGTTGATCTCATTATGCTTATAGGAGAGAAAGGGTTGTAAGAATGACTTAGCTTTCTGCCTCAGACAACCAGAGTACTGGTGATGCCTCTGACAGAAGAGACCACTCTAGAAAGGCTGTGCAGGAGCAGATAAGAGCAGTAATTGCTGGTTTATGAGGTCACCGCAGGTTCATGCAAGGATTTTGTAGGGAGGTTAGGGAAGGAAGTGAATTTTGGTGGAGCATTTAGAGGGGATGCTGGGTATATAAACTATGTACCCTATCTTGGGTTAGAAACGGAGCTGTCATAAATATGTAGAATGTTTGCTTCCCATTCAGGGCATTTTTATGATGACTAGGTCTTTTTATAACACACCTGTGCTATTTTTTTTTTGACAATGTGTCTGATAAGAGTTTATTTTTATTTTTATTTTTATTTTTTTAATATAAATTTTTATTAATGTTAATGGGATGACATTAATAATTCAGGGTACATATATTCAAAGAAAACATGTCTAGGTTATCTTGTCATTAAATTATGTTGCATACCCCTCGCCCAGAGTCAAATTGTCCTCCGTCACCCTCTATCTAGTTTTCTCTGTGCCCCTCCCCCTCCCCCTAAATCTCTCCCTCCCTCCCTCCTGCATCCTCCCTCCCCCCACCCCTGGTAACCACCACACTCTTGTCCATGTCTCTTAGTCTCGTTTTTATGTTCCACCAATGTATGGAATCATGTAGTTCTTGTTTTTTTCTGATTTACTTATTTCACTCTGTATAATGTTATCAAGATCCCACCATTTTGCTATAAATGATCTAATGTCATCATTTCTTATGGCTGAGTAGTATTCCATAGTGTATATGTGCCACATCTTCTTTATCCAATCTTCTATTGAAGGGCTTTTTGGTTGTTTCCATGTCTTGGCCACTGTGAACAGTGCTGCTATGAACATGGGGCTACATGTGTCTTTACGTATCAATGATTCTGAGGTTTTGGGGTATATACCCAGTAGAGGGATTGCTGGGTCATAAGGTAGTTCTATTTGCAGTTTTTTGAGGAACCACCATACTTTCCTCCATAGTGGTTGTACTACTTTACATTCCCACCAACAGTGTATGAGGGTTCCTTTTTCTCCACAGCCTCTCCAACATTTGTTATTACCCGTCTTGTTGATAATAGCTAATCTAACAGGGGTGAGGTGGTATCTCATTGTAGTTTTGATTTGCATTTCTCTAATAACTAATGAAGCTGAGCATCTTTTCATATATCTGTTGGCCATTTGCATTTCTTCCTGGGAGAAGTGTCTGTTCATGTCCTCTTCCCATTTTTTTATTGGATTGTTTGTTTGTTGTTGAGTTTTATGAGTTCTTTGTAAATTTTGGATATTAGGCCCTTATCTGAGCTGTCGTTTGAAAATATCATTTCCCATTTAGTTGGCTTTCTGTTTATTTTGATATCAGTTTCTCTTGCTGAGCAAAAACTTTTTATTCTGATGTAGTCCCATTCATTTATCTTTGCCTTCACTTCTCTTGCCATTGGAGTCAAGTTCATAAAATGTTCTTTAAAACCCAGATCCATGAGTTTAGTACCTATGTCTTCTTCTATGTACTTTATTGTTTCAGATCTTATATTTAGGTCTTCGATCCATTTTGAATTAATTTTAGTACATGGGGACAGGCTGTAGTCGAGTTTCATTCTTTTGCATGTGGCTTTCCAGTTTTCCCAACACCATTTGTTGAAGAGGCTTTCTTTTCTCCATTGTGTGTTGTTGGCCCCTTTATCAAAGATTATTTGACCATATATATGTGGTTTTATTTCTGGGCTTTCTATTCTGTTCCATTGGTCTGAGTGTCTATTTTTCTGCCAATACCATGCAGTTTTGATTATTGTGGCCCTATAATATAGTTTAAAGTCAGGTATTGTAATGCCCCCAGCTTCATTCTTTTTCCTTAGGATTGCTTTGGCTATTCGGGGTTTTTTATAGTTCCATATAAATCTTATGATTTTTTGTTCCATTTCTTTAAAAAATGTCATAGGAATTTTGATGGGAATTGCATTAAATTTATATATTACTTTGGGTAATATGGCCATTTTAATTATATTTATTCTTCCTATCCAAGAACAAGGAATATTTTTCCATCTCATTGTGTCTTTTTCTATTTCTCTTAGCAATGCCTTGTAGTTTTCTTTATATAGGTCCTTTACATTCTTTGTTATGTTTATTCCTAGGTATTTTACTTTTTTTGTTGCAATCGTGAAGGGGATTATTTTTTTGAGTTCGTTTTCTAATATTTCATTGTTGGCATATAGAAAGGCTATGGACTTTTGTATGTTAATTTTGTATCCTGCGACCTTACTGTATTGGTTTATTGTTTCTAGTAATCTTTTTGTGGAGTCCTTCGGGTTTTCGATGTATAGGATCATATCATCAGCAAAAAGTGATAGCTTTACTTCTTCTTTTCCGATATGGATGCCTTTTATTTCTTTGTCTTGTCTGATGGCTCTGGCCAGAACTTCTAGCACCATGTTAAATAAGAGTCCACCTGTGCAATTGAGAGGTCAAATTTAGCCTGTAGGAAATCACCCATCTAATCTTGGACCATCTATAACTTGGATTAAGGAACTTTAGTTAAAAAGCCCTGAGTATGAATGGTGATGTGAATGCAATCCCCTGCTGCAAACACAGGGAAATAGGTTTCTTGGATGCAAACACCAAGAAACTGTGTGTATGTGTCCTTTGTGCAAACACAAAGGAATGCATGTGAACGGGCTTTAGGAAATTGGCTTAGAGGTTTATAGATTTCCCCTTCCTTTGTGCTTGTTAATTAGCAAAAGAAAAAGAATGTGCTGACCAAAACTAGCCCCTTTTCCATATCAGCAAGAAGTCCATTAGTCATTCTTTCCCCTTATCACCTGATCTCCCTCCCCTGCATTGTTGCAGCCTTTGTTTTTTGTAAAAACATTTTTACTTCTGATCAATAAAAGCTCTGGGAGAAGGGGACTCAGGAGGTTAGTCTCCCCTGACTGCCTCTCTCTCCTCTTTATAACAGTTTGTGTCTTGAGCAGTTTTTCCACATGACACTGGCAGTTCCCAGCAGGCTGGAGGACTACATTAGCCCTGTTGGGAATGTGGCCAAGGAAAAGTGTTACTGGGTCTGTTCTCCCCATGATGCAACAAATTTCTTGTTTGCAAAGTCCTTGAAGATTTTTGTGCTGCAAGGAAAGATGACTAGAAGCTGTGGGCATTCTGGAAGCTATGGGCTTTCTATGTCCTAACTTAGCTCTAGCTTCTTATAAGGCAGAATCTAGTGGAAAAATTGTCTTCCTTCTGTGGCTCTGGTGAATTATTTCACTTTAAAGAAATGGAGGGGGTAAATTGAGGTCTGAATAATTTATGTACATAACTATTACATGCAGGATAATATATCAAGGTAAATAAGAAAAATAACTGGCAAAACATATGATCACACCAAGGAAGATGTTAGAGTGATTTTTATTCATCTAGAAATTTCAGGATCCTTCTGAATCTCAACAAGTTATGGTCTGCTGGTAGTTTCTGAAAATACAGCTTCCACATAGAATCTTCTGCATCCCACACTCTAGTTACTCCAGTCCCATGTTGTCTATCCCATCTCCTCTTTAGTCCTTTAACAGGTAACTTCTGCTTTTAGGAAAAGTGCCTGAGAGTGTAGAAAGGTTGGTGTGGCAGAGACTTGCTATATGCTCACCAAACTATCTCCTCTCCTGGGCATTCAGCTGAACTACATTTCCCAGCCCACCTGCTTCTAGGTGGAGCTCTGTCAGTAGCACTGGAAGAAGTGATGCATGTTGCTCCAGGGCTGACCTGAAAAGCATCCTGTTCCATTCAATATATTCCATTCCTTCCCTGCTTGTTGCAGTTGGGTGATGCCAGAGAAAACCTGTATTGAAGGTAGAAATAGGCAAAGCACAAAGAAGCCTGGGTCCCCAAGTCACTGTAGGAGGAGAGTCATCCAATCAGGTTTATCTCCTTTGGACTTTACATAGTGAGAATTAACTTTTAAGCCATTTGGTATCGGGAGTTGTTTCTTAGAGAAGTTGGCTTATCCTGGCTAATCCACTAAGCCACTCACTTCACTATATTTGTGAGCATTCATTATTCATCAGCTAATCTTCAAGGCAAGTGACTCACAGTTCATTCAACATGAGGGGAAATCCTGAATGGATGGGATTTTGGAGGAATGACAAAAGCCCTTTTGCTACTGAGATGTTTGGTTTAGTTTCTATTGAGTCCATTGGATTAGTAATTGTGAAAGCCACTGTATGAAGTTGATTAACTAAAATCCATTTTGGAGAGGAGAAGCCCCTTGGTTTCCAATTCAGGTGTCATGGTGCTCACTGTCTTGTGTTCTGTTGCAAAGTATAGCATAAGTGCTATATTATTAATTACGGTCAATATGTTGCAATTTGTGAATTTTTAAAAACATTTTATTTTGAAATAATTACAGATTCAGAAGAAATTGCAAAGAAATGTGTAGGGGAATTCCATGGGCCCCATTTACTCCGTCCCTTTCAATGTTGGTATCATATATAGCTATAGAACAATATCAAAACCAGGACATTGGTTTTTCCAGTTATGTGCATAAGTGGTTGCATGCAATTATATAAAACCTGTAGCTTCATGTAACTACCATTCACAATCAAGCTGCAGAACTTAGCCAAAACCAGAAGGCTTCATCATGCTTATCCTTTATAGCAGGGATAGTCAACTTTTTATACCTATGGCCCATTTTTGTATCTGTTAGTAGTAAAATTTTCTAACCACCCACTGGTTCCACAGTAATGGTGATTTATAAAGTAGGGAAGTAACTTTACTTTATAAAATTTATAAAGCAGAGTTACAGAAAGTTAAAGCATATAATAATAATTACTATTATGTCGGATTTTCTCTAAGTTTGGCAGAATAAATCTTTATAAAACATCTTACTATAGTTAAATCTATCCTTTTATTTATACTTTGGTTGCTCTGCTTCTGCCCACCATGAAAGCTGAAATGCCCACTAGTGGGCGGTAGGGACCAGGTTGACTATCACTGCTTCATAGTGACTCCCACACTCTAACATTCTTCACCCTGCCAATCACTAACCCTTGGCAACCACTAATCTGTTCTCCATTTTTATAATCTTATTTTGAGACTAATATAAATGAAATCATATAATGTTTGACCTTTTTAGATTGACGTTTTGTCATTCAGCATAATTCCATTGAGGTCCATCTAATTTGTTGTTTCTCTGCTGTAGACCAGCGTGGCTTGTAATTCTGGGTCTTGAGGGAGAATGGTGTGGAATTAAGAAAACAGACTCATTTAAAAAAAAGGATGGGATCGGGATACCTCTTCAATGCTGATGGCAGTATCCAAGAGCCTATTGCCCCAGTTTGCTTTATTATATAGCCATATGCAAAACAAGGAAGTCCTTGATACAAAGTTACACATCTGAGGCAAAAACAGGAACTCTCCCAAGGCATAAACAGGAATCCCCCCACCATGCATAAGTGAAATCAACCAACATCTGAACAAACAAAGAGTGAGAGGAAGGGCATGTAAATTGCTTCCAGCAGGCAAGTAAAGTGGGTGCAAAAACTCAGCTTTATAGGCAATATGGAGGTGGTGGGGGGGAGAACTTAGCCTTTTGCTAAGCCTCAAATTTACAAAGGCTTTTTGCCACTTGCAGTCTACTACATATCCTCCTTTTCTTTTTTATTTTTATTTATTTATTTATTTTGGCTTTCTATGTAAATTTTATTTTATTTTACTTTATTTTTTAAATTTTTATTAATTTTAATGGGATTACATCAATAAAGCAGGGTACATATATTCAAAGAAAACATGTCCAGGTTATCTTGTCATTCAATTATGTTGCATACCCATCACCCAAAGTCAGATTGTCCTCCATCACCTTCTATCTAGTTTTCTTTGTGCCCCACCCCCCCGGTAACCACCACACTTGTCCATGTCTCTTAGTCTCATTTTTATGTCCCACCAATGTATGGAATCATGCATTTCTTGTTTTTTTCTGATTTGCTTATTTCACTCTGTATAACGTTATCAAGATCCGACCATTTTGTTGTAAATGATCCGATGTCATCATTTCTTATGGCTGAGTAGTATGCTATAGTGTATATGTGTCACATTTTCTTTATCCAGTCTTCTATTTTTTTTTTACAGTGATTAAAGCCTTTAAGCAAACTCTTGGCCGATACAGCAAGAATTTATAAAAGAGTAGTGTCCTTAACATGTTCACCAAGTCCAAGTTGGCACCAACATCATTCCAAATTCCTGCAAATGCAACCCAACCCCAGTTCAGTCCATTAGGAGCTGTCACAAGGAGCAGGAGTCCAGGAAAAGTCCACATCCAGGAAAAGTCTGCATGGCACTGGAATTGTTGTCACAATTCTATACTTTGCAGCTCATGTCTAAGTCCCTATGACCGCTGCTTCTAGCTGGTAATGATTCAGGTAGACTGGAAAAGTCATCTGCAGTATGTGTGGAGATGGGGCTTCTGTTCTCCTCTGCCTGGAGAGATGAGACCAGGTAGCTTTTCCCTGGAGCTCTGCGACTGTGGTGTGGTAAAGGGAACCTTGGGATACACTAAGCTGAATGGCAAAGGTAAATTCATAATAAAAGTTGGCAAAAGGGGGAAAGAGAGCTCTAAATTAGGAGTAGGTCCCAGCCTGAAATATGAGTGGGGCATTGAGGTAGGAGGAATAAAGGAAACACTATATATTCAACAAAGCAGCAGAAAATAGGACTATCAACACCCACAACAGAGATCTTCAAGGGAAGAATAAAAAGCCTGACTATTCAGGCAAGACATAGTTAAGTGGCCCTTGTGCAAATGAGATCAGTTTACTTGCTTCTTGGAAGAAATACCCTAGGCTCATCCACAGTGTCGTAGGTGGGGCCGACAGCCCTGGGCACCTTCAGCCTTCAGTGGCAAACCCCAGCATTCTGGGCAAGGTTAGGTCATAGGTGACTGGAGCAGGGCTGGAAGAGACTGAACCCTCCCTTAGAGGAACGAAGGGGAAGCCTACCTTTCAGTGTCCCTGTTTCCTCATAGCAGAGGCATGTAAGCCTGGCAGGCTTTAGTTCAATGACCTTCCTATTCACTATTGAAGCAGGACCCAGATGGAATCCTATGAGACCCCTTTGGGGCATTGGAGCCTTTAAGGGCGTATCCTAAAAGCTGGTAGTTCACCTGATCTCTATTGGGCTTTTTCTGCCTCTTGGTACCTTAAAAGCCATGCTCAGAAGATCTCGCTGAGGGGTTTGAGGATCCCCATCCACCTATATAAACCTTTTCCATATATCTGGAACTATTTGGAAAAAGACAAAACAGTATTATTAGCTAGATCAAATAAAAGAAGGTAGAAGTTTGCAGGAGAATAAGATTTAGTGTCTCTTGTTCATCCGCATTCAAAAAAAATTTAAAAATTTTTAAGTAAAAAGCATGATATGGTAGACCCGTAGGAGTTCCAGGACATGACTCCCCCCTTTAAATTTTCCCAAACTGACCTTAAAATATTGGCTGGGTACACCCCAATAATACCTTGACTTTAATGATTGTAAGAAATACCCATAATTCAAAAGGTTTGACAAAATACAGTAAATGCTTTTGCTACATATGCAGGAGCATTGTCAGTTTAACAAACAAAGAGTGAGGGGAAGGACATGTAAATTGCTTCCAGCAAGCAAGTGAAGTGGGTGCAAATACTCAGCTTTATAGCCAATATGGAGGTGGTGGGAGGAGAACTTAGCCTTTTGCTAAGCCTGGAATTTACAAAGGCTTTTTGCCACTTGCAGTCTACTACATATCCTCTTTTTCTTTTTTCTTTTTAATTTGTGTGCTGAGATTTGCACTCATCTGATTTCCTAGTTTCCCAGATTCTAATTTGGAGGCAGACTGAAAAAATACAGAATAAACACAAAATTAGTATAGCCAATGCTAACAGATACCCAATAAAGTATTCTAATACATTAAAGGGATTAAAGCCTTTTAGATTATCAAGCAAACTTTTAGCCAATACAGCAGGATAGAATCTATAATAGAGTCTTTGCTTTTTTTTTTTTTTTTTTTTTTTTTTTTTGGTATTTTTCTGAAGCTGGAAATGGGGAGAGACAGACAGACTCGCGCATGCGCCCGACCGGGATCCACCCAGCACGTCCACCAGGTGGTGATGCTCTGCCCCTCCAGGGCATTGCTCTGTTGTGACCAGAGCCACTCTAGCACCTGGGGCAGAGGCCAAGGAGCCATTCCCAGCGCCCGGGCCATCTTTTGCTCCAGTGGAGCCTTGCTGTGGGAGGGGAAGAGAGAGACAGAGAGGAAGGAGAGGGGGAGGGGTGAAGAAGCAGACGGGCACTTCTCCTATGTGCCCTGGCCGGGAATCAAACCCGGGACTTCTGAATGCCAGGCCAATGCTCTACCACTGAGCCAACTGGCCAGGGCCATTTTTGGTAGCTTGATTAACAAGGGCATTCCCTTGTGCTAAAGCTCCAGGGATCATGGAGTGAGCTTGAATATGTCCTATAAAACATGGAGCTCTATGTTGATGTACAAATCTTTGAAGAAGGAGAAATTGCTGAAATAGTTCCTCATCAGCAGTTGTCCCTAAGACAGCAGTCTCTATAGTGGAAACAGCCATAAGTAAATATCTGCTGTCTGTATACGGATTAAAGGAGAAACATGGCAAATGCTGAAAAGCCATGATAATGGCATAAGAGTAATTCTACTCTTTGAGCTGATTCAAGGCAACTGTTTCAGTATAAACTTGTCCATCAATTATTAAGCCTGCTGTTCCTGAGCTGGACCCATCAGTAAAGACTGTAGGTGCTTCAGGAATGGGCTCATTAACAATAGTATTAGGAAAGACAAATGTATAATTAATGAAAATTGAACTATTTTATCAGCTGGATAGTGAGAATCAATTTGGCCTGTAAAATTTGCAAAAGCAATTTGCCATTTAGTGGAAGTTTCCCAGAGCCATTGTTGTTCATCCTTCGAAAAAGGAACAACAATAATTTGAGGCTCAAAACCTATAAGCTGTAAGAGTTGCCTATGCCCTTTGATAATCAAGGAGGTGACAAGATCAAAATACGGAGATAAAACTTTCTTAGGAGTAACAGCTAAATGAATCCATTCAATAGGACCTGAAGCTTGCCACAATAGTCCTGTTGGAGTGTAACTTGAAGGACAAATTAGTAAGGCAATTGATTCCTCAGGATTTATGCATTTTAGTTGTGTTTGTTGCAAGGCTTTTTCTACAAGCTTTAAATCTTGTTGTCCCTCAGCTGTAAGTAGTTGAGGAGAAGCTGGTTCAGCTGAGCTTCTAAGAATATAAAAAAGTGGCTTCAGTTCTCCGGTAGTTAATTTCAAGGAAGGTCTAAGCCAATTAATGTCTCCTAATAATTTCTGGAAATCATTTAAAGATTGCAAATGATTTCTCCTGATTTCTAATTTTTGTGGATGAATTTGTTGTCCCTCAATAATTTGTCCTAAATAAGAGAAGGGTAAAGATTGCTGAACCTTTTCAGGAGCTATATAAAGTCCTGATTCTTTCAAAGAATATTCTAGTTGTTGCAAAATGGTCAACACAGTGTCTTTATCTAGATAAGCAATAAGAATATCATCTATATAATGAATTATGTACATCTTATGGTGCTGCCTTTGTATTGGAGAGATAGCTTGAGCAACATATTTTTGGCACAAGGTAGGACTGTTAGCCATACATGAGGCAAAACTCTCCACTGGTATCACTCCATGGGAGCCTGGAAATTAAGTGAAGGAACACTGAATGCAGAATGCTTGCAATCATGAGGGCTTAAAGGACCAGTAAAAAAATCAATCCTTCAAGTCAATAATTACAAGGTGAAAATTCCATGGAATAATAATAGGAGAAGGGAGTCCTAGCTGGAGAGGACCCATAATTTCCATAGTCTTATTTATTGCTCTCAAATCTTGTAATAGCTTCTAGTTTCCTGATTTCTTTTTAATAACAAATATAGGCATACTCCATGGGCTATTAGAAGGTTCAATGTGCCCAAGCTGTAACTGCTCTTATACCAATTGAGCAGCTGCCTTAAGTTTCTCCTGAGAAAGGGGCCATTGGTCTACCCATACAGGATTATCTTATTTCCAAGTAATTGGGTCTGCACAATGCATTATTGGGGTAGCAGGAGCTACCAAGCCCCCTATGCTAAACTTTGATATCCTAATCCACACCTTCTGGTATTGGGTGCCACTTCTATGGGGGTAAGAATTCCCTGATGCTCTTTTCCTAGTTCCTTAGTGGGCAAAAAACCCTGATCAAGCATTTGAGTACTGACTAAACCATTAGGACTGACAAGCAATGCTCCCATATTTTTCAAAATATCTCTACCCCACAAATAAACTGGCAATCCAGGGAACACATAAGGCTGAAAAAGTCCAGAATGACCCTCTTTGTCTTCCCATTGTAAAAAACTAGAGCTTTGTTGAAGGGATTTACTCTGCCCTATACCTTGTAATTCTGTGGCTTCTGCATAAGTGAGCCAGGATAAAGGCCAATGTAGCTTAGCAGTAACAGATACATCAGCTCCAGTATCTAAATTTTAAGCTCCAGTCCTTTAAATTTATGCCCTTGTATTATTAATTCTATTTCAGGGTGTTCCTGACCTATTTTTTGAATCCAATAGGCAAAATCAGAGGAGTCAAATTCCTGATTTCCTCAGGGCCCCTTTTGCAGGAGGTGGCCTGAGAAGCAGAATTAGCATCTTTATACTATTCTTCTAACTGCCTGAAGCAACTTGAGACAAATTCTTGAAATGACTTATTATGGCCTTGCTTAATTTTGCTCAATTCCTTTGTTTTACCTACCTGAGTATAGCCTTACACATAAACAAGACAATTTATGCACAAAAACACAAGTATAACATATAACTGATTAATACTAATACTTGAATTGCTATTTGGCTCCTAACTCTGAACACGCCTTACAATGCACTAACCAAATTAGTAAGTCTTCAGGATCTACATTCTATTCTATTTAAATTTAAATGAGTGCTCATTACAAGTTCTAGAATCATTTTATTTTTTCAATATTAGAGGCAGCATTTCCAATTTTTGCATGCAAGAAATTAATTCAGGCCTTAAAAACAGACATATTTTTGACAACATTAAACAAAGACGAAACAGAAATAATAATTAGACGAACCAGACAAACCAGAGAGAAACCCGGGATTTCAGAACACTACCAGATTAGAAAGATGTCTGCCTGATTTTAGTCAGGGCATTTTCTGACAGAGGGACTGAAGGATGGGACTAAACAAAATTTCCTCAAGAAAATTTTCTTGGCAGCTGCTGGGATATTTTCTATAGTCAGATCCAACATAGGTCCCCTGCCTCAATTTCCAGGCAAAGACTAAGAAAGAAACAAAATGATAGTTCAGAAGATTCTAGTTAAAACATTAAAGAAAATCAGACCATAACAAAAGCTGTAACTTTCCTAATACTTGAGTCTCCTATTCATTCTCAAATTCTATGGTTGCTGTAACCGGCAGTTCAGGTTGACTATGCTGAGATTTTCCCCCTACTTCAACCTCACCTGAGCAGCAGACTAAGCAGCCAGAGAGAACCAGAGGCAACCACACTGTTCTACATTCCTCGGCCCCCAAGCCACAAAGTACAGCATCAACTGCCAGAGAAACTGCCACTTCTATTCCTCCTACCATAGTCTCCTCACAACACTGCCTTCTCAGAACTTTACTACTTGCTCCCCTGTAGCAGAAATAACAATTCCTTCCTTCAGGTACCAGGGGCACACATCTTGAACATATCGCAGAAAGCATTCTAGCTGCATAACTATTCTTACAAAAAGGTCCCCTACTTTTGACCCTAATTGTCTCATAATTTATTACTCCCTACTAAACTCTCTCCAAAAAATTTTTTTTCTTACTGTGCACACTTGGGGAGTTCTGTCACCTGCCTTCAGTTTAGTTTCTCATACTCAAGTTTCTGTTAGGGCACTACTTGCCACAGACCAGCGTGGCTTGTAATTCTGGGTCTTGAAGGAGAACAGTGTGGAATTAAGAAAACAGACTCATTTTAAAAAAAGGATGGGAGCCTGACCAGGTGTTGGCACAGTGGATAGAGCATCGGACTGGGATGTGGAAGGACCCAGGTTCGAGACCCCGAGGTCACCAGTTTGAATGCGGGCTCATCTGGCTTGAGCAAGAAGCTTACCAGCTTGAACCCAAGGTCTCTGGCTCCAGCAAGGGGTTACTCGGTCTGCTGAAGGCCCACGGTCAAGGCACATATGAGAAAGCAATCAATGAACAACTAAGAAGTCATAACACGCAATGAAAAACTAATGATTGATGCTTCTCATCTCTCTCTGTTCCTGTCTGTCTGTCCCTGTCTATCTCTGCCTCTGTAAAAAAAAAAAAAAATGGATGGGATTGGGAGGCCTATTCAATGCTGATGGCAATATCTGAGTGCCTCATAGCCCCAGTCTGCTTTATTATATAGCCATATGCAAAACAAGGAAGTCCTTGATACAAAGTTACACATCTGAGGCAAAAACAGGAACTCTCCAAAGGCATAAACAGGAATCCCCCCACCATGCATAAGCGAAATCAACCAATATCTGAACAAACAAAGAGTGAGAAGAAGGGCATGTAAATTGCTTCCAGCAACTCAAGCAAGCAAGTGAAGTGGGTACAAATACTCAGCTTTATAGCCAATATGGAGGTGGTGGGGGGGACAATTTAGCCTTTTGCTAAGCTTCGAACCTACAAAGGTTTTTAGCTACTTGCAGTCTACTTCATGTCTCTGTAGTTCATATTTAAAATACTCTTTATTGCTGACTAGCATTTCATGGTATGGATATGCCACAGTTTGTTTAACCATTCACACACTGAACAAATTAGGGCTATTCCCAATTTTGGCTGTTATGAATAAAGCTGCTATGAATATTCATGTACAAGTTTTTGTGTGAACATAGACTTTAATTTCTCTGGAATAAATGCTGCAAAGTACAATTGCTGGGTCATATGACAAGGGAATTTCTAGTTTAAGAGGAAACTGCAAAACTATACTCCAGAGTAGCTGCGTCATTTTATATTCCCACCAGCAATGAATGAATGATCCAGTCTCTTCACATCCTTGCCAGAATTTGATATTATCACTATTCAATATTTTTTAAGCAATTTAAAAGGTATGCAGTGATATTTTCATTATGGTTTTAGTTTGCATTTTCCGAATAGTAAGGTGACCAATTTTTTTACAATGAAAAGGACAAAAATAAATTGAAGAAAACAATAACATAAATAAAAGAAACATTTTATTCTTTGCAACAATAATACACTATAATATGATAAATGCATAATAAAACATTTGTAATATTTTATATTATAATTATGCTTATATGCTTATTAATTTTTAGTAATAATTATAAGAAAAAAGTACTCATATACAAATGCATCACATCACACACAATGAATCGACTCTGCATCAATCGAATATGAACATTTACAGATTAGTGTTCCAATATCAAAAAGGAGGACATGTAGGAGGACACTTTTCGAGGGAGGATGGAACCTACAAAAGAAGGACTGTCTTCCCTAAAGGAAGATGATTGGTCAGCCTACTAATATTATAGTTAATGACTTCAAAAATTTTTTGTGTGCTTATTAACTATATTTCCTCTTTGGTGAATTATCTGTGTCTAGGCTCATTTTTGATTGGATTGTGTGTTTTGTTTCAAGGCTCTTTCTGTAGTCTAGATATAAGTTCCTTTATTATTATTATATAAGTGATTTGCAAATATATTCTTTCACTTTGTACTTTGTCTTTGCATACTCTTAAAAGGATATTTTTTAGAACAAACATTTTTACTTTTGATGAGGTCCCCACAGGACCTCCAGCCAAGGACCTGGCACACAGTAGACCATTTGTGAATGGTCAGTTTCCAGTGTACAGATGATGGTAGGATGTGGAGAAGACTCACAAGGCCTTTGGTTTTAAGTGACCTGTTGTGCCTTAGTTATTTAGAGCCCAGTCTTCTGAGTTGGGCCACTAAGCTCAGTCATAAAACATAGGTAGTGGCATCTGAAGTATAATTATTCTAAGTCACATTTGGAGTCATTTGAAGAAGAAAAAAGGCTTTCAACTATGGGATGACTCATGAGATCCTGGAGAGGGAAGGCCAAGAAAGAAAAAAGCCAAAGGAAAGGAAATTTATAAAGCTTCTGGGAAAACCTAGGTCAGAGAACATCAGGCTTGAACTCCAAGACCTTCTCTCAAATCCTACAAATCACATTCGATTTCAAAAGAAACAATGATAACTGTCTTGAGCACAAGATGGCAGTCTTATGTCTGCTTCCCTCCCCAAGGCTGTCTGGAGAAAAGTGATAGGAAACAGAGCAGAAACAAACCTGTTTGTGTTGCTGAAAAATATTGAAAAATAAATAGTAATCAAGAGGGTTGATGAGGGAAGGAAAGAGATTAAAAATAAATGGAAGGGTTTTCTGTGCTGTGTTTTGATTTGTTTTTAAATTTGGCTCTACTCATTGTCTTGCATCTCTGCTAAATTTGTGTAGGCTAGGTCCCACATGCGTGTTTTGGCTCTAGAGCAAAGTTCCTAGCAAAGTACAAGGGATGTAGAAGGAGGTAGAGACCATATGTGCTGGGGAGGAGGCTGGCTAAGGGCCCTGTTCTCAGATGGAGGGAATCTTGGGCTAAGCTCTGATGACCTCTTCTCAGTGTTCTCATAAAAATTAGAAAATGGAAAATTTCTTTTTTCTACAAAGAACTATGCCAAATTCTAGTGCGTGTTTAGATGGTGTTCCACTCATAGGTAAATATTAAGAAGAGTATAAGTCACTCTCTCTCTCTCTCTCTCTTTCTCCTTTTTCTCTCTTTCTCTAGTAGCTACTGAAATCCATAATGAACTACTTGGAACACCTTCCTTTCTGCAAAGAAAATCATCTCCCAGAATGAAAAGATGGATGAGGCGAAAGGCTAACTTAACAAGAAAATCTAGCATTCTCTAATATGACATCCAGTGTAGCCCATGTAATAAGAAGTAACCTGGTCTCTATAGTCAGGCCCATAACTGTGTCAAAACCCCCAAACAAAGAAAGACAGTAGGCTGCAGCTTCTGGGATGAGATGAGGTCATTCTGTGCTTTGCCACTTGATGATAGCTAGCTACAGGATGTCCTTTTTATAAGCAGAGGCAGCTTTTCAGAAACTATGGTTGTTTCTTCCATCTCAGAAAGTGGGGACTCCCTCAACACTTTTCATCTCTGCTGAAGTGATGTTATGTCTTCGTTGTATGACTTTCTTCACTTACTGAATAAAGATTGATAAAGACAACCCATCCTCTTTTGGAGGCAATATCCTTCACATAAAGAAAGTTTCAGACTAAAAGTTTCAGATACTCAAAGACAAATGTAATTCAAGAACCTTGTGAAATAGAAGATGTGTGATAACATTATCCCCATTTTAAAAATAAATGTCGAGTTGTAAGCACAGAAATGCAAGTTGAGAACCTAAAACAACCTTGTGCTTCTTCTTTGAGTATCATTCATTCAGTTACTTAGAGGATGTGAGGGCGATCTGGCTGCGACATGTGTCACCCCATTGATCGCCAGGGTTGATTTGGCTGATCTGGCTGGCTAGGTGGGTGTCCCCTTCCTCCCTCACTGCTCCATGTGCGTCCCTCCCAAAGCTGCGTGCTAGGTGGAAGAGGACAACCTTCCCCACTAGAGGAGAGCACCGTTCTTCGGTTAAGGGTATACGAGTAGCTGCGCTCCCCTGCTAGAACCTCCAAACAAGTCTCAAGCTCCAGTTACTTAGAGAACACTGGACAATCAGAGCCAAAGGCAGTGGCTGCTATGTTTTTGGGCTGCCAAGACCTCTGGGATGGCTCTCAGGATATCCCCTTCCAATCTAAAAAGGACTGAGTGGCAAATTTTTTACAGTGTATGTTAAAAAGAATTGCTTTTGGAGGCTTGTATTTTGAGAATCTTACAATACTCTTTGAAGATCATTAGCAACATTCTGGAGTACAGAAAACCCAGAATTAGCTTTATCTGCCCTCAGAAGTTTAATTGTCTTTTTGGGGACAGATTCTTCTTTTCTACTTAGCTCACTTGTGAGGGTAAGAGAAGATGGGAGGAAGAAAGGCTTCTCTCATCTCCAAGACCTCTCTTAATCCATTAGAAATATTGCCCTGTGCACAGGAGATGTGCACGAAGGTAATGAAGGTTTATTGAAACTTTTATTTTTTTATTTTTTATTTTTTTTGTATTTTTTTTTCTGAAGCTGGAAACGGGGAGAGACAGTCAGACAGACTCCTGCATGCACCCGACCAGGATCCACCCGGCACGCCCAGCAGGGGCGACGCTCTGCCCACCAGGGGGCGATGCTCTGCCCCTCCAGGGCGTCGCTCTGCCCCAACCAGAGCCACTCTAGCGCCTGGGGCAGAGGCCAAGGAGCCATCCCCAGCGCCCGGGCCATCTTTGCTCCAATGGAGCCTTGGCTGTGGGAGGGGAAGAGAGAGACAGAGAGGAAGGAGGTGGGGGGGTGGAGAAGCAAATGGGTGCTTCTCCTATGTGCCCTGGCCGGGAATCGAACCCGGGTCCCCCGCACACCAGGCCAATGCTCTACCGCTGAGCCAACTGGTGTGGGCTCTTATTGAAACTTTTAAAGAGCAATATGAGGAAGGCAAACGTTGAAGTTTCTGTGCTTGTGAAGGACCTTGTAGAATCTCTAAGGCTTTTGGACAGAAAAGAGGTATTTACATTACAAGGCATGAGGTCAGTCAACTAACTGACCAGGAAGGTTCTTTAAGAAAGAGAAACCACATAGGTGAAAAACAACAGACTGTCAAGAAGAGGTAGATGTTTTTGTCCTACAAAATAATTGGTTTTCTGCTTTCTCTTTGCTGCGGTGACTTCAGAAGTACAATTATAATTTGGACTTTGTTTCTATCAGGCTGTTCATCAGATTTAGGATAGAATTAAGGTCATCTAAAGCCAAGGGCTGGGGACCTCCTAGTAGAAGGAAGGAGGAAAAATAAAAGAGATGCCCTCACATGAAAATACTTGGAAAAACTTCAGGGATTGCAAGATGCAGGTCTTGAAGACTCACCAAGAACCCTTCTGCACTCACCAAGAACAGGCTGCTGCACCGCTAAGTGGTGGACTGGCTATGGGGAAGACTAAGTTAGTGGCAAGAAAGCAGTCACTCTGCTTCAGCCTGCTTCTGGCCCCTGGATCCTCTTTTCTACTGGGATTCTTCCATTTCAGTCGCTGATACCATTGTCCTGACCTTTTATTTCTATTATTTGTCATAGTGCACTGACTAGAATCTCCAGCACAATGATGGAGAAATGGTGAAAGTTGACGATAACTTTATCTCCTTACCACTATTTGGGGAAAAGCATTGTTTTCCTCATTAAGCATTATGTTAATTGTAGGTTTTCTGTCGATTCCATTTATCGGTTGAGGACATGCCCTTTTATTTCTCATTTGCTGAGAGGTCTTAGGAATAGATGTTGAAATTGGTCAAATTGGCTTTTTCTGCGTCTTTGGAGATGATTATATAAGTTTAGATTTTTAGTTTGTAAATATGGTAAATTGACTGATATTCAAATATTAAACTAAAATTGTGTTCTTGGGATAAACCTCACTTGGTTATGATGTTTTTGAATGTATGGTGTTAATTGGATTCAATTTGCTGAGGTTTTATTTAAAATTTCAGCATTATGAGAAGAGATAGTGCTTTGTTGTTTTCTTTTCCTGTAATGTCTTTGTCTGATTTTGGCATCAGGCAATGATGGCTTCACAAAACGAATTGAAAACTATCCCTTCCTTTTAATTGTTCTGGTAATATTTTAGTATTATTCACTTTTTAGTATTATTTTTCCTTAATTGTTTGTATAATTCACCAGTGAATCCACTTGCGCCTGAAGTTCTGTTTTTTATGGAAGGTTATTAACTAGGAATTCAATTTCAGAATAGATACAGGACTGTTTCAGGTTACCTATTTCTTCTATAGTGAACATTGTAAGCTTCTGTCTCTCAAGGCATGTGGCTTTTTATTAAGTTGTCAAATTTATTTGTATACAGTTGATCACATTATTCCCTTATTATTCAATAGCCACAGATTCTCCTGTGTTGTCAGTCTTCTTGTTATTGATAATTTGTGTCTTTTCTCTTTCATTCCTGGTTAGCCTGGTTAGAGGTTTATTAATTTTATTCCCCTTCTCAAAGAATTAGCTTTTGGCTTCATTAATTTTCTCTCTTGTTTTTCTGTTTTCTATTGCATTATTTTCCACTCTTACCTTTATTTCTTCTCTCCTGTTTACTTTGTGTTTAATTTGATCATTTTTTGGTTTCTTAAGGTGGATGCTGAGGTCACTGGTTAGAGACCATTTTCTTTTCTAACATAAGTACTTGGTGTTATAAAATTCCTCCTAAGTAATTTCAGATGCATTAGTGGCATCCCACAATTTCTTTTTTTTTTAAATTGTTTAATGTCTGTCTTTTTCCAGCTTTATTGATATATATTTGACATACAGGTATAAATTCTGATATGTAGTGTTTTCAATTTCCCTTTTGAATTTTGCTTTGACCCTGTTCCCTTTAGCCATTTTGGCCCTTCTTTCCCTGGTCTCAGGTAATTTCATCACCTGCACATGTTAATCAGTACTCTGATGAGCACCTGAGGGAGCCCTCCGCAGACCTCTGGAGACCTTCTGGAGCATTATTACTCTCTTCCCTACTACTCCGGCCTTGTGAACTCTGCCCTCCTTGATTTTCTTGGATTCTCAGGGTTCTCAGCTATGTTTCCTCAACTCAGGGAGTTGGACTCTGCCTGGGTTCCCTCTTCCTGAGCCACAGTCTTCACTGTCTTATGATCCTTGTCTTGAAAATTGTTATTTCATATATTTTGCTCAGTTTATTGATGATTTGGCTGGAGGTTAAACCTGTTCCCGATCACTCCATCTTAGTCAGAAGCAGAAGCTGGCAGTACTCTTGTATTTACAACCCAGGACTGGGTTGTAAAATGTTAAACTCAATTTATGGAGTTATTACAAACATTAAAAATAAAATGTTTTTACTTTTATATTCCATGTATTAAGAGTAAGTTTTGTTTTGTGATACTGTTTTTTAGTTACATGTATTTAGTGTGTGTGCCTTGGATTGTGATATAAAAGGCATTTCATACTGTGGATCGTTGTAAAAAAAGGCTTGAGAAATGCTGTTCTAGGCACATCATGGTCCAGGACAGGCAAAAGTCTGCAACACT
Organism: Saccopteryx bilineata; assembly: GCF_036850765.1. Taxonomy (NCBI): domain Eukaryota; kingdom Metazoa; phylum Chordata; class Mammalia; order Chiroptera; family Emballonuridae; genus Saccopteryx; species Saccopteryx bilineata. The sequence continues at coordinate 43,475,670 of NC_089491.1, read as the reverse complement.
TAGTCTCCACCTCTGCCTTGAAAAGTTCATATAATATGGGGGCAATTATTTCTATATTTTTCATTTTATCCATCTGAGGAAAGTTTGTCCTCTCTGGTCTGAGAATCCTTGAAATCTCTGTGGAATATCTTGTAGTTATTAAAACTGAATTCCATCATTTAATCAGTTAAGATATAGTTATTGATTGCCCAGTGGGTTTCAGGCACTGTGCATGATAATCTTGAGTTACCAGCATAAAACAATGGCAGGTCCTTGCTGGCCCAGCGCTAGAACATACATGGCTACCAGAGGAGGCAGAAAGTAAGGCTTTAAGAAGTCCTACACAAACTGTCAGCATGGGAGGGTTCAGAGATTGTGGAGATCAGAGGGAGAGTCTCCAGATGGAATTGTTCAGAGTTAATGGTAATGTTAGAGGTTAACAAAGTGAGAGCGTAGAGGGCCTGTTTGAAGGATCTCAATGCTAGTTTATTTTATTTCATTCGTAAACACACACATACACATTTTAATACTTACTATGTCCATATATATATATATATATATATATATATATATATATATCAATGAACAAAATGATTCCTGTCTTCATGGAGTTTACATTCCACTAGGAGAAATACAGTACACAGTAAATATAATAAGTAATGTTAAAAGATAGAATGGACTATGGAAAAAACCAAGCAGGCAAAAGGTAATTAGAAGTGGGGCAGCGAGTTCCTATTTTATGTGGGAAATATTCAGTGGGGGTATATTTAGAATCCAAATTTAATAGTAGTATATATTATAATACTAATTCTAAAAATATTCCAACGTAATTAGAATCTTTATGTTGCATTGACACTTTGTGGCCACTAGGACGCAAATGGGCCATTTCTGAGAAAAATGGGGTGAAGGGTGGGGTGTGTGAGAGAGATGTGGATAATTATGCACACACCCTTCCCTAGGTGTTCTGCAGGGGTAATCCATTAAGGACACTGGCAAGACAGGCAGAAGAATGTTACTGTGTGACCTGGACCAAGGCAATTTTGCCTTTTGCTTCCCTTTCTTGGCACGTCCTTAGCTAGCAGGAGTTGGCGGCTGAGCAGAGAAATGAATTTATGCCTGGCCGTTCAGCATCCAAAGGGTGTCACAACGGAGTGATAGCAGAGAGAGTCCGACTTGCAGGCCTTTTCTTCCGGCCCTGCAGAGAGATGTTTTTGGGTGCTGTGCAAATATTTCCGCGGTTACACTCAGTACTGGGCGTCTGTATAAGAGCCCCACCAAGTGCTCTCCGCTCCCTTGTAATATTTAAAACGTCGCGGAGATTTATCCATTTACCTGAACGTTCGGTTTTTCCATCCAGCTCCTGCAGGAAATGGGTAATCATTCTTATCTTTTGAACGAGATCCCATTCGGTTGCCCTTACAGGCGTGGAGAGCAGCCCGCCTTTTACTCGGGTCAGAGTTCGGCGAGACACAGCGAGCCGCGCGGCAGCCGGACAGGGGCGCGCACGCGTTGGGCGCCGCAGGTTGCGCATCTGGCGCCAGAGCGCGCCCCCCGCGCAGTGCCCGCCGCGGCCGCGGCCCTAGGTTTGTGCTCACAAGTGTGCCGGGCGCTCTCTCCCCGCGCGGGGGCACCAGAGCCCTCGGAAGTGTCTGCCACTGCGGTGCATTTTCCCAGTTCCTTTTAAATGACTGCGGAAAAACAGCCTCTCCGAGCCTCAAATGGGAAGACGGATTCTCAGCCCAGGCTTGCGAATGCCTCGCAGCCATCATTTAACTGCGCCCGCAGAGCAGTTACGGTTTGTCACCCGACACTCCTGGATCGCCTCATTTGTCCCTAGTGAGACCCTGAGACTCTGGTCATTACGGGCTTCTCGGTAGCTGGATGCATGTTGTGTTCCGGGCGGCGCGGGCGCAGGGCACGCGTTCACGCACACCCGCGCACACACGAAAACGCACAAGGTACGGCAGGGGAGCAAGGGCTCTGGGTGCCCCGAGTGGGGGTGGGCATCGCGGGGAGTGAAGCTACGACTTGGGAATGACTGCATCCTGCGAGGTTGACGGATGAGAGAAAATGACGCGGCGCCACACATCGGACAGGCCAGGGTTGCTGCCGCGCATTTAGGGAACCCAATACGCGTCAGGCGCGCTCCCTTCGCCTCACATGTATCTATTTCCCGGGCGTGTGATGCCAGAAAACCGCAGGAAAAAGACCCACTTAGGGAGCTAGAGTTGCGTTTGGAGACTCCCTTCCCTCCTACAAAAGCACCAACAGGAAGACCTTCCAAAACCACGGATCCCCACATAGGTGTCACGGAATGGGGACGGTCATCCTTGATTACTGATGCTGAACACGTTTTGGTGTTTACAATATTTATTTAATTTTAGGTTAGCTCGCCCTCCCTTTTAGGCAGGATGGTAAAGGAGAACGCAGCAGGGAGGGAGAATTCCTATAATAAGAATCAGCGCATTTTTCAGAGCTGAACTGAGCCGGGTTTCCATTTCAAAAGAGGAGACAACCTCTACTGCGAATGTAGAAGAGACCACGGTGTGAATTAGGGACTGGGAAGCGTTGAGCGGCGGAACGGTCCATCTCAGAGGTACCTGGATCTAAATGCATGCACACCACATCACACACATACACACACACACACACACACACACACACACACACACACACACACAGGCGCGCGACTGCACAGCCAGGATGTGTGTGTGTGTGCGCGTATGTGCGCGTGTGTGAACTCCCACAAGCTGCTGCTGTCTGCTTCTGGCTAGTGGCACTGATGCCTCCCTCCTCCTCGCTCGCCCCCAGATTCCCCTCCCCTCCTTGTTGCTTTTGTCTGGAGGGTGTTATGGGTTTGTGTGTGTATGAGCGTGTGTGTTTTTGGATTTCAGACTAATTTTCTGGAGTTTCTGCCCCTGCTCTGCGTCAGCCCTCACGTCACTTCGCCAGCAGTAGCAGAGGCGGCGGCGGCGGCGGCGGTGGCAGCTCCCGGAATTGGGTTGGAGCAGGAGCCTCGTTCGCTCCTTCGCTCGCGCTTTCCGCGCTCAGTGCCCAGCGGCAGGAGGAGCCTGGTCCCAGGCGCCGCCGGCGGGCGGTAGGCGCCAGAGCCCGGGTGAGCAGCGTAGACAGTGCCCTCCGTCGTTTCGGCCCTCACTGTCCCCCCTGGGGCGGCCGCCGCGGCTCCCCAGGTGGGACGCGCCACGCCACCTGCCCGCGCCCCCTGCGCCCAGCGGCAGTGGCGAATTCTGCAGCATCATTCGGGGGCCCGGTTTCGGAGCCATCGCAGCCGGCAGTCTGTTCTTCCCCCTTTTAAAGGGTCCTTCTCCTGGCCTGTGTCATGGAATCTGGCCTCAGGGATCCTTGTCCTGTCTCCCCTTCCTCGACCTCAGGCTTGGAAAGAGGGTGGGCACATTGGTGGCCCCACAGACATCAGTGCCATCGAGGGGCAAGTTTATTTCTGGGGTGGGATCTGGGCACTCATCTATCCACAATCTACTGGCTGGGGTCTGGATGGGGATGACGCGAGAGCGAAAGGAGAGTGCTTGAGTGTCTGGGGTCCTGCGCTCGTCTTACGTGTGTCTGTTTGTCCTCAGCCCCGAGGTGTGTCCAGGATTCCAGTGTGCGTCTAGCAAGGAGCCTGAGCCCCAGAGAATCCCGAGAGCGCTGCCGGCCGGTGCCGGGCGCACCGGGCCATGCTGCGGCGGCCGCCGCGGAGCTCCGAGCGGCGGTAGCGCCCCCTGTGAGGCGGCGGGAGATGCCCCGGCCACTGTGAACTGTGCTGCCCACGAGGACGCGCTCAGCCCCGGACACGTTCGGCTCTGTGGGCCCCGGACCAACAGCGAGTAGAGAGCGGCGAGCGCGGCAAAGACCGCCCAACACCGGCAGGGTTGGCCGGCCAGTGCAGCGCAGGGACACGTACTCAGTCTGATTCAGGCTGTCATCGGCGGCTAGGGATGTCGTCCTGGACAAGGTGGCATGGACCTGCAATGGCGCGGCTCTGGGGCTTCTGCTGGCTGGTTGTGGGCTTCTGGAGGGCCGCTCTCGCTTGCCCCACGTCCTGCAAATGCAGCACCTCTCGGATCTGGTGCAGCGACCCTACTCCTGGCATCGTGGCATTTCCGAGGTTGGAGCCTAACAGTGCAGACCCTGAGAACATCACCGAAATGTGAGTTTCTGGTGCTCTTCCTTCTTTCTTCTCTCCTGGCCCTATGGCCGGGGCTAGCCAGGTGGGTTTGTTCTGGGCATGAATGTTGTCTCAAGTCTGGGAAGAAGTCAGAAATGAGAAGTGAATTCTATGCCATCTGTCAGTTACCTATCTGTTTCACTGGATTGAGGCTGATAACACAGGGAGAAGTGTGACAGTTTAAAATAAGTTTTAAATATAGTATTTGTCAATAATATAAAAAATATTCCTTATGGGAAGGCATTCTATATATACTTTATATTTCAAAGCCCTGCTTTCTATATACAATTAACTTAATTTTGGACATTTTTGTTTCATAAGGTGCTATGTGTTGTGTTAGGAGAAGTTCCAGTAATATTTACTAGACAGGAGGTTAAGATAATTAACTTTTTGAAATTTGTTAAAGGAGATTAGAGTCTCCTCCTTAGCATCTTTCTCTGAGGTTTGGGATTGACCAATTTCCCTTTTCATTTTATACATCAGACCTTGCTTAGAAGATTACATCCAGAGCTGGCCTTGAAAATGATCTGTAAGAGGAGAAGTTCTGAGTGTAGAAAAGCACTCACTCAAAAGAGAAAATGTGATCGTCAGAAGCCTAAAAGCCTGGTCTGATTTAATTTGAAATGGACTTCCCAGAGATATAATTTTGAGACCATTTGGAATATAAATCTTAATTGCCCACTGAATAATTTCCCAGGACTAGGTTGGGTGATAAAGTAGTGTGTAGTCCTCAGCTGAATGCTGCCTTTAGCGTGGGACCCCTGGGTCTCTGAAAATGTTTAAACTTGTTCTGATCCGATGCAGAAGCAGAATTTTGCATGTTTGTCCTCTTCTTTTGATGCCTTGTGACAAATACATTACCAAGTAAGAATTTACTCCTTTCTCCAGCATTTTCCTGTCACCTCTACTAGAGGTATATTCCCCCCCCCCCTTCCTGCAACCCTCTCCCAGACTTTGCCATATATTTCATTAACGTGAGATTTTATTCATCCATGTAGAGGGTGGTAAGGCAAAGTTTCTCCTGGTTTTCCTTACGTGTTTGATACTAAGATAGGCAGCCCTGAAAGTAGGGCTTGGGCTGTGGCCTTCCGGTTGTCGAGTGCGCATGCATTTCTTCCCCCACAGAAAACACACACCCTGTTTCTGCCAACGTATGACCGAGATAACCTGTTTTTTTTCATGTAAGTAAGAGACCTTCTTAGTCTCTGTTTGTTCTGTTGGTGATGTTCATATTGTAAGGTTCGGGCAAAGGAAAGTGACAACAAAACAGAGGGAAACGTGCTGTTCTAGCTGAGATACGCCAGGAGAAGCCAACTGTCAGGCTGGATCCAGAATGCTGGGCTCTCAGTCTTTTTTTTGCAAGGAAAGCAGCAGTTAGGGCCTGAGCCGAGAGGTGGGAAAGGCCCTGTGGCGCTGGGCCTGAACTGGGTTAGTCCAGGCTCACAGAGCTGGTCAGAGTGCCCGTGGCCCTTTGTCGGGATCTGTGTCTTTTTCAGGAGATAGGGTGTCAGTGGTCAGATGGAGGAAGCCATATGAAATTAAGAGATCTTCAGACTATTTTGAGATTAAGGGGAGTGGCTTTGTGCAGTTAGGTGTTGTTTTAAAATTCTGTCTTAGGTGATAGATAATGTAAAGAGGGAGGAAATGAGATAGGACTAATCATCTTCATTTTAATCTTTTTTTTTTCACTTTAATATTTTAAAGGTCATAATCAGAGAAAAAGACAATAAAACTTTTAAATTAAAAATATTATTTTAAATCTTAGCTGCCTGATTATTATGCAATCAGTGTATTTGAGCAGAGCTTTCTTATATCAGTTTTCACAACTGCTGTGATCTATCTGTCTCTCTATCTATCCATCCGTCCATCTATCTATCTGATGGCAGGTTCCTATTTTCAGGCTCTTTAAAATTGATTTTTGGGGGGGTTATATTTACCAAAGCACTTGTCACAGTTATTCATTAAATAAGGGCACTCCTGATTTCTATTGTTATATTTTATTCTTTTGAGTTGAAAACTTATTGAAATTGAGATTATTGAGAAGTATGAAGGGGTAAGTGTTTACGGTGGGAAATTAGACCGATCGCTGGGAAAAAGTATGTTTCTCTGCGCTGTCCCTCCACTTTGATTGAGCCTGGCCAGTTTGAGCCCCAGGTGACCTTATCTGTAACATGTATTGAAATTCTGGTTTAGAAATCACTTAGTATAATTTTTTTTGAATTCTGCTCTTTTGATATCAAAATGATATCAGTGGATGAGCTTGTTTCACTCTCCTCTGTATTCTTTTTCTTACATATTAATATTTGCTTGAACAGCATTTAGATTCTTAGACTAGTGGGTACCAGCTGCAGTTGGAACCAAATTACACTGTTTTTTAATCTTGTTATTAGACCCAAGGGTTCTTTAAATAACCTGTTTTAAAGTACTACTTTAATGGTGTTTAGCTGAACTTACATGTTTCTATTTTTAAAAAAATATGAATAATATAAGTAAATAAACTGATTAGAACTTGCTAAAGCAACAGTTGACTATACCATTTAAAAATAGTATACCTTTTAATAGGGGGGGAAATAACCACTGTGCCTTTTAGAATTCAGAGAGTGCTCATGGTAGAACATTAAAAAAAAAAGATATATGTATGTGTGTGTGTGTGTGTGTGTGTGTGTGTGTATTGAGAGAGGAAGGTTATTTTTTTGTTTCTACATGCATATTTTAAGTCAATCTGGCATTTTGTTTTCAGAGTCATTCATTGTTCAAACTTACTTTATTAAAAGTCTTCCCATCACAGTATCTGTCTCATACTCTTTTCCCACTAACATGCTCCCTATGTAGAGGTATATCTCCCCATCTATAGATACATATCTCTTTCGTCCATCATCACACTACTGAGAAGAGCCAGATTTAGTTACTTGGAGCTGTACTAAATTCAGTTTAAAAATAATACAATTGTCACAGATAAGCAGAATTTAAAAGTAAAGCCTATTGCTGGAATTATGTAACTGGCCATTTAAGTCTCAGTTTTATCAAGTGCCAAAATGCATTGCAAAGGACAAGTTCTGTCTCCCGTAGTGGTAAAAGATATGCTTGAAATAGGTCATGTATATATATATTTTTATTGTGGCCAAAAACATATAACCTAAAATTTGCCATCTTCACCATTTCTTGTTGTACCATTCAGTAGTATTAAGTAGTTTTACATTTTTTGTAAAAGGGCCTGAATTTTTATATTGCGTATATTTTAATGAAGACCAATGATGACCTCTTTTTTTCCCCGCTGAATTTCTTGGGGGTAATATCTGGAGACAATTCATACGTTTCCTCTCAGTATAACACAAATAGAATTTGCAGCTTCTGCTACCAGAGCTTCTATGTACAATGTATTGTTGGTTTGGTTAAATGACTATAATGTTGTGTCATTAATACATTAATTTTGGCCCTCTCACCTTAGAAGCTTTTCCGTTGCAGTTAATTGTACTAAAGAAGAAAAAAAAAGTTCAGGCATTTATAAGGAGTCAGTTAAAGGCATCAGTCTTTATTACTCTGATATTTACTTCTCAGCCTCTCCATTGGGGTTCTTGAAGTTCGAATTGTGCTTTACATGCATTTAAGAAGCAAAGAATAAGTTTTGAGTGTGATTACATAAGCCACACTGGATTTGTTAATAAATAAGGCAGTCTAATTTACATCATTTATTATTTAACATAGTTTTTAAGCTCTTGTTGAAAACATGCTATCTTCATAGTGAAAGTATTTTCAGAGTTTAGCTCAGCACAACCATTTTGAAGTCTAAGTTTCATAACTTCCATCTCTGCATTATGGAAGTTTTTATTACATTGGGTCAAACAAGTGAAAAGCCCCGTGACCCTCCTGACCCCACTTTTTTCCACTTCCCCTTCTCCATCACCTCTCATTGACTATCCAGGAAAATGTGTTTGATTTTTTTTTTCTTCTTCTCTGAAAAAGGATATTTCCTTATGGGAATTCAGAACACTAGAGTTAAGAGAAGAACGTCGGATATATGTTATTATAAACAAGTAATGGAAAGTCGAAATAGTGTGGTCACAGCCCCCTAGCACTGAGTTTAGCCCTGTTTAAGATCTTTCCCTGCTTTTATCCTGTAAACCTCTGTTTGTGTCTGTTTCAGTATTCCCTTGTAAAGACATTTTCTAAGCTGAAAAGTTGGCTGAACAGTTGAGAGTTGAGGTCTCTTTCTCCCTGGGAACATTCTGTATGATCTCTTTGACTATATCTAGGTCATAGGAGTATAAAACCCAGAGTTTCTGTGTAGCTGGGGAAAGGAAATTGAATTTCTTTTTCTTTTCTTTTCTTTCTTTCCTTTTTTTTTTTTTTTTTTTTGGCTTTGGTACGAAGCAAGTGCCTTTACTTTTAACTCTTGCTCATCTGGTTTGTTAGGGAAAGAAACATTTTCAAACCATGATTAATACACTGACAGTGTGTCTAGACTAACTTTATTACTTCTCTGGAGAGCTTCTCATAGGTTCAAAAACTATAGGGTAGAATGTGGTATTGAACCTGCTGCCCCTTGGAGCAGTACCAAATTTTGGTTCCTTTTGATATCTATAAATCAATAGGATGACTTTTGGGGAGTGAGATTATTTAGCCAGGGCAAACATTTTAATTGTTTCATGTGTGTGAGAGAGAAAAAGAGAATAAAATTAAATTTTGGATTGTTAATAGCTGATGAATCATTTTCATATTCTACTAAGTCTAGTGAGTTTAAAACACAAATCCTGCTCTGCCCTTCCCAAGATGGCAGAGATCTGAGCCCTACAGTGACCTGATAATTTTAGCTCTACATTTGTTTGCTGATCGATTTCCATTAAAAAAGACAATGATCCCACACGAACAGGGTATCTTCTCACCACTTACTTTGCTCTCTGGGATGTCCAAAGGACTGGGAAGTCATAAATATTGATCTGGAAGATGAAAGAGTGAATGGTTGTGAATATTATAAGTCTGGGAAGAAAAGTGATGGCATAGCTATGAAGTTTACATGTTTCAAAAAACCCTCAAATATGAAAGAAAGCTGGAGGCAGGTGTTACCTGATCTGGAAACAGCCACTTTATGTCTCTGGGCCTGAACTTGTCAGATGTAAACTGAAGGCTTTGGAGTCAATACTCAGATGAGTCTCTCCTGGCTCTGAAGTTCCACAAGGCTTCAGTTACAGAGGAGATGCGATGTGATTTATACATCAGCTGTGAAGGAAGTAAAGAGTGTCGCGGGGTGCTCAGAGCCTGGCAGTGTGAGAGACTGAGGATCTTTGGTATCATGTGTCACGTGTGCACATTTTTAGTGTCTTCTCTGAATCCCCCAAACTGTCATTTTAAATGTGAGTTGCTAATAAGGCTGTTGGCATGTTAGTGCTGGGCTGATGAGTCCAAGATCACAGGGTCACTTAGAATCAAGACCACAGAAGAAGAAGTGGCTTTAGTAATCCTCTGTTCCAGCTCCCTCTGCATACACCAAGGTCAACAAAGTAGGTTACCTAAGGCCGTAATGCACTGAAAACATGGTGGGGTCTAGAAACTCTTTCTCTTAGCATCCAAAGGCAATGCCATGACTTTTCCTTTAGGGTGTCTCCCTTCTGTTCTGTGTCCTTGGCCTAAACCTGACTCCAGCCCACCGTTTTGGAAGCATCCGAGATCCAAAAACAAGCTTAGCTGGGCTAAATCTGTGCAAACACCTCTCTACTAGAGACAAAGAAATTAAGAAGTGCTTGAGATACTTATCCCAAAGCAATGACCATACCTTCTTAGGAAGAAATGCATTTTTTGTTTAGTTTACTGTGAGTACTTTTTAAAATTTCAAGTCTTCTTCTTCACTAGGCAATTCATACACAAACATCGAGCTGCAAAGAAAAGCCTTCATGAGTTGGCTTCAATGAGGGATGCTAACCTGTGCCTCTGGCAGGCTGGGGTGGAGGGAGGGCAGAGCGGACAGAGCAGAACGAAGGCCGCTGCCTTTGGAGTCTATATCTCAGTCAGAGGTGGTTATGTAAGTGGAGGAACCCCGGCCCTTTATGCAAAGTCTGCCTTATTGCCCATGAAAGACCTGTGGCAAGAGAGTACTTATTCATTCCTGACTTCTTTTTCTTCCTCCTGACTTCTCATTGCCTCCACATTGATCGCTGAGCACCAGTAGGCAAGGGTGGTTGACTACATCCCAAATGTTTTACCGTTTTGTGTGCTGTCTACAGCCTGCACTAAGGCTTTTCCAGTGAGAGGACACCTCTCAGACATACTTTGGTTCCATGCAGGGCTTTTCCCCAGGGCCCTGAAAGGCACCTTACAGGCATCTGCTCATTTAGGTTTAAAACCTTGCACTGAAGTAAGGGGGGAGGTCTTGACAGCCTCGGAGGGCCTGTATGTTGATTGTCATGCTCGGGGCTTTCTGGTCAAGCAGAACATAATCTGGGTTAGAATCCCATCCACCCATCCAGTATCTTGCTTAGGGTTTTGCCTGCTCAGCTCCACTTGCCAAAATTTGGCCTCAAGAGCACAGGCAGTTTTAAGAAAAGTATAAAGATTCAAGTAAATATTCTCAAGTTAAACAGCATGGCGGTAGAAGGCGGTGGACTGGTGCTTCGTATCGTGTCTTTCTCCTTCCTCATTATCTCATCCATTGCAATATGTTATACTATTAGAAGATAAATGATTGGCATGCCTTTGGGAATATAGCATCTTCCAAGTATGGGATAAAAATACTGATAATCATGTACCGTTTAGAGTCTCATTTTTTCTTCTTCTTCTTTAATTTTATTTAGAAAATTAACTTTAACAGGGTGAGATTGATCAATAAGAGTACATAGATTTCAGGTAAACATTTCTATAGCATTTGAACTGTTGATTATGTTGTATACCCATCACTCAAAGTCAAATCATTTTTCATTTTTAAAAATTAAATATATTTTTTCTGAATATATCATTTTGTATTAGCTTTAAGTGCACAACATAGTGGTTAGATCATCATATACTTTACAAAGTGTTCACCCTGATATTTTAAGTACACACCCAGCACCAGACGTATTTATTGCAGTATTATTGACTATGTGCCCAATGCTGTGCTTCACGTCCCCATGACTGTTCTGTAACTACCAAAATGTACTTCTCAATTCCTTCAAAGAGTCCCCTCCCCCCCCCCTTTTTTTTGTATTTTTCTGAAGCTGGAAACGGGGAGAGATAGTTAGACTCCCGCATGCGCCCAACCGGGATCCACCCGGCACGCCCACCAGGGGCGAGGCTCTGCCCACCAGGGGACATCGCTCTGCCGCGACCAGAGCCACTCCAGCGCCTGGGGCAGAGGCCAAGGAGCCAACCCCAGCACCTGGGCCATCTTTTGCTCCAATGGAGCCTTGGCTGCGGGAGGGGAAGAAAGAGACAGAGAGGAAGGAGGGGGAGGGGTGGAGAAGCAAATGGGCACTTCTCCTATGTGCCCTGGCAGGGAATTGAACCTGGGTCCCCCACACGACAGGCCGACACTCTACTGCTGAGCCAACTGGCCAGGGCCAAGAGTCCCCCTTTTTATTGCAGATAAGGACCTATTGCTGTTTAGCACCCCACCCTCTTCTGTAATCTTCATATCTCAACTCTTCTTTGGACACCTGCACACACACCAGAGCTCTCTTTGTGTATGTGCATGAATATATGAATAAATATACATATAAAACTCTACTAAGTGTGGTTCTTTCAGATTTAATTATTTTGAATTGTAAAATTTTCCTAATAATTTAAGATTTATTTTCTTAAACCGCCCAGGCTTTTTAAAAATTGAGATATAGCTGACATATAATACTGATTTCAGGTATACAACATAATGCTCTGGCATTTATACTGTATATATTGGGAAATGCTCACGACAACATGTCTAGTTAATATCCATTGCCTCCCGTTGTTACGATATTTTTCTTATCATGAACAGTTTAAAGATTTACTCCTTACCAAGTTTCCAATACTATTGTTACCTGTTGTCACCATGCTGGGCATCGTATCCCCACCCAGACATTTAATTTTGTTTCAATCATACTATATGTCTCTCTGTGAGGAACTGGCAGGAGAGAGGTGCTTTCTAAGGGAAGTATGTGAGTATTAGTGCTTTGACTCCATCAGCCAACTTGGCCTCTAAGACTTAGAGGACCAGTGTGGTCCATCCTCTTTGATCAGTTCTCAACATAAAGAAAAAAATTTCATTATCAGTGAGGCATTTTTGAACAACACTACAATAGTGTAATTTAAACCAAAAGATAATCAAATTTTGGTTTTTAACTTCTAAAATCAAGTGTAATCTTAAAAAAATTGGCTCTCTTGGCACTCTAATTGTTGTCATAAAAGTTGTCTCTATTGCCCTGGCCAGATAGCTCAGTTGGTTAGAGCATTGTCCTGATATGCCAAGGTTGAGGGTTCAATCCCTGATCAGGACACATAAAAGAATCTACCAATGAATGCATAAATAAGTAGAACAACAAATTGATGTTTCTCTCTTTCTCTCTCTCAAATCAATTTAAAATAAGTTGTCCTTATTTCATGTGCTCCAGAGTCCCCCGCTGCAAGGTGGCAGAGGGCCCTGAGCCTGATTTGCTGGCTGTGTTTACAGTGTGACAGCTCACTTTCCTTCTCCAGCCTTGGCTTGCTCACCTGTGCAGTGTGTATGCAGGGGTGGGGAGTGGTGGGCAAGAGCTCCACACGTGGCCTCTAAGGTCTTTGGTAAGGTGTGAGACAAAAACAAGCCCTTCTCTCCAAAACGCCCCGCCCAGCCCAACCACAGTGCTCTTTTTCGTCTGCTCCCAGGTTCACTGCCGAGCTCTGGGGCGGCCACCCAAACTCGGAGTTATGGAAGCTTTTGCCCCTGGCATGCTTACCTTGCACTCCTGCATTTAACATTTTCTTGTGACTCTGCAGTCTTTTTCCTCTGTTTCTGGTGGTGTTTCTTATCCCCCTCTTCATGTCTTCCAACACACACATACACACACACACACACACACACACACACTCAGGTAAGCATCTGGTTCAGTGAATTGTGAAGAAATCTTGGGTTGCAAGACCTGTGTGCTGACCACCGTCTTTCCCACTGAACCCGGCTTGATAAGATTAACATACTCAGAGAGGCAGCAAAGTACAGGAACCTGAGAGGGGCCCGGGGTGGGCAGTTGGGATGTGGGGTTCACATGTACCCTCTCACACTATCAGAACCTGGGATCCTCGGCCAGCCATTTAATCTCATCAGCCTGAGCTTCCTTATCTTGAAATTGGAGGTTGGGTCTTGGATGGATGCTAACCCCTGAAAGGCTCTGTGCTTCTGAACCAGTCAGCCATGAGCACTAGTGTTTCCTGGAATGCACCCTTTCCTCCTCCCCGGGGCTGCCCAGAGCTTGCTCCAGTTCTCTTGGGAGAGTAAGCAGTAGATGTCTGATCGATGGAATTTCTCTAAGCCCAACTCTGCAGTTTAGGTCAGATGGCTTTGCAGGTCTCCAGCTCCCTGCCTCCTCTGTGGCAGCACTTCCACGATTTTCCGCTAATCAAAACCAACTTTCATTTCTTTTTCCCCTCAGAGATTTTCTTGTATTGTTTCTCTCCACTTTCAAAACTTGTAATAACTAACTGACCAGATGGTGGCACAGTGGATAGAGCATTGGATTGGGACATAGAGGACCCAGGTTTGCAACCCTGAGGTTGCCAGCTTGAGCGTGGGCTCATCTGGCTTGAACACAGGCTCATCCGGCTTGAGACTGGGGTCACTGACTTAAGCATGGGATCATAGACATGGCACCATGCTTGCTGGCTTGAGCCCAAAGGTCTCTGGCTTGAAGCCCAAGGTCACTGGCTTGAGCCCAAGGTCACTGGCTTGAGCGCTTGAGCAAGGGGTCACTTGCTCTGTGGTAGCCACTCCCGCCCCATCAAGGCACATATGAAACAGCAATCAATGAACAACTAAGATGCCGCAATGAAGAACTGATGCTTCTCATCTCTCTCCCTTCCTGTCTGTCTGTCCTTATCTGTCCCTCTCTCTGTCTTTCTTTCTCTGTCTCTGTCACAAAATGAAAAAAATTGTAACAATCCACATGTTCATGTCTGATCAGCCCACTGTGGGCCACTTCTATGGATGGTGCTGAGGGATTTCTAACCAGCTTGCCTCTTTGGCCAGTCTCCACTTTTTCTGACGCTCCAAACATGAACTTACATTGAAATCAAATCTTGTCTTTCTGCCCATCAAGTTTTTTTCTTGCTAGATCAAAATGTTTATCACATGCTTCCTGATTATCATGAGGCTGCCTGACATCTAATTCAAACTTTCTGCAAACGTTAACACAGTTCAGCTAGTGCTTCTTGAGGACACTGGGGTGCAACGGACAAATATGGCAGAGTAGTGAAGCCAGGAACCCCCGAGTAGCTGATATCTGGGAGAATGAACATCTAATTTTAATATAGTGCGGTGAGTTTGTCAATGCAGAGAGGCTAAAATCTCCACATCATGATTGCTTCAGCTTCAGAGGGACATGGGGACATTTACAAAGGGTGCTTCCCCCAGATGTGCATCGTTTTCATTGTGTAGCAGTGGGAGGTACAGATGTGTAGACAGGGTATGAGCAATCCACAATTCCTACTTCCTACAATGGCAGTAACCCAGCTGAGTTTTGTTATTTTTTCCTTTGTTAACGATTTCTGATGGTCTTGTGTCCACGTCCTCTCATATTACATTTGAGCAGGCTTCCTGAATCTGCAACACCCTTCATTTTGGTCGTGGTGGAAGGGCTAGTATGCTTCTGGGCTGAGGCCAGTCACTCCACCTCTATCACAGAGCCTCAGACATTTCTCCAGCAGCGACTTCACTCTCACCAGTATTTTCAGTCTCCTTCCCTTGAAACATCAGAATTTAAGGTGCGTCTGATCTCTCTCATCTTGGACAAGTTTTTGTTCAGCATTTATTCCCTCCCTTCCCTTCCATCCCTCTTTAGTCCTTGCCCTGTACCCTCTTCCTTCAAAGCTGAATTTTAGAAAATTGGTCTGTTATCATTATGTCTATTTTCGTACCTCCTAATCTCATCTCAACCCATGGCTCCATTGAACTTGTTTCCACTACTGTTTCACTGGGCTAAATCCAAGGCATATTTCTCTGTCCTTCTCTTACTTGCCCAGCATGACGTGGCCTCACTCCTTGCTCTGTCCCACTTTAAGGCACCCTATCCCTCCGGTGTCACTGTACTTCCTCCCCCCACCCCCCAGTTTTGGCTTCTGCTTCTTAGTCTTACCTGTGGGTGCTCTTTTCTTTGCTCCTCCCATAGGTGATGTCCCCTTGGCTTCTGTCCTAAGTCTGTTTCTCTTCCTGGTCTATCCCTGGGCTGTATCACCCTCACCCACGACTTGTCTTGCCTCCTGTGTCCTAATGTCCTTATTTATGTTTCCATCCATGATCAGTGAGGACATTCAGGCTCATGCGCTTAACTGCATACTGAACATCCATCCCTCTTGGCTATGTCACAATGTGTCACACTTGACATTTCCAAATTAAATTCATCATCATTGTCCCAAATCCATTTCCAGTGACCCCTACCTTAATCGATGGCATCACTCTCTACTCAGTAATACACACCAGAACCCTTGACTCTGCTCTCTCTGTAACCCCTGCATTCATTTAATCATCATGTCATAAAAATTCATCTTCATAAATCCCCATATTTCTTAAATTTATCTTCATAAATCCCCACGTTTTTAAAATTTGTCCAGTTATTTTTATTTTGCTTCCCTCATTCATTCATTCTTTCAGAGCTATTCATTGGGGTCTGCTCTGTGCTGTGCTAACTACTTAGGATACGGTGGTGACGAAGACTGACCTGGCCTTTTCTTTTTACCGAGCTTTTAGTCTGGGAGGGAAAATGAACATCCAACAAGTATTTACGTAAGCAAAACAAGAATCCATTTTACCATCCCTTTTGCCTAAAACACTGTAACCTTCCTTCGTGGCCTCCTTGCCCTCAGTTTCGCCCACTCTCTGTCCGTGTGCCATACTGTGCTGGCGCGGTCTTTCAAAAATGCTAGTTTTTTCATACCACTGTTTCTGATTGCCTTGTGGCTCTTCACATTGCTTAAAATAGATTTAAAGTTGATTTCATTTTGTCTTTTTAGTTTAAAAAAATGAAACCGGTTTTCAGTATGTTGCTATATAAGACGGCATATAACTGTCACACGGACTCTAATACACAGATCAGCATTACAGTAGCTTTTTATACCAATAGATCTATAAAGGAGAACAAATTATAACTGGGAGCTTGCTTGGTGATCTTGGAATTAGAGCAAGGGCACTTAATTCTGCATTTAAAATGTTAAATGACATTAAGGGAAGCTTGCCTGAGGCATCCATCTCCATAATCGGAGGCTTTCACAAAGGGAATGCAGAACTTGAAGTGCTTTGGCCCAGACCTGCTTCCCCGGGATGGATGCTCCTTTTCCTCTCCTTTATTCCTGGCCCTGCACCAATTCTGACTGACAGACACATTCTTTCTTCGGAGTGCCTTCAGCCAAGCTTTGCTCAAGCCTGGGACCTTCTCAGATTCTTTCAAGTGATTTTGCACACCTTTTCTGTGATATGCATTAATTTCATTGCATGGCATTTTATTATTGGTAGTTTTCAAAAGTTAATATTCAAACATGATAAGAAATGGCAACAGTATGAAGGAGAGTGTCATGAAAAGTTAGTCTCACTCTAATTAACCCCCCAATCCCTCAGTCTCATCGCCAGTAGTAACTGTGATTTCTGTTTGTGTGTCTGTCTCCAGAAATAGTCTGTTCACATAAATGAGTACATATCTGTCTTTTTTGTTTATATACAATTAGGGCACAGACACACACACATATGCCCTCCATTTATACCTTTAACTATACTCACTGTTCTGGGTGTTGGTGTTTTTTTTTTTTTTTTTTAATTTAACAATGTATCTTAAACATGTTTTATATCAGCATGTGTACCTAACCTTTTTTTCACAACCAGGCAGAATAGTAATCCATTGAATGAATCCACTATATTTGACCAACCTCTTTTTGAATAGGCTTGGGTGCGAGTTCTTGCACACGGGTGTGATTTTTTTTGCTGTAGGAAAACTCCTTAGGATTTGAATTGCAGGGGCATTTGCAAGTCATTTGTGATTTTGACAAAACTTGCCAACTTGTCTTGCAAGAAGACCACATCTCATTCTCCCACCCAAACTGGAAGCTCCTGTTTTTCTTCAGCTAAGCCAATAATATCTGCTGTCAAACCTTTTGACCTTTGTCAATCAGATTTCTAGGAAATATATAGTATCTCACCATTGTTTTACTTCATAATTCTGTAATTATGATCCTGGTTGTAGGTCTTTCTGTATGTACAAGTTATTTGTATTTCTTTTTCAGTGAACTGTATTGTCATTTTCCTTAGCTCTTTTCTTTTTCTTTTGGGTTGGTGGCCTTTTCAATCATATTATCTGTTTAACAAGGAGAAGATTTATACTTTGCCTAATGTTTTGCTTGTCTTCTGATATTGATTATAGTATTTCCTCCTCTTCTTTCCTCCACTTCTTCTTCCTCTTCTTCTTCTAGTTCTTGTATCACAGCATTACATTTTATTGATAGTAAAATTTATTATTCCCTTTACAGCTCTTATGTTGTAAATGTGGTTAAGAAGAGTCTTCCCCTCTCTGAGTATAAAATAAATCTCTTGTATTTTTTTTATTATTATTATTTCATTCTTTTTTGTATGTAAGGTTTTGCTCCATCTAGATTTTTTAAATATAAGTTTATTATATTAGTCTATTAAAAATTGTTTATTACTTTTCCAACATAGATATTGAGCCAATTAGGTCTCTTGACACCATTTATTATATAATTCAACTTTTCCCTCACTGACTAAAAATAAATTTGTTTATATGTAAAGATCACCTTTGGATTTGGCTTTATTTTGGGATCTCTCTTAGTCTGATAATCAGTCTGTTTACTTGTCAATACTAAACTTTTATCTTTCCTAAAATTATATTATTATTGTTATTTATATTTTTAATGAATTTATTGGAGTGACATTAAACAATGGGTTATATTATATTTTTTTCCTACCTAAAGTGTAAGTCTTACTTACCAGTATCTTTTTGTTATTCCAGAATTTTCAGGGTTAGTCTTGTATGATAATTTTTCCATACAAATTTTAGGAATTGCTTCCTACCTCCACCCATATTATATTGGTGTTTTAAATTAAGATAACACTACATTTATTTATTTAAACAAGTCTTAATGGGTCTTGAAAGCCCTGCATCCTGAAACTCAAACCTCTAGCCTCATTTCTCGTTCCTCCCTTTCTGCAGTGAGAGACATGCAGCCACCGGGAGCTTTCATTTCCTCTGCTGAACTGCGCTGTCACTGTCTCCCGGCTCCCCGCTGGCCCTCCTCTCTTCCCCAAGCACTGTGGCCTGGACTTTTGTCTCTTGCTAACTCCCTCTGCCTTCCTACTCCTGGGCTGTGTCTTCACCATGTGCTATTGTATCTTATAGTCCCCTCTATTTCCCCAATCTAAGCATCGTAACTTAACATTATAAATGCATGGCTGGCTACCTGGCTGTCGACATCATTAGGATATAAACTGTATGAAGGCAGGGACTCTGTGGCTCTGGCTTTCTGCTCTTCCTCAGCACCCAGTATTGTGTCTCAGATCTCCACACGTGCATGCCTGCACTTTTCCACAAACCTATTGTTTAGAATTCCAAGTAACAGTATTTATTAGTAGTTGTTTGGGCTGTCACTATGCAGATTCCTAGACCTGACTTTTACAAAGTCATGGAGTCTAGATGTTCCTTTAATTGATGGAATTTAATAGCACAGCATTGGTTCATGTGCAGTGGGAAATCAATTCATTATGGAGACACGGCATCACTGGAGAGGAATAAAGACAAAGCTGGATGAACAGGCTGCTTCTGTGTCCAACAAGGAGGAGGGGCAGGGAAGAGAGGAGAGGATGAGGGCCAGCAGATGAGAGATGCACAGCAGGCCAACTCAACAGCAGAGGTGAATCCGGGGGAAAAGAATCATTCCAGGGACATCTGATTCCCGCAAACAAATCATTCTAATGAGAAATAATTGTGCCTTTTCTGTTGTGTAACAGCTAATAATGCATATTGCTGTGGATCAATTTCAGGTTTCTCTGTGACTGCATTTATGGTCCTTCACTTAAAAAGTGATTCTGGTGTGAGATTTCAGTTGTGATTTATCCTTCTTGTAGTATGCATGGTTGAGACAGTTCATTTTTCTTAAAGAATGGTGGACATCTTGGGTAGAAAACTAGTGTGTCAGGTCCGCTGAAACACATACCATCTGAATGCATGTGCTTTTGTGTCTTTGCAATTAAGGTGTTTTGGGCTAATCCTATGACTGTTTCATGGGGCTTACTTTATATAATGTATATAATGAAACTGTCAGGCATCTTATAAATTTTGATACTTGTTTGGAAAACTAATCATAAAACACCTGATAGACATGAGATCGAGGGCTTTTAAAAATAGAGTGTAGAAGTATTAAGTGAAGAGATTGCAATGAATAATCTAAAAAGATAATCTCCCTTGAGATAAATAACATCCATTTATTTATATTTACATGATGGAGTATATTTATAATAAACATGCAAATAAAAATAGTTTAGATTCCATATATATATTTTGAAAGTTAATTTTTAAAAAAGGAATGGGCATTATGGACCCAACATATGATGTTTAACTCTGATGAGAAAGGTCTTATTTTTGGTTGAATCATTGACTCTCACAGTAAGCCGGGGTGACCCTCTGGGATTTAACTTCTGAGCTATCTCACTTATTCTTTGAGGGACTTGTTCTCTCACCAGTGAAAAGTGTTTGCTGGAGTTGACCTGCCTGGCACCTTGAGAGTGCTACCAAGCCTTTTGTTTACCCTAGCCTAGCCTGGAACCCACTCTGTCACTCTCCTTTCATGAGTGCTGTATCTACACATGTATATTTCAGAGGGCAATAGATATTTGTTGCCCAAGTCCTTTCAGGAGAGCTGAAATGGAGGACAGGAATCGACTATTTATATGTGCAGGTGAGGATTGGTTGATTGATCAGTTCAATCATTTATTTAGTCAGTCAATTAACAAGTATATTTTGAACATGTCTTCCCACCAGGCACTTTTCTGGGTCCTGAGCAATAAGATTTAGACCAGTGCTATCATTTCTATGACCTGTTGAAGGGCACCGGAAGAGGTCCTCAGTCATATCACTTTTCTTTCACAGCTGTTTGGACAAGCCATCCCCAGCATCCAAACTCCCATTGTCACTACCACAGACAGCAGCTCAGACCTCCCCACCCCCCACACTATTGTGCCTAGGGACATGCATATCCACAGTGTGACACACCCTTAAGAGGACAAATCCACAGAAAAGGTCTACATAGACCCTGAGAGTAGGCTCAGTGTCTTTGGGCAGAGAATTCTGAGATCCTACTAGGTCAGAAAGAGAGGAGCCATTCCAGGTAGGATCATCCTGTTGGCCCTGTGACTCCTTGCCTCGTCTGGAGGATCTCCACTGGAGGAGAACCAGAGTGAGGTCCTCTGACCTGCCTGAGCCCACTGCCAGAGCTAAGGGCACAAGGGACAAACCTGTCTGAGCCTCTGCGTTGTATCTGGCCTCTGCCTCTGGTAGTTTTGTGCTACGATGATGCTCTGGAAGTGCAGGCCTTACGCCACGGGAGCCTGCAGCAGGGTGGCCAGGCCCTCCGCACCTCTCCCACGGCAGCGCCCCCTCTCTTCGGGGCAATTCTCCATCATGGGGTCCATGTTTCCAACAAGTACAGCACATGCAGGATTCCTCCTCTGACTCACATCACAATGAGCTTGTGGCAACACAGACACAGACAGACCAGCAAAGCAGAATTCTGTCCCCAACAGCTAATGGGTAAACAAACAGCAGTGGTTACCCACTTCCACCTTTCTCTCTTCCCTTGACAGATTTTGTTAGTACCGTGAAAGGTCTAGATCTGAATGCATATGATAAGAATCAGCTCGTTATGGTTGAATAGATAGATATTTTTACTGGCACCCTAGGAAGATCCTGGGATTGTAAAAACTGTCTAAAAAAGTTCCTTTTCTTCTTATTTTTTTTCTCCAAATTAAAAAATCATTGAACACGTCAATTATTGTGCATAGGTAATCAACACATTAACTTCTCATTTTCTTGGGGCATGTGTAGGGGAGTAATAGGAGTTGTGAAGCAGGATTACTTGGTGGGATAAGGGCCCGCCCCATTCTGAAGTTGGTCTGCCCTTACTACTTGAGACCAGTTATTAAAGCTCTCTGTGTCTCACTTTCCCCAACTATTAAAAGGAGGAAATAATAGATCCTTTTTCTTTGGGTTTCTGCGTGGTCAAAATAAGTTGATGCATGTAAAACAGCGATGAGATTCAGCCACTTTGTACCGGTTCGGTAGAACCCATACCTAATTTTTTGTTGTTTGGCGAATTGGTTGTTAAAATGGCACTAACAGTCAGGGTTCTCTCTAAGATGGGCACCTGGGCAGCTGCCCAATGTGGGAATCACAAATTTACATTCCTTACTCTTTTTCAACATTCATCTGCACAATAACATATTCTAAGCATCCCATCCATAGGGGGAAAAATTGCGAGTGAGGACGCCAATCAAGAAGCAATATGGGAATACCTTAAAAAACAGTTTTATTGTTTTCTGTCAGGTATTATTTAATATTTTTTCACTCATATTTTAAAACTCTTTCTTATAACATAATCTAGTTGTGTGTACCTTTTTGTTGTTCTTATTTAAGTATTAAATGCATGAAATAATAAACTACCTTTTGGTATATTGATTTTTTTATACTTAAAACAGTCATCAGGGCAGAGAACCGATTGTTAAATTATTTGAATCCCACCACTGATGTAAAGTGTTTGTACTAGCGCCTAACACAGGGGTCCCCAAACTATGGCCCGTGGGCCGCATGCGGCCCCCTGAGGCCATTTATCCGGCCCCTGCTGCACTTCTGGAAGGGGCACCTCTTTCATTGGTGGTCAGTGAGAGGAGCATAGTTCCCATTGAAATACTGGTCAGTTTGTTGATTTAAATTTACTTGTTCTTTATTTTAAACATTGTATTTGTTCCCGTTTTGTTTTTTTACTTTAAAATAAGATATGTGCAGTGTGCATAGGGATTTATTCATAGTTCTTTTTTTATAGTCCGGCCCTCCAACGGTCTGAGGGACAGTGAACTGGCCCCCTGTGTAAAAAGCTTGGGGACCCCTGGCCTAACGCATAGTAAGAGTTTGGCTGTTAGTTTCTATTTTGTGTGTCCATGCTAGCTGTATTTGGAAGGAGAGTGGACTCTGCAGGGCTGGGGCAGGATGGGAAAGTGAAAGGACCTGCTCTGAGTGTGGCACAGGACAGTTGCAGGGGCTAAGGGGACAGATGTGCAAGGGTGTTGGTTCCCTTCATTGCAGTCTTGGCGCAGCCTTTGCCTATTGGCACATTTTTCTCTTCTTTTGGGACCTGCAGTGCTCAGCTTATTGGGATACTGACCCCTGTGTGCTGAGCAGTCATGGGTCAGAGTTAGCCACAGTTACTCAGGTTATGGTCTTGTTCTGCCACTTGGTGTTCCGTAGTCCTGGTCCATTTCATTTGTTACATTGTTTATAACAGTTCCCCTGGACTCCTGGAAGGTACTAATCAGTTTGTAGTCATTTCCTCTTTTAACTGTCCTTCTCACTCTTTAATTGAAAGTGCTTTAAAAAATGCCATTATTCTTTTATTTTTTTAAAATTGTGGTATAATACACATAACATAACATGTACCATCTCAGTCATTTTTACATGTGCAGTTGACTGGCATTAAGGACATTCAAGTTGTGCAGCCAACACCATTGTCAACTTCCAGAACTCTTTTTATTTTGCAAAACTAAAACATATCCATGAAACAAGTCCCCAGCCCCCTGTCCCTACCCCTGACTGTCACTGTTCTACTTTTTTTGCCTCTATGAATTTGACTGTTCTAGGTACCTCAAAAATATATCTTTTTAAAAATAATGGTATACCTCAAATTAAAATTTTTGTAAGAGATTTGTTTAGTATTTTTAAATCCATTCACAATTCCCTTCTGCAGAATACTGTAGCTGTTTCTTTTTTTTTTATTGTGGATTTACACAACCACTTATGACTGGGATCTTTTTCCAGCAGCATCTTTGTAGTTAAACTCCAAAAAGGCGATCTCCAACCTTCTATAAAAGTGACCGAAGGTTGCCACGGGAGGTGAGACCAGTGGAGATAAAATAGGAAGTGCCCCTTAGGTTCTATCACTGTCCCTACTCCCACAGACTATAAACGTTGGCTGAAAACTTGTGCCCAAATCAAAACAAACCTTCAGAGAGATCCCAAAAATTTAACCACTTGAATCATTCTTTTTTCTTGACCTTATGCCTGATGCTCACTTTTCTCTGTGCCATGCTCGATCTATCCTGAAGTTGGAACAGAAATATTAGTTCTAAAAATTCTCTTTGTATGGAACGATTTGACCTGACAGGAGGCCAAGAGCTTTCAAAACCATGTTCTGCTGTGATTAGTGCTGACTTGGATGCTTCTTAGAATTCTTAATGCCTGGGCTAATCATTGGAAGTTCTTTCTCATTAGTCATAAATGTAACATTGATTGGCCTGAAATAACAGGGGAAGAGTAAAAGACATTTTTTAAAAAGGTAGTTTATGTGTTGGGATTGAAGTCGCAAGAAGGTTTCACTTTTTATGACCGTTCTCTCTTGACACACAAACAAATTATGGAAGAAATTATTTACTAACTCACGTCTATCCTAATTCTGTAGTATCAGCACATTAGTCATAATGGCCACTGAATTCATATTGAGCACATATTAGAAATGTTACAGTTAATAAATTTAACATCAGTATTGGAATAACTGATGACAATCATTTTAAGCAATAAGGTTAATAAGGTAAAAATGAGAGGGAGAGAGGGAATAAGGGCTAAGCGAAGAGAGAACAGGAACTTCAGCTCACTCTAAGGGTTGACATAGTTGCTGGAACTGAGCGCAACAGTTGCATTCAACTTCCTGGCAGTAGAAAGAGAGGCTCATTATTAGGAGGGAGAATGCCTACTAATTCCACAGGAACACGGCTTTGTCTGGCGCTGTGTTCTGAAAGGAATTTCTTTTGCAGGGACAATGAGCGATGTAATTCACAGCTCTTAGGAAAAACGCAAAAGTGGATTTTATTTCTTCATACTGAGAGGGCCAGTGAAAGTTGGGGGAAATGACAAGAACATCAATTCTGCAAGGAGACTAAAGTGGTTCAAGAGTTTAATCTCCCGGTGGTTGTGCTTTTAAAATGGCTGCAGCGTGGGTCATAGTCTCCCATCCCCACATGCTCTTTGCTGAGCTAGGCTCTGCTAGAAGCTGGGCTGCACATGATTTGAAGTTGTGCCTTCTGACCAGAGCCTGGAAAAATTTTAATCTCCATTGATGGTTAAGGCCAGATCCAATCTTTTTGGAAACCAGACAACCAGATGGTCATGCTGATATCCTTTTTACAAAGACCGAGCCACCTGGCCTGCGTGCTCATCCAGGTGGAAGCCACCCGGTCGGTGGACGAAGATGAACTGCGGAGGTACCAGCAGGCAAAGCCAGGCTTGCCGGGGAAGCAGCCCTTCGCCTCAGAATGCGGACAGATGCTCGATTGAGACTGGAGAGTTCCACCCACAGGGCACAGCAGAGATGGCTTTAGCCTGGAAGCTAGCAGGAGCAGGTGTCATCAGCCGCTTTCCAGGCAGAGGAGAGGCCCCCTCAGCTCCCACGGTGCCCCCAACCCTGAGAGGGATGGCCTTGTGGGCCTGCCAGGATGAATCAACTGCAGAGGACACAGAAGAGTCACCCAGTGCGCTGACTCATGTTTGTGGTGGTTTCATATTGATTGACATTAGAGGATACCTGCCTGAAATAAAAATTTTGGCTTAAATATAGCTTAAGCCTGCTTCTTAGCCGTGGTTCAATATAAGCACCATTTCCATCCTGGGCTCTTCATCTAATATGGTGAAATAGTGTCATGCTACATGTTTAGTTACTTAGTTCTCGTTTTCTCTGGTAAGTTAGTGACTTATCAGAAGATATGAGACCTAATGTGAAACATGTAATGATATTAAGCAAATTAGTTGGAAGGAAAACATTATTTGGGGGTTCAGGAAAAATTATATCCCCTTCTCCTCCTGGGTATTTATTTACCACTGTACTGAGTGTAAAAGTACACTTGGGTGTGTCTGTGTCAGTTTTCGTTGGTTTTTAGTATACGTGCTGCTGAAGTGAGCATGAGTTAGTTTTTAACAACAGAGGAAGTTGCTGAAGGTTCCAGAATAGGTAGAAGTAGCTTCTTTAAAAATAGTAGTGAATTTTTATTGTGGTCTCTGTGTCACCTGATTTTTTTTTTTTTTTTTTGTATTTTTCTGAAGCTGGAAATGGGGAGAGACAGTCAGACAGACTCCCGCATGCACCCGACCGGGATCCACCCGGCACGCCCACCAGGGGGCGACGCTCTGCCCACCAGGGGGCGATGCTCTGCCCCTCCGGGGCATCGCTCTGCTGCGACCAGAGCCACTCTAGCGCCTGGGGCAGAGGCCAAGGAGCCATCCCCAGCTCCCGGGCCATCTCTGCTCCAATGGAGCCCCGCTGCGGGAGGGGAAGAGAGAGACAGAGAGGAAGGAGAGGGGGAGGGGTGGAGAAGCAGATGAGTGCCTCTCCTGTGTGCCCTGGCCGGGAATCGAACCCGGGACCCCCGCATGCCAGGCCGACGCTCCACCACTGAGCCAACCAGCCAGGGCCTGTGTCACCTGATTTGATGGAACTCCTTTTCAGGGTCTCTGCAGGGAGAGGACCTATCAATGTGGGGGAATAGTTGGAGCATTGAAGTCTCAGAGGAAATCACAAGCAAGAATTATGTCAGGTGTCATATCATCTTTCCATGGGCCAATGAAGTAGCTGAGGTTGGTTGGGAATGTTCCCAACTGGAAATATGCCCAAAACCCCTAGGGGTCAGCTTGTCCTGACTCTTCCTGCCAGGAAGAAATGCTGGTTCAGTTAGGTAGATCTTCCTTGTGGGTTTTTTTTTTAATACGAAAATTCAGATTTCTAAAATGTGAAATCTTTTCATTTTGAAAAGTTAGTGGCTAATAAGAAAACAGAGAAAAATAAAAGATGCTGTATTGTCTAAATCTGGGCCACATGCTGTTGCTGTGACTTCTGGTCAACCCGTTGATAAGGTTTTTGTATTACATTATTTGTAAGCTGGGGTCCAATCCTAAGTCTGCCTGGGAAGCTGTTATTTAATTGAAATCAAATGAAAGTTACATTTTCCTAGTGAAGATGGATGTGTTTTATGTAAAGAGCCAACTTTGAGGTCTTTTTTTTATAATGAACTTTTCTGGTCATAAATTGTGGTGTTTCATATTGGGAACCACTTTGTTGATGGGTGGGGGTAGGATAAGAAAAAGCTACGTAAATATTCAAAGAGAAAACCAGAGTGTATTTTTCTTCAGAATATTTTGCTGAAGCGTTCATGTAATTCATGTACTGAAGGGAACTGAGATTTTTATCGAGTCTAAATTTCCTTTTTCTTAGATGTGGGCACAAGAGGCACCATGAGAGTAAGCTCACCATTTAGTTAGTGATGAGCCAGGCCTTGAACCTTGGTCCTCTGCTCATTGTTAATAATAATAAGCATTAATTGAGGTCCTCAGCTGTTTTAGGACAGTTTCCTAATTTTCCCAACAATCCCATGAGCAGTTACTGTTGTTATTCCATTTTGTAGACCAGTACATTGAAGCATAAGGCTTGCCCCCGGCCACAGAGCTAGTAGGAGGGGAAGCTAGTGGAGTGTGTTTTCCCCTCTCACTCTACCACTCGTTGTTCTCCAGGCACTTGGATTCTTACATTCTCAGGGTATTTGGGCTCTCCTAGACGCTGCAGTTCTCAGAGCTTGGCATTGTAGAAGAATCGGAAGATTTTTTCATTTATCTCCCCTTATAACGCTATGTAGATATATTATACATGATTATCCAATAAAATGTCCTCATTCCTTTTCATTTTAGTCCGTGATTATTCGTGAAGGCCCACTTTGCAGAAATTTGAGGAACCCTTCCTTATGGAAGACGCTGGGTTTGCAAGTCCAAAGTCCCAGTGGTAGGGTACAAAGGCTGTGAGCTCAGTGATCAGGGGCGGTAAATCTGTTGCAGGTCCTGTTTGGGCAGCCGTGTGGCCTGTGGGCAGTCACCTGGCATGGCTGAGCCTCAGTTTTCTCTTTTAAAAAGTGGAAACTGTCATAGTGCTCTCCTGATAGCATTGTTGTGTTAAGAAAGACAATCCCTGGGTCCTCCAGTGCCTGGCACATAGTTTGCATGCCATAAAAGAAATTACTGCTGCTGCTTCTATGCCGATGGCTGAAGAAAAGCTGGAAGTGCTGCTGATGCTACCTAGCATGTCCCAGCAGGCTGTTAAGAGTCTGTTTTTGAGCGCGTTTTGTTGGTGTTCTCTATATTCATGTCCTCACAGTTGGGATGGTGTGCCCTGTGTTAAGAATGGAGGAATACATTGATAATTTCTATTTTGAATCCTGCTTTGGCTAATACTAGGTTCATTTTCATAACTCTCAGCATTTTGCTGAGAAACTGAAGCTGCCTAGTGTGGCCTCAGGGAACAAAGACATATATGTATTTTAAAGGATTCTTGTATTCTGTATGATGGAAATCCTATGGCAGAGAGGATCCTGTCAGAGTCAAAATGCTTCACCCCACGGCTCTAAGCCTGGACACCTATCACAATCTCTTGTGGTGTTTAAGTTCTATCTACTTTAATTAGCTTATTTATTTATTTGGTGGTGGGGGTGGGAGATGGCCAGAGTGATTCCATTTTGAAGAATGACCATTATATGTATTCACTGCTGTTCCCATTTATTTTCGATGTGTTGCCAAAGTGCAGTTCAGGTAATAGAATCTAAGCTAAAGCGAAATTTTATTTCAGAGCAATACTGCTCTTAAGTGAATATACGCAAAGAAAAGGCACATTAGAAACCACTTTTTGTTATTTGAGCAGATTACCTGGAGGGATTATCTGATAGGCTGTTAAAGCCAGTGTGAAATCTGTTAAAATGGGATGAGTACCCTTTACAGGAACCTTTTATTCAAAAATGTTTCTGTGAATTTTTCCTAAAATGATCTCTTCTCTCTTTTTTCCTCAAAAAACCAACAATAAGCTTTTTGTTAAGCCCTAGAAGAAGAAATTCTTTACCCTCAAGAAAATATGATAGTGATGGTCCTGGATGTCAAGTTGAGACTGGAGAAGCTTTGGTGACAATTCACAATAAAATGGCAGACAGTAGTGACTTTGCTTATGTTCATTTTATTTTAGAGAGAGAGAGAGAGAAGAGCATAAGAGAGAGGAAGGGCGGGAGAGAGAGAGAAACATCAACTCATTGTTTCACTTAGTTGTGGATTGATTGCTTCTCATATTTACCTTGACTGGGGATCAAACCTGCGCCCTTGGGCTCAAGCCTGTGACCTTAGGCTCAAGGCAGCAACTCTGGGATTATGTTGGTGACCTCAGGATTGTGTCAACGACCGACCCCATGTTTGAGCCAGTGACCCAGGGCTCAAGCTGGTGATCTTGGGTTTTGAACTGGTGAACTCAGCATTCTGGGTTGATGCTCTATGAACTGCACTACCACTGGCCAGGCATGTTCATATTCTTTACTTGTTGACTTTCTGGTCTCTGTTCAAGGTTGAGCTCCATTTAAGCCTTCACTGACCTGCCCAATCTAATCTTGTTCTTCCTTTCACTGTGGCTGTACCGTCCATGTACTTATATCTCTGTTTGGAACCTTCTCTTTTGTGTTCATCAAATACTGTGGCAGAGAGCATGGTTCTGAGAGAGCATCAGCTCCTTCAAGGTTCAGAGCCACGATGTGAAGATTCTTGGAAGCTATTTCTGGCCTTAACACTCCTGACACTGAGGGGTTTGCTGGCAAATAAATGCTCATTTTCCAAGGGCAATTAGCTTTTACACTTGAAAAAAAAAGTAAGTACTGACATTGGTTTGAATGTGGTATATGCTTATGATCTAAATTCACTCCTAGATTGGACAAATTTTCCTTCCAGAGTTGTCTCTCTATCCTCCTCTGTTACTGTCTGCCCTTGTTTTCTACATGAGAAATGAAGTTAGTTTTTATTATCACAATTTCACTTAGTATTTACTGTGCATCTTTCATGCACATGTATGTGTATGTCTGGTCTTTCCAGTGGGGTAACAAAAAGTCCAAGTGGAGGCTGCCTAGATCTGCTGGACTGAGCTAAGTCAGCTGGCATTTGTGAGAATCAGACCTGCGAGTGCGTGAAGTGGAGATGAAGTGAGCTGAATAAAACCCTTTCATTGGAAGAATTCATGGTTCAATTGGGGAGTCAGGTTCATAGAAAAATATGAATGTAGATACAAAGAGTGCCTCCATTTCTTCTCATTCTTAATTACAAAGTTAAGAAGCATAATAAATGCTAAAAAGTTGCTTGCCAAATGATGGGATGAAAATGTGATCTGAAGGAACCTGTTTTGTTGTCAGGGAGAAATCAATGTTTCAGGTTTGCGGGGCCCCAGAATAGATTCAGGTGACTTGATTGAGAAAAGACTTGAATATGGGACCCAATGTTTAGGGTAGTAGATAATGGTCTTGGGACGTAGCAAAAGTGAAAAACAACACTCAGAATAATCTGAAGTCTAGCCTAGAATCTGCAATATGAGTTTGAGAATGGAGGAAGGCATATTTGAGCAAAACGGGGTGGTGGATGGCCAAGAATGATTCCACACAGATTGCTGATGGAAGAGTGGCCAGAGGGCCTGGGAGTCCCAGGAGCTAAGTGAGAGAAATTTCGAAAGAGTATAAAGTTAAATAAATTCCAAGTCCACCATTCAAGGGTTGCTGACTTCCATAAAAGAGAATGCAGGCAACCTCTGCGGGTTCGGAGGGCAGAAGCTTAGTTTTCGGTGAAGAGCCAAAGCTCTGCTGATTCGTACCAGACAAGCTCTGGGACATGGGCTCTGGTAGGGGGTGGCTTGGTCTTAGAACTCCTGGTGCCTAAGCTTCCCGGAACAGTGGACATAGGTCAGAGGAGTTAGCGGTTGTCATGGAGAGAAAACTTTTGAGGAAGGCCTGTGCCAAAATGCTGGGCCTTTCCACTGCTTCTTTGGGAATGAAACTGTTCTTGGAGATGTGTTTTCTTAAGCAAAGCTAGACTTAGTGGAGAGTTCTCAGAGTTTGACAGCGCTGTAACGTGAGTGATGGGAAAGGGTTTTCTGGGAGAAAGCCTGTTGGCACTTCTTTCACTTGTCTGCCCTGGCCTGGCTCTTCTTTCTTCCTAAGCCGGGGCTGCTCCCAGGCAGGGAGATGGGAGGATGCAGAAGACCCGTTGTCCAGATCCTCCTGGACGCACAAGGAAATCACCAGTAGGGGGCGGCCCAGCATGCTCCTTAGCCTTCTGGCTCCTGTGGAGAGGCTGTGGGGCAGGGCGCAGAAGGGCTTTCAGACTTTGCCTTTGGGATGGTCCAGGTCACTGGAACTTGAGCCCAGGTGTATTTGTCCAGTGAGGAACTGCAGAGCCGGAGAGGACGGCCTCCCTGCAGTCCTTGCACTTCCACGCCTTTCTCTGGCTTTTCCCCTCCCTCCCTTTCTCTCTTCCTTCCCTCTCCATCAATTTTTAAAATTAAAAAAAAAAAAAATACAATGACATAACAATAGCTTCATGCACTTATTTATATTCATACTGACACTTTAACATTTTTTTGCCACCTCTTTTCTCTTTTACTAAAACAAATAGTATAGTAGTTTAATAGAATAAAAACTTTGTTTCTTTGTCCCAAACCCCTTTCTCCTTTCCCAAGGTGCTCTTACTTGCAGTATTTTTATGCTTTACGTATATACTTGACTATGAACATTATGTGGTTGTTTTCTGTGTGTGTGTATATATATATTTTTAGAAAACAAGACAAACAAACAAAAACTTATAGACACAGACAAGAGTATGGTAGTTACCGGAGAGAAGGGGGCTGGGAGGGAGGCAGTAAAGGGTAACGGGGAGTAAATACATGGTGACAGGAAATTTGACTTTGGGTGGTGAACACACAATGCAATGTACAGATCATGTATTATAGAACTGTACAGCTGCAACTTATATAACTTTATTAATCAATGCCACTCCAATATAAATTTGATAAAATTTTTTTGAAAAGTTTGCATAAATTGTTTTATAGTATATGTCTATGTTAGTATGCAATTTGGCTTATTTCTTTTCTCATTTAACATAAATATCTCTTTCTGCTCAAATATCAAGATCTGGTTTAATCCACCATATGTATTTTTAAAAATTTTACTTTTTTCTGTTTTTTTTTTAAAATTAAATTTATTAAGGTAAAAATCGGTTAATAATATTATATAAATTTCCAGAGTACGTTATAATTTGATCTGTATATTCTATTGTATGTGCACCACCCAACTCTAGTTTCCTTCTGTTACCATATATTTGACTCGTTGACCCAGTTTACCCTCCCCCTCCCCCTCCCCCTCCCCCTTCCTCTATGGCAACCACCATTCTATTGTCTGCATCTGTGAGTTTGATATTATGTTTTTTTTGTTAGTTTGTTACTTTTTTGTCTTATATCCTGCATATGAGTGAAATCATAAGCTTTTTGTCCTTTTCTGTCTGACTTATTCCACTTAGCATAATACCCTCAAGAGCCATCCATGTTGTCGCAAAGGCAATATTTCTTTCCTGAGAGAAAGAGAAAGGGAGAGAGAGAGAAACATCAACTCGTTACACTTAACTGTGCCACTGATTGCTTCTCATATGTGCCCTGACTGGGGCTCAAACCTGCCGCTCTGGAGTTGAGCTGGTGCCCTCAGGTTTGAATTGATGACCTTGGGTTGGAACTGGCAATCCCGGGATTGAATCAGCGACCATGGTATCAAACTGGCAACCAGTGCTTCAGATGATGCTCTATCTATCTATTCAGTACCACCAGCCAGGGCAGTATTTTTTAAGGCTGAGTAGTTTTCTTTATTGATGGACACTTGGGTTGTTCCCAACTTTTGATTCTGACTGTAAATACAGTCAGAATATTCTTGGCATATCTCCTTGTGTGCACATTGAGAATTTCACTTGGGGGAATACCTGGAAATGCAAATGCTGGACTGTGGTGAAGTGTGCCAATTTATAATTTTCCAGGATACTGTCAAATTGCTCTTCAAAGTGGTAATACCAATTTATACTCCCTCCAACAACATAAGAGCAGTTCTTCACACCTATGAAACAAAAATGTTTTATATTGTCAATCTTTAAACATTTTGTCACTCTTGTGTTAGAGGTATGTCATTATTTAATTTGCATTTCAGATTCCTTGTGGGGTGAGCAGCTTTTCATATGTTTCTTGGCTACTGAAGTTCCCCTTTGTGAATTGTCTGTTATTAACTTTACTGGCTTCCTTTCTAGTCCTAGGAATCCCTCAATGTGGCCAAGGAAAGCTCCTTAAGGGGTAGATTTCATGACCATTTTATAATGAGCCTCTATTTTGTGGGGGCCTCTACAGATAGTAATTTATAAAGGGGAATTCCTGGCATCTGGGAGGACACTTGCCAACCTTTTAATCCAGGTCTCCTGTTGATTTTTCCATTTTGAACTGGAGAAAAATTCATTCCTTGTCCAGGCAATTCCTGTCCCCACAGTGGAAGAGTATTCTCTAGTGACCATTTTTTTTCTCATAATTCCATATGGTTCTTCTGATGATTTTTCACAAAATCGCCTGTCTAGTCTTAGATCCAAGAACAGTTATACTTTGCTTAATGTCTGACTTGTTTTCATCTCGTGAGCACTATGAATTTACCATTGACCTAATTTATTTCTCATTCCTTCTTTTCTTGGGTGTTGGTGACTCAAAAGCCTAGACATAAACCTGTGGCTTTTTTTCCTAACAAGTATACATGTTTTAAAACGCAATTCCTAGCTCTGTTGATGTCTCCGGCCTTGCTCTCTTTTTCTTCTATGTCTTCTGTGTTTACTTATAGCTAACTCATTGTATTTTATTGAGTATAGCCAGAGAGTTTATAAATTAAAAAGTCTGATGAGAAGTGAAATAAAAATAAGATAAAGGTCATAAATAACTAAAAAAGAAATGCTCTGTGCCACTGTTGATTAAGTACCTGTGAAGTGTCAGGCCCCTGTCAGAAGCACAAAGGATACAGTGATGTCCAGGCAAAGAGAGTCGATGTTTTCAGAGCATTGACAGCCACCATGCTCCCTCAGCTGTCAGGAGTGGGCAGGCTTCTCTGAAAGTCCTGACTGTGATCCCAAATGAAACCTTACTTATGTTATTTACCTTTTGTTTTGTTGTTGTTGTTACTGCTGTTGCATGAAAAAATCATTAACATTTAGGGCTTTCTGGAATGCAGTTTTTATTGGGAGATAATTTAGAAGGTGGAGGTCATCATGGTCTCTACTGGAAAGGTTAGTGAAATGAAAATCTTGGAAAAAATATATCTGACATGTGATGATAATCTTGAAGTATTTCATAAAAACTCTTGATGTTGAAATTGTTGTTTGAGCCTTAGGTTGGAGTCTTAAAATGTTCCCTTATGTGTATGGTAGAAAGAGACAAGACAAGAAATCCTTTCTGCATATCTATTAAGTGCCAGGCCCTGGTACCAGGGAGAACCAAGATCTTTGAGCGGAAGATGCCTTTTTACCTTAGAGGTTGCATTTTTATGTAATTGGGGCAGGGGGAGGCTGCAATGTTTATGTGGGTTCATTTAAAATTATTTCTTTTTGGTGTAATTTTGTTCCCTCAGAGCATTTACTTATTTTATTTCTAAAATTTTTTTTCTAAAAATGAATGCCCCAACTCTTACCATAAATCTTTGTTTTGTTTTGCTTTTGGATTTGATAGAAGGGATCTACAGATACTGTATCTTCTTCCCAGTTGGTTACTTTTTATTTTAATTTTTTCATTTCAGCAGGGTAATGTATTTATTTTTAGTATCTTAACTGCAATATTTTATGTATCTTACTGAAAAAGAAAGGGAGAAATGCATCCTAGCCCAACTTCCTAGAATGCGCCTTTGGACTCCAAGTGTTACTCATCCATCCTTCATCTGTTAAATGCCTACCTTGTGCAAGATATTTTACTAGATGCTGTGATGCAGTATTAAGAACAGTAAAATAGGATCCAGCTGTGTTCAAAGAGGGTGTGATCTAAGAAAACTGGGTAGACAGGTTCTCAAGTAACTATCACAAGGAAATAACATGGAAGCAATTTTAACAGCTTTGTGTTTGTATTACTAGGTTTGTGTTCTTGGTTGCAGGTGACAGAAATTCAGAACAAACCAGCTAGTGACATCTAACCTCATAGATGGCTGGATTCAGAGGGTCAGGTGGCATTTTCAGTATTCCGTCTCTCTTTATATCTCCTACCTCTCTTTTCTTTTTTGGTTTTTTTTTTTTTGTTGTTTTTTTTGCATTTTTCTGAAGCTGGAAACAGGGAGAGACAGTCAGACAGACTCCCGCATGCGCCCGACCGGGATCCACCCGGCACGCCCACCATGGGGCGATGCTCTGCCCACCAGGGGGCGATGCTCTGCCCATCCTGGGCGTCGCCATGTTGCGACC
This sequence comes from Saccopteryx bilineata, assembly GCF_036850765.1. NCBI lineage: Eukaryota > Metazoa > Chordata > Mammalia > Chiroptera > Emballonuridae > Saccopteryx > Saccopteryx bilineata. The sequence continues at coordinate 43,440,783 of NC_089491.1, read as the reverse complement.
CTCCTGGGCCTCGCCATGTTGCGACCAAAGCCACTCTAGCGCCTGGGGCAGAAGCCACAGAGCCATCCCCAGCGCCCGGGCCATCTTTGCTCCAATGGAGCCTTAGCTGCGGGAGGGGAAGAGAGAGACAGAGAGGAAGGTGCGGCGGAGGGGTGGAGAAGCAAATGGACGCTTCTCCTATGTGCCCTGGCCGGGAATCGAACCTGGGTCCTCCGCACGCTAGGCCGACGCTCTACCTCTGAGCCAACCAGCCAGGGTCTTTTCTTTTATATGCTGATTTTATTCTTGGATGATCTCTCTCTTTGTGGCAGAAAAATTTTCCATGGAATCCTCTGCCTTGTGTAATCTTTCAGCTATGATCCCAGAGAAAGAGAGAGAGAGGGACTCTCTCTGTCCTAAGATTTATCTATTTAATTTTAGGAAAGATTATCATTGGTCTACTTGAGGTCACGTGCCCAACTCCAAGCCAATCATCATGGTCAAGGGAATGGCATTCTCTCTCTAGCAGAGGTCACGTGCACAACCAGCATAGTCAGAGGGACAGAATTCTCTGTTCAGCTAGAGCAGGGGTAGTCAACCTTTTTATACTTACCGCCCACTTTTGTGTCTCTGTTAGTAGCAAAATTTTCTAACCGCTTACCGGTTCCATAGTAATGGTGATTTATAAAGTAGGGAAGTAACTTTATAAAATTTATAAAGCAGAGTTACAGCAAGTTAAAGCATATAATAATAATTACTTACCAAGTACTTTATGTCAGATTTTCGCTATGTTTGGCAGAATAAATCTTTATAAAACAACTTACTATAGTTAAATCTATCTTTTTATTTATACTTCAGTTGCTCCACTACTGCCTACCATGAAAGCTGGAGCGCCCACTAGTGGGCTGTAGGGACCAGGTTGACTACCATTGAGCTAGAGTCACCTGTTTATTCCCATATTTGAAGGTTTGGGGTTTGGGGCAAAGGAGGGGTGGACCAGGGCCATGTGGGGTTTGTGAAATGTACATTCTGAAAGGAAAAATTGGTATTATTACTGACAAAGGCAGAAAGAAGGATGCTGAGCTAGGAAAAGAGAGAGTGAGGAGGAAGGCAGGGAGGGAGGGAGGGATAGAAAAGAGGAGGGGAATCTGCTTCAGCGTTTCAGGAGGCAAAAGGAGGGAGGGATCACTTCTCTTGGAATGCAAGGAAAGGTATGATTTGTCCTGCTGGGAAGATCCCTGTGGCTGTCACCATAGGGTAAGCTGCCTTTGAGAGGTAGTGAATACATTTCTGAGTTACTTTCACCTCTGTGCACAGGGGATACCATGAAAAGGGAGGCAAATGGAAATTGTTAGTTGAAAGAATGATAAAAAAATTCAGGAAAAATAAAGTCTAGTGTGACTATCATTAACCATGACACCTGCTCAATTCTGATTTCTTTTCAATCACATCAGTCTTACTCCCCTAATGTATTTCTTTTCTTCAATGGTGGGGATAAGTTGGGTGGGGAAAGATTGCCTTGAGCACCCTGGTGAGGTTGTATGGAAGTTACCCACGCTTTTATGTACTACCTACGTTCTGAGTCTATTTTTCACTCTGCTTTTTTTGCAGTTACATCACAAATCAGAAAAGGTTAGAAATCATCAACGAAGATGATATTGAAGCTTATGTTGGACTGAAAAATCTGTGAGTACTCAGGACTTGTGTACTTTATCTCAGAACTTTTTCTTATGCTCTGTTATAATGAGTTGGCATCCGTCGGCTAGTTCTAATATGTGTACCACTATGTGTTTTCATAGGACAATTGCGGATTCCGGATTAAAATTTGTGGCTCATAAAGCATTTCTGAGAAACAGCAACTTACAGTACATGTAAGTAAAAGTTGATTCTTCTTGCTTCCCAGGACCCAATTTATTTTATATATTTTCTTCCTCTGTTTATTTTCTTTCTTTTCCAACTCTAAGTCCCCTCTTCAAAAGTTAGCATAGCTGTGACAATAGCTTAGAAACATTATCTTTGATTTCTGAATAGCTTCAGAGGGGTATTAGAATAGCTTGTTTATTCCCTTTCATGAGTTTTTGGGCCGTTTCCATCTTGGACAGAGCCCTGGGCCAACGGCAAGATCTGATGTGAAAACTGGGGCCTGGTACAGTGCCCTTGATTCTTTTCCTTGGAATCACGGTGTTCCTTGGAAGTCATTAAACCAGGGGAACTGAAAGAAACTGACTTGGCCATGGCTTTTTCAGGGAACTAGAAATTAGAAGTGCTTTGCCCCCGACAAAAGATCCTCTTTTGAATTTTCATTTTTGAAAAGTTGTCTATTGTGATTGACAGAAGTGGGGAAAAGTCAGTCATGGGACACGCCAAAGGTTCAGACAATAATTAATAGCAAAATGCTTCCCCTGAAGTCATGTTGAAGCTTTGTCAGCTGAAGTCAAATGTAAATAAATAGGGACACTAGGAGCTCTTAGGTTGCTGGCTGCTAGATCTTTAAATGATGACAGTCAATAAGGTGTGGCCTTCCAAAAAAGGTTTCATCATTAAACAGAGAATCACCCACTCCTGTGCTCAGATTGGTGTCCCCTATTTCTTGATTCTCAGGGGCACCTTCTGCTGGAAGAAGGTTGCCTGTTTTCATTGTCCCTTTCATGCTTTGCAAATTCTCTGCAACAATACTTTATGTGTCTCGTGGTCACCTACATTATCTCATTTAATTTTTATAGCAATTGTTAGGGAAGATCTCTTTATTCCCATTTGATGGACAGAAAAGTAGACTGAGGAAGATGTAAGACTTTCTCTTGTCCGCAGATGGAAAGTGACAAGATTACGACTCCAGGGCTGGCCCGGTTCTTTCAGTAAAAGTACAGGGAATAAAACCCATGCCATCCCTAAAATTTGAGGATCCGCTGTTCTTGTCACATTTGTCTTCTTTCTCTTCTTGGGGAGGCTAGTTCTCCAACTGATTTTCACACTATGATTATCAAGGAAATCATAGAGTATCACTGCGATACACTAACATTGCGGATCCTGATCCCCCATCAGGGCACACGCAGGAGCAGATGGGTGTTTCTGTCTCTCTTGCTCCATTCCTCTTTCTCGAAAATCAATCAATCAATCAATTATAAAAAAATAAAAGAAATCATTCTCTTAGAGCAGATTGCCTGGACTCCCTATGGAGACTGGTTGATACTAGGAAAAAAACCCCTTAATTTCAGAAAGCCGGTATGTTGACTTCATATTTTGTAGGGGGCATTAATGATGAAGTTAACTTAAAAATAAAGTAGAATTTAGATAAAAGAACATTTGGAAAAAATGTGATAAAACTCCAAGGAACTTTATTAACAGATTTTATTTAAGTGCTTTTTAAGCATTGTCTCTTTAGTTAGTTTGCCTACACAAATCTGACATCTGTGTAGGCCTTGGTAGCATAAACAGGAGAGAGGCTGGAGTGAAGAAAAAGACTAAATGCTCTAATGCAGTCACTTAAATGTAATTAATGACCTCAGTAGTTAAGTTCTAGCATGTTCATTACAGCCGACTTTAGAGCTGAATTACTCAACAACCATATTTACTGGCTGTTTTACCATATCGCTTCCTCTAAGGTTGTGATTTTTGTATAGTGGGCTATGGTTAATGGTAGTTTTAGTAATAGACTTATTTATTTCTTTATTGTACCTCTTATATTCTTTCTGCTTTCCTTGTTGCATGCTATATATTTTTTTGGAAACCAAAGCCATCTTGTGTATTTTTTCAGGGTGCTGTATGGTAGAATACTTTTAATGACATTCTGTGTTTTGTACATAACTTATATAAAACCAGGCTCCCTGTCTTCCAAAGAGGTGTTATTTGAAAAATAGGAAACTAAAGAGATGGACATATGCAATATATTGTCTTTAAAAGCCAGTAGTCAGAAAACCCAATTATTGGCCAAACTCGCAAAAACTTGACTGATGCTTGTAGGCATGGTTACACAGTTAGGCAGGATGAAGTCAGGCAAGTATTCAGACAGTCATGAAGAAGTCATGTCATGGCAGTAAGCTTCATATATTTATGTGATGTTGGGCAAATGAGTTTGTAAAATTTGTATTTTTTGAGTTTGCTCACTTTAATTGTTAGAAAATGGCGCTGGCCAGCCCTGTGTGTGCTTGCCCTCAAAGCAGGGTAGTTGATTGCAAATTTCGGATTGCATTCCTGATTGAGAAGGGCCATTGCCTTGTTAATATTTGCTGGAGGAGAGGGTTTTGCACCACAAAGTTTTGAAAAGGAGAGAAGAAAGAGAAGAGGGAGAGGGAAGCCATGGTTGCAGAGTGAGAACAGAGAGAATGAAGGTGTGCAGATGGGGAACCAGAGCTGAGGGGCTTTTGTGAGCTCTGCTGAGATTGGTGGGGCCTTGGACTCTAGGAGGAATCCAGTTCTCCTGGTTGTGGAACTGGATAATGTGTCAGGGCTTCGTGAGCTCTGAGTGAGTAAAGAGGGAAGTGTTTTCCTGTGTGTTTGCTTGTTGGCTGGTGTGAGACTTTCATAAAGGAATGGCCCACCATTTTTGGGCTCCACTGTTTCTTTACTATCTGTCTGAATCTAATGGGAACCTGCACGTGCATGGCCACCATGGTGGCGACTACTGGTCCTAACAGACGAAAAAGAATCCTTGTAAGGCCAGTAGCCGCAGCCACCATCACAGCCGCCTGGCCTGTGCAGGTTGAGGTTCACATTTAATTCAGACAGATTGTAAAGAAATAGTGGAGCCAAAAACTGGTGGTCCATTTTCCTCTATTCTAGACTCGTACTGGCCAACGAGTAAAAACAAACACATGAGGTCTGACCTGTGGTGGCGCAGTGGATAAAGCGTCGACCTGGAAATGCTGAGGTCGCCAGTTCGAAACCCTGGGCTTGCCTGGTCAAGGCACATATGGGAGTTGATGCTTCCAGCTCCTCCCCCCTTCTCTCTCTCTCTCTCTCTCTTTCTCTCTCTCTCTGTCTCTGTCTCTCCCTCTCCTCTCTAAAATGAATAAATAAAAAATTAAAAACACAAACCCCCCCCCAAAAAAAAAAACCAAACACAGGGGGCACCAACCCATTCACATGTCCTCCTGTTCCACAACCGGGAGAATCTTTCCGGGTTTTCCTAGAATCAAAGGCCCCACCAGTCTTATTCACCTCTGTTCCCCATCTCCTTCTCCTGTACAGACTGGCTTCTCCTTCAGCACTCTGCCATTGTGGCTGGCTCCTCTGCTCCACGTGGCGTCCCTGCCCTGTAACAACAGTCGGTCTCCTTTGTAAAACGACCTCCTAGCTTCTCCTTTGAAAACTTTTCGGCAGGAAAGCTCTCCCCAACACACATTAGGAGAACCAAGCCCCTTCCCAAGCCTGAAAAGCAATTAGCTGTATCACGTGAGAGCACCACTACGTGAGAGCAGCGGCCATCTTTAACAATAAGAGCGAAAAAAACCCCAGAAAACACAGATTTTACAACTCATTCTCTCAACACTCCTAATCACCACAATAAGGAATTAAACTGAGTAGTTGACTCTTGAGAATGGTGGGCAGGGAGGAGGGAGTCAAGTCAAATGCTTGCCTTTCCAGCCTGTAGACCCCACCTCTGTCTCAGAGTGAGGACCTGGGGCATCTGGCTGCCTCTGCCCTGGTTTCCCGCAAGACAATCACCCACTTAACTCGAACATCAGCGTGGTGGGTGACAGTGAGCTGGGAAAGAAACGTGAATCAGAAGCTGCTTCTCAGTGTCCCTAGGATACGACAGTTGTCTCTACTGGTTTCTCTGACGATGAAATGTGCACAAGAGCGTTTCACTTCGGGTTTGAAGGAAACTCCAATAGGCTCCTGTCTCTCCCTTTCAGCACTGCTCCCTGCATCCTGTGCATGTTCACTGGCACGGGGACTCCAAAGCCCCTGTGACCGCTCGCTGAGTCTATTTCTTTGTGCCTTAATTCCTGCCTGGCCCTGGAGAACCCAGAGACTGTGAGAAAAGCCAGGCTTTGTGCGTTCCAGGGCCTTTGCAGAGGTGCTAATTAGCTCCTTTGCAAAGTCCTATAATCAAACAGTAAGAGGATTGTTGATTTATTTCCCCCCCCCCCTCCATTTTTTGGCTTTTGGCCCCAATAATAAGTATAGTTCATAAAACTCATCTTGTTCTTTGGCGTGCAACCCGCCCCGGGCCGCGCTGCTGGCAGCCGGCTCGGGGCAGCTGCTCCCGGTGCCGCTCGCTGGCTGACCTGAGAACCTTGACAGAGTGCCCTTTTTCTTTGCTCCCCTCTCCTGTTCTTCTTGAGAGGAAGAGCGGGTTCCTCCCCTTCCTGGCTCCCCCCACACCCCCAGAAGGATGAGGATTTCTGATGAAGATGAAAATATTTGTGTCTCCAAGACCGTGGGGAAGACAGGCAGATTGACTTCTTAATGTCTTATATTCCAATGAAAGCCATTCTTAATTCACACTCCAAAAGAAAGGATTTATGTGGGCACATTTTTAACTTCCTGGTAGAGTATTTTTTTCATGTGGGTGAGCACTTACACTCAGTATGAGAAGAAACGACGCCTGTGTAGAAAGGAGGCGGTGCCCTTGTGTAGAAGGGGCTTCGGTGAGTAGAAATGTCAATATAGAATAAGGCATGGAGTGGACACACACATTCTTGAATGCTGAGGCACAAAAATTCTCTATTCATCAACTGACTAGCTTTGGATCATGTATTAGCTATGGGTTGTCACCTCTTTTTGCAGGTTACTGGTCAGACGTGCCAAGGTACTTTTAACTTATGATTTTGTTAGGCTGACACAATGGACTAGCCTCAGGTCAGGGCCCAGGATTACCGTCACCCTCAGGTCTTCCATTCTAAACTGACTCTTGGTCTAACACTCAGGTTCCTGAACAGGAAACAGACACATAAAGGCGCATTGCAATTTGTTGAAGTCTTGGCTGTTTTTGTGAAACTTGTTGATGTTTATTTTATATTCATGTTACTTATTAAACACATGTCTAGAGGCCCAATCATTGGATACTTTTAAAATAAATTCAGCTAGTAAACAGATTCACAGAAGAGAGTCAGCTGCCAGGATTATGGCTCAGAATTTCCCAACTCAAGGTCTTATGGCATTGCTCATTGGAAACTAATACTCCTGTTCATTGGAAAAAACTACATATGTGGAACATGTCAATAAATTCAATATTATTTTTTCGATTGCAAATATAATATCTATTCAGTGGTTGGTCCAAATTTTAAAATGACATGTTGCTAGACTTGTTCAAGAGAAAACCTGACATACTCCATGCTCTCTGATTTTTTGTTGTTACATCATGCCGTTATCTGGTTATTTAAAAGTCATGTATAAACAATCTTACAGAATTTATCAGTCAGCAGGTGTGTTTTCTTCTATAGGACGTGTTAAATCCAGTTCATAGTCAAAGGTTTGTATGTCATATGACTTAAAAATATTTGCAATGGTCTTTAGTTTCAAAGCATCTTTTCTCCGTGGTGAGTTTATGATTTTAAATTAAATTTAATCTTTCTATTAATTGTTCAGAAGGTCAGAAATCTTTAGGAGATATATAACTTGGTTCTGAATTAGCATGTGAAAAATAAGCCTTGGGGTATAAAAGAGATTTAAAATAGACAATATGAAAATTATACTCCCCCCTTCCCGATAGGCAGGAATTACAGGAGAGGAAGGAAAGGTTTCAGGTGAAAGAACGAGATTATTGGGTCTAAGTAAGGCATGGACCAGGGTCAAATAAACTTATGTTGTGGGGAAAAGATCTCTGTTTGAATACTTCATTCCTGAAATACATCATTTTGGATTCACATTTAATGTTTTTGATTCCTTTCAGCAATTTTACCCGAAATAAACTGACGAGTTTGTCTAGAAAACATTTCCGTCACCTTGACTTGTCTGAGCTGTAAGTAATGATTTTGTGTTTGGGGAAAATATTTCAATGAAAAAGGCAATTAAATACTTGTTAAAATAAGTGATGCTACATATCTATTTTTATGTCAAAATTCTATTTTATCTCAAAAAACTTCTATTTTATCTCAGAATTCTTGAGAAAGAAATTATTTCTCAAGTTTTGACAACTTGGTGGTTTTGGGTTTTTTTTTTCCTCATAAAGACATGATTCAGTAATAAAAAATAGAAACCTCAATAGTAATATATCATTTATGATGAATTTAAAAGTTGTTCTTACATAAATGATTTATATTCTAATGGAGAGAAAAAAAGAAAAAGATGGAGGTTTTATGTGAAATGGTGACATATCTCACAGTATCTGTTTGGCCCCTGTTATGTCCAGATCCTAATGGAATGCAGACCCATTTAAGGAACAATGACAGTGGGCAAAACACCCCAATTTTTATCCACTGACCACTGCCTGCAGGTGCTTAGTGAACATTGGAGGGCAGGCAGGCCTTCTTCCTACCCACCCAGTCTTGTAAGGTTTTCTCTGGGTCTGCCACTGTGTTCAATACTTATCCTTATGCACCAACTTCCTTTGCTGTAAAACGATAGGAAAAATATTGGAATGTGTTGATGACTAATAGCCAGCGTTTCCAAGCGTGTCCAATTTTTGTGTTATCATCATGTAGCAGATATAAACCATTGACGTTCCTACAGCTAAAGTGCCCAAAGAACCCTAAAACAGAGCGTCTGTGCAGCAGAGGTGGCCCAGGTGAACAAAGCCTTTAGATACCAGGCGAAGCTTTTGCTTAAACTGTGTCACCTGAGTTGTAGGGTCCACCCCATTCATAATGAAATTGTGCAGATTAGATATCACTAGTGGAGCAACAACAAGGTGACAGGAAGTAGTGAGGGTTACATGATGAAAGTCTTGGTGATTGGCAATTATTTGGGATAAACTGAATTCGGGTAGTTGAAGTACTAGGTTTCTAACACAGGAATTGACATTAAAAATGTAAGGAAGGTATATGAAATAGATTAAGGTACTCTAAAAATTTTAAGAACCCCTGCAGAAAATTTTCTTGGTGGGTTAAAAACTAGAATTCTAATCCCAAATTTATATCTGAGTATTTTCTTTGCAACACATTTAATCAGTTCATTCAACAAATGTTAATTGTATGCCTGTTACAAATCAAAGTAACAACGCACTAGGCCATGGCGATGTAAGAACCATTTCTGTATTTCAGGATTCTGCTGTCCGTTGGGAGAGGTAGAAGCCTAAACAAATCAGAGTAATAATAACCACTGCACAAGGCATTTGCACAGTGAGCTAGAGGAAGGAGCCAGTTGTCTGCCAGCATTGTGTGGTTGCAGGAACACTGTTATGTGTATAATTTAAGAACCCCTCTCTTCTTCATCTCCTCTGCCATTCAATCAGACTCTCTTTTTTTAAAAAAATATTTCTTCGTTTTTCATGTACTCACAATGCAAAGAAATATCTTAGATTAGTGGGGCTTCACCACTGTGGATCTCTTCTGCATTATATTCGTATCCTGAAACCTCCAATCTTATTTTGGTGTTGGAGGGATACTTGGACACCATCAAGCAGACACAAATTAAATGAGTCTGCCACGACCACATTTCCCCCAAAGAAACTCCCAGAAAAGTCTCCAGGGATCCTTGAGATTCTTAGAACCCAACCAGAAAAACCACAGGAGTAAATAATGTTGCAAAGCCCAGGTCCTGTCCTCACAGAAATCTTAAGTATTGTGGTTAATGCCAGGCAGAGCCTATGTAATGATTTTAAATGGCCTCATTTAAAGGCTCATTACCATAAATGGAATTCACCTTAAAGAGGCCACTGAGTATTATAAATAAGCATTTAAAGATTTTTTTTTCTTGTGGTTTTTATTTTCCTGTTGACTACTTCCTCCTCCAGCAGTCGCAGGCCACAGGAGTCCAGGCAGCACGGCTGAATGGTAGCTTTATCACAGACCCTCTCACAGTGGGCTAAGAGGCTCAATCTGGAGCTCAGATGCCCTTGCTCTCTGAACTTCTGAGCTTGGGGTATGTGCGTGCATGTCGCCATGTGTGCACGTGAGCACAGACGCGTGAGGAGGTCTAAGAGCTCCCTTCCAGATTCTCTCTCTCACATCCACTCCAATTTTCTTGCATCCGTCCAACCAAACTTTGGTTGCAGAAAGCTGTGAGCGCTACCTGATTAGCTCTCACACTTCAGTCTTAGCATTGTATCTACAGTCTCATTTTAAATTAAGATGACATTGCTCTGCCCCCCTCACCCCAGAGTTTGAGCTTATTAAACGATAACACTTCAATCTGTAGCCTGACCAGAAATATGTATGTTAGTGTCCCTGAAAAGTTATTGTTGGCATCTTCACTTAAGATCTTCTTAATAACTGTGATAAATCTGTTATGGCACCTTATTTTTCCCCATGAGACACTCTCAACACTCTCTTCTATCCTATATTATAGCTATTTCAGTCCCTAACTTCTTTCCCTATTGTTCTGAAAGGTCTTACATCACTTTGCATCCTTTAGCCTTTACAGTGGTGTTTACATGTAGCAGAAGCTTAGTAAATAGAAGATAAATTAATGAATAATAAGTACTGTTACATTATAAAGGTGGGTATGACTTTCAGAGATTGCTGGCTAGAAAGAATTCATAATTTTGTAGTGCTTTATGAACCTGACTGTAGTTAAAATTAAAAATGAGAAGCCTGACCAGGTTGCATTTTTGTCCCATGTAGGATCTTGGTGGGCAATCCATTCACATGCTCCTGTGATATTATGTGGATCAAGACTCTTCAGGAGACTAAATCCAGTCCAGAAACTCAGGATTTATATTGCCTAAATGAAAGCAGCAAGAATATCCCCCTGGCGAACCTACAGATACCCAATTGTGGTAATTTACTTTTAAGTCAATGAATTCTAGTTGCTATTAATTATTCTAATAGCCTTGGAGTGGTAGAAAGCTTGGAAAGATTACCACTACAGTACCCAGATTTTATCAATATATAGTATGCTGTTGATGTCTCCAGTGAATTGGGCAACATTTGTGTACAGTGTGGAGAAATAAGCTGGGAGCAAGGTTTGCTGAAAATTTTTTGCATGTAGAATATTAATTTTGAATGGATGACTTTAAAGTGCAAAAAGAGAAAAGTACATACTTTATTCCTTTGTTTCTTTTGTTCATTTGTTTGTCCATGCATCATGCATCCATGCGACCACCCACCCACTCATCCTCCCACCTATCCATCCAACAATCCATTCATCTATCTGTCCATCCGTCTGTTTGTCCATCTATCCATTCATCCATCCACCCAACCGTCCATCTGTCTGTTCATTTGTCTATCCATCTGTTCATTTATCCATCCATCCATCCATCCATCCATCCACCCACTCATCAAGTATCTACAAAGAGTGTGTTATTCCACTGGCCACATATATAGTTGGTTGGCACCCAGGTCATGTAGAGAAGTATCTCGAGGTTATAAAGTGTCCTGGCAGCACAAGAAAATAAGTTCAATCCAGCATGTTCCCTCAAACTTGTCTTGCTGCCAGACGTCTGTGTCCCTGGATGGGGCTCCACAGATCTGCCCTTCTACCTGCTTTTTCTCATGTCTGGGTCCCCACTCCTCTTCTCAGCTGTTTATACTTCTAGGATTTAAAAGTGCACCATATGTTAAAATCACAGTTCTCTGTGAGGGCCAGTGTGCTTATAGGGAAGGAGAGTCCCAAGTGTGCCTATTAGGATTCTACTGCTAAGGGCTTCTGTGACATACCTCTCTAGCACTCACATATTCATATTATTGCTCTGTTGAAATTTTAATCAGTTAGTCAGCCAGTTAATCAGTTCACCATGATATTTGATCTAGCCTTGTGGCTGAAAGCCATGTAGTACCTGGGTCTTGGCCGTAAGGGATCTTCATATTAACCGTAAACATCGAATTCTTTGTTTTCAGAGACCCTACAGTTTAGGGTCAAATTTTATTTAAGAAAAATATAGCTGCAGATTATTTTTATATTTTTTTTATTTTTTATTTATTTATTCATTTTTTTAATTCTTTATTTATTTATTCATTTTAGAGAGGAGAGAGAGAGAGACAGAGAGAGACAGAGAGGAGAGAGAGATAGGGGGGAGGAGCTGGAAGCATCAACTCCCATATGTGCCTTGACCAGGCAAGCCCAGGGTTTCGAACCGGCGACCTCAGCATTTCCAGGTCAACGCTTTATCCACTGCGCCACCACAGGTCAGGCTGCAGATTATTTTTAATAAGACTGTAAGAAAAAGAAAGACAACTGTTTGTTTCTTACCCTGAAGGGGCTTAGAAGAGAGCAGTTACCCTTCCCACAGATTTTTCTGTCACAACTAGAGATTTTTGGCTTCATAGTGGGGGCAATCAGGCTTTGTTCCCTTGCCAACTTCCCTCAGCTTTCTTTGCTAGCCAACACTGAAAAGAAAAAAAAACTTTTAATATATATATTAAATTTAAATATATATATATATTCATTCCTGATTGATAAGAGGTAACTGTTCTCTGTACTGGTATAAATTTGTACTGCTGAGAGAAATTGCCTGGAGGGACAAGAAATCTAATGTTGAGTCACCTGGCCTCTTGGCCAGCTCCCAAATCCCCATGGCTGTTGTGACCACATTGGTTGGGCAACCGCCGAGGGGAAGAAAGAGAAAGCATCTGACTCCTGCTCAGATTTCACAAACTGCCTCTTAATAGATGTCTGCATTGCCTTCTCCTGAAACCAATTCTGTTTCTTCGATTTTAATTTTTGGCCATGTTGCCTTGACAGCATTCTGATAATGTGCCTCACCCTATGTGTCGTTAATAGACCATTGAGATTGCAGTAGCAGGCCTGGTCCTAATTTTTCCTGACCAATTTGTCAAGTTTCAGCAATTTTTTATTTGATTCTTACAAATTAGTCAATGCATTGTGTGTATGAGAGTGAGACTTTGAATCCACTGCCAGAGGGCATGTACTTGATTGATTGATTAGGATTTGTTACATTCATGGTAACATTCACAGTTCAACATTTCAAGGTAACAGTGCTTTTAAAAAAACATTATAAAAGAATTGATAGACATTTTTCTACCACGTTCATGTTCATATTCTTAGTTTTATTTTTCTGTTAATTTGTATTTTCTTTCGTGTTTTTTACACTTATATAATTGCACACATCATATTAATACATTTAGTCACAAAAATATTTTTTTATATTCCACATAGAACTAATCTTTTTCTTGTTTGTGACCATTTCATGTGGGTAGTCATATTTGTCATATTCTTTTTTAATCATTGCATGGTATTCATGGTAGAATAAATCTTAAGTACATTAAATCTTCCATATTGATGGGCATTTAGCTTATTTTAGATTTGTCATTGCTACAAAAAATGTTTCAACAAGCATATGTACAAATGCATCGTTAAACTTTATTTAATTCTGAAGTTGCATGTATTTTTTAGTATATGTGCTGCCAAAGCGAGCACTGTTTTTTAAATTTTACTTTCTGAGTAAAGTTTGTATTTAACATGTTTTTGTATTAGGTTCAGGTGAACAACACAGTGGATAGGCATTCACATAGGTTATGAATCATCATTGCGTTTTGAAAGGCTCCTGTTTCTTCTTTTCCTTCTGCCCTTCACAATTAAGCGAGCATGGCAGGTGGGGCTGGAAATGGATCTGCGCTGCTCCCACTAGCAGTGCATGCAAAATGCCTCACTATGTTTTTCTAACAGTCCCCTCCTGCCGGGAATGATGGTAAATTTATTCATGCTGTGGAGCATGCTGTGGTCTGTTTCTCTACAAGGTTCTGTTTAATCTTAGAAACTTTATTAACTGCAAGCCAATAAAATATGTTCATATAAAACTTGCACATGAATCAGATAGAAGGGGGTTGCTCAGAGCACTGGTTCCCAAGACAGAAACTGAATCACACAAGTGCTAATGAAGGGAAGTTATTTATCATTTCAGATAAAAATGTCCCTGCTACTCTTCTAATGTTTTTCGATGAAATTACTTATCACATAGCATATTCTAAATTTTGGTACTCAATTCCTATACACTTGGTTGATCTTTAGGAGTTTACAAAAAAAAAACAACAACAACAAAAAACCAAAACAACCTTTCACTTTAATTTCCTTACACTGTAACGATGATTCAAATCTTTGGAAGACAGTTTCTTTGGGAAGTTGATCTTGTTTCTTCGGGAAGTTAAAGTGCTCTGTTCTAACTAGAGCAAATATATATATTTAAGAAAGGCAGTATTCCTCTGGATCAGATCAAAACAATTCTTTATTGCATTTGACTAATAAGTAGTTAATATGTCCAATATGAGGTGGTAGTTCAGTTAATGGTTGAAGAACTGTGCAGTTAAGGGAATGAGAGGGTGGGATCAGAGAAGGGAAAGAGAGTAGTAAACTATATATACATAACACAGCGTTATAGAGAGCAGGAAAGCAAATCCTGGCGGGAAGGCAGGAAGGCGTTGGGGGGAGGTGGGCATAGAGGGTATTGAGGGGAACACGGGGTGGGGCGGAGATATATTTGGTGGAACACTTGAATCTATGTAAACACAATAAATTACAATCAATAACAACAACAATAATAATAATAAAGAACTGTGCAGTTACTATATAAGACACCCATAATGATTTTATAGATTGAAATCAGTCCTGCCTTTGATTCCCTTGTAATTTACACCAACAGTTTCAATTTCCCATATTTTCAACCTTCAGACTGTTAGTGTAGAGACTCCTTAAGACACATCCACCAAATATTGTTTATGATGAGAAAGGTTAGTTCACCGGTGCCTGGGAGGAGAGGCCTGATTTCTTTAGGTAAATTGATTTTAATGATTTATTTTTAAGATTTACTTTTTGTTTCACCATTGTTTATAGTACATGTCTGTTTAGCATATTCCTACATATTATTTCTATTGTTTGTTTCGAACCAGGAAAATATTATATATTGATAGTAATTCTACCTTTTCAGCATTTATAACAGATTAACTGGAAATGCTGTATTAATACTCTGTGTGGAAGTTAGATTGGCATAAAACATTATTATTTATTATTATTACTTTTAAGTGAGAGGCAGGAGGCAGGGAGGCAGAGACAGAAACAGACTCCCACATGCGCCCTGACTGGGATCCACCTGGCAACTCCCTACAGGGTGATGCTCTGGCCATCTGGGGCTGCTGCTCTGTTGCTCAGCAACTGAGCTATTTCAGTGCCTAAGGCATGGCAATGGAGCCATTCTCAGTGCCCAGGGCCAAATTGCTTGAACCATTCAAACCATGACTGAAGGAAGGGAGGGCAGAGAAAGAGAGAGAGAGAAGGGGGTGAAGGGTGGAGAAGCAGATGGTCGCCTCTCCTGTGTGCCCTGACTGGGAATCGAACCCAGGACATCCATGTGCCAGGCTGACGCTCTACTGCTGAGCCAATCAGCCAGGGCCAAAACATTATTTTCTTAGCCTTTTATCTGGATTTGTTTGTTTATTTGTTAGTTTAAATGAGATAGAAAAAGAAAAAGACAATCCATATTTATGGGTGGATATTAAAAAATAAATCCCAGACTTGACCATCTCATTTATTGCAAAGCCTACTTAATAATCCAGAATGATTCAAGGTTAGTTTTCTTTTCATTAGAAAGTGAGAACCTACATTTGAATTAGTGATCAAAGGGTCTAATCAATATGGTCAGCTCTCAAGAAGAGTGCACTAATGGAAGGGATCAGAGACATGGAGGAACCCAGGAAAGGAGGCAGCCAATCAGTGCATTGGTTAAGGCCATGGAGGGACAGATGCAGGTTTGGGCCGGCTCCTGCTCCTGGCTTTCTACTTGTGATGCTTTGTAAGCTTAAAATTTTTTCATCTGGAAATAAGGATACCAATGACACTTGTTTTCTAGAGTTTTAAGGTTGACAAATAAGATAATATGGAGAATAGACGAGGGTTAGCATATATTAAATACTTAATACATCTTAGCTATTGATGTTATTACTATCAGCAATATGAATATTTAGCTTTAAATATAGTTTGCACCTGAATTTAAATATATGTGTGTCTCATAAATTGTCAAATTCCCTGGAATAAAAATAAAGCCACAACAAGATATCCCAAAGAAAAGGTTGTGTCCAAGTAAGCTTGGAGAAGCTAAGATCAGTGGAAGGTAAGTGCTTTCTTTAGAGCGGGACTTCTCAGAGCTTTAATCTGGTAGTATGCATAGTGAACATCGGAGTTACAGAATTTTGTCTAGGTTTTTTTTTAAATATTAGATTTTTTTTTTTTAACCACAAAGCATCTCAAAGAATTAGATTTTCAAATAACATACTATGCACTTTGGGGAAAGTTTGGTGGAATAGATGATGGCTCAGGCCGCTCAGGTTTAAGAATAATAGCTTTATAAACAGAAGCTTAGCAAACAATTGCCCAACATTTGTTGTCTAAACCCTTGCTACTGAAAGTGTGATCTGCGGAACAGAGAGTTTTTTGAAAATGTGGATGCTTAGAAAAAAAAACCCCAAACCCCCAAAACATGGATGCTAAGGCCCCAATCCAGACCCACTGGAAAAAAACAAACAAACACATTTTAAACACGATCTGCTCATGATTCACATGTACATTAACGTTTGGTAAGCTGTGGTCTAAGGAAAGTCAGCCTTTTCACTAGATGGTTGATGGTTTTCTGCTTAGGTCTACAGCCTGGCATGTCTTCCCTGAGTACATCCAGGTCAAGAGACATTGACACAGAGGTGTCTGTCTGCCTGGGCAGCTGGCCTTCTCTTACCTCTGGTGAGGTTTTTCAGAGTGCTAAGGAAGACGTCTCTGAAGCTTAAATCAGGATCCCATTACAGTAGTGCTAGAAGCTGTTGGAAGCATTGCTGAGCTTTGCTCTGTTCTTGTGCCGATTTCAAATCTTATTAAGCCAGGAAGTAGTGCCTGGCAAATGGTTTATCCTGCCTTGGCTATTCATGCTTCCCAATTCATTTTTATTGTGCTAATTAAACCTCAAGTGATATTTCAAGTACAGATTGTTTTTTCCATTATTAAGTCTTTGGCCAGCATATTAATGTTGTAGAATTAATGTGAGTCAGATGCTTACTCATTTGTGGAAGACTTTACATTTAAAAGATCTAGACTTGGCCAATTTTGCACAGATTCCTTTGGAAACTGCTATGACAGGGTGATATAATTTCTCTATAAATAAAGAAGACTCACTCTTCCCTAAAAAATAGACATGCAATTATTTTTTTAATGAACCAGATTCCTAGATCATGGATATGTATTGGTACTTATGGTGTATGCCAAAATGGGTATGTAATGTAGTTGTGAAGTCGCTGAGCTTTGGGTTCAAATCCCAGGACAGAGATACTTGGGCAACATTAGAAGATGTATTTGGCTTTTCCAAACTTCAGTTTTCATTAATTAAATGATGGTAAAATATATACTTAACTTTAAGTTGGTTGTACGGATTAAATAAAACAAAAATGTAAAGTATTAGAGAAGAATATCTGGTTTAGTGAATACCCAGTAAGTGCTATTATTGTTACTGTAATTAAACCAACATTTTTAGAATTGTTAATAATATAAACTTAGGCATGAAGATAAAAGACCTCTATTAGATTTTATAGGGGAAATTAAGATTATGGCATATTATTTTTATCTTTTTCTGCTCAGAACTTCTAAATTATGAGATACATTTATAAAAGGTAGGAGATTCATCCCATAGGTTTCTACGTGAGGCACCAGGAGGACAAGCTCCTTGGTGTTTTCTGGCTGTGGAGGAGGTCATACCTTCAGAGCAAGCTGGCCTGGCTCTGTGGTCCCTCCAGCCTCAGCAGATAAACTCTGAGCACAAAGAAGATGACAGAGGAGTCAACAAAGCACACAAATCGCAAGCTAGAAAGCAGATGGATGAGTGGTCACTGACTTTGAGGCCGAGCATGCTGGTTACCAAGTTGGCAATGGGGAAAGGCAAGGCAAACATGGTTTATATTGCCAAACTACTACCAGGCTCAGGAAGTGAGAGCACAGCCAGTGCCAAATACAGGAGATTTGGTTGAAAGTCTATCAAGAAGCAGTTAATCCCATTTATGTTTCATATATCCCCGGTGACTGCACCCCTCTCTTCTTAGCAAGTTTATTCTTGAAAGAGCATATAACAAAGGCCACGAGGATCTCCAGATAGAGTTGAGGCTGCGAGAACCATAAGTAAATGATGGATTTACATACTGAATATAGGTACTTCCAGCCTTCGTACTCTTTCAAGGAGGACACTGAAGGAACATTATTGGAATAAGTTGCCCAGTCCCTTCCCTATGGTGATTTAATGGTATTGCCATCAGGGAGTACCCAATAAGGAGACAGTAATATTTTTTTTACAGTGAAGCTAACAGTGAATAAATATGCAGAGCTTCTAATACCTCATTCTTATGGATGTGTGAATGGCACTGGATCACCAACTGTTTGAGAAAAATCTTATAAAAGACAGACAAAACGCAATCAGAGAGAAAGAAAAAGTTGTTAAACATTGATACGGAGAGAAAAAAATAAAAAAGAAATGATCAAGAATATCTCACAGAGGCCTGACCTGTGGTGGCGCAGTGGATAAAGCATCCACCTGGAATGCTGAGGTACCTGGTTTGAAACCCCAGGTTTGCCTGGTCAAGGCACATATGGGAGTTGATGCTTCCTGCTCCTCCCCATTCTCTCTTTCTCTTTCCTCTCTCTCTCTTTCTCTTCCCTCCTCTCTTTTTTTTTTCTCTCTCTCCAATAAAAATGAATAAATAAAATCTAAAAAAAATTAAAATGTTAAAAAAACTTAAAAATAAAAATATCTCACAGAGATCAGAGGAGACATTGTACCTATGAAAGAAAAACAAGGTGTATAAAAGTAAACCATTGAGGATCAGAAGAGGAGCCTTGGAAACTAAATATTGTATATGGCAGAGTAATGAAAAACTCAGAAGCAGGTTTGAAAAGTAAATCTGAGGAGATCTCCCTGTAAATAGAACATAGTCAGACAATATGGAACATGGGAAAGAAAGGAAGAAAGAATCTGATGGGCTACCTAGAAGGTTTAACATCCAAAGGAGATCTAAGTGAGAGAAAGCGTTGCATCATAGTTGAGTTGTCATCATTTTTTTTTTTTACATATCACAGTGTTGCCTATAATTAGTGCTGTCTAACTTTGATAAAATTTAACTATTACATATGATGATTTATCTATTTGTAGGATTTATATTTTTATAATAAACTTTATAGCTACTTCTAGGCAACCTAACTTCAGAGTATATGTAAGGGTAGGAAGACAGAGGTTGAGTGTGCTACAGGCATGTGGAGAGGGCTGGCCTTCTGTGTGAAAGTGAACCTTTCACAGTGAGAGGTCAGGAGATAACATTAACACAGAAAAATCAAGAACTAGCGATATAAGCATGTTATTTACTGATGGAGAGATCATTGCCCAAAAGAAAACTAGAAAGAGATGAAATGGGAGTCCCAGGGGAATAGGAAATAGTGCCACATGAGTGAGGTCAGACTATCATCACGGAGTAGATGGAATGTTTTTCATAATAAGTTTTGTAGAATTATAGACGCTTTAAACTATGTGACTATATATTTTGATTAAAAAAAATATATATAGTTTTAAAAAGTTACCTAGATCATACTGCTGACCTCAAGAAAATTTTTTCACTAAGTGAGCCTTTTTCTTATATCTTGCACTGACAACTTCTTAATAAGTTGGAAAGCTTAATTGGCATGGAATTTGTCACCAAATATCAGAACTAGAAGAAATTAGAGCTAGATCTTCTAAATGAACAGCTTACTTTGATAAGAATTAAAAGAAAACACGTGGAGAGAGGAAGTGACTCACACAAGGCCACACGATACCTGAGTCAGATTTAAGGTCTTTGGCTCCTGACTCCTGATTCAGTGCTCATTCCTGTTAATTGTACTGCCTCTTGATCACTCATATTCACTTCATTGTCATCTATAGCTCAGACGATTGGGGGCCTTTTAAAACCCCATGAAAGGTATAACATTGCTCTCTAGTAGACACTGACAGGAAGGAAGACTTCTAAAGAGGTCGGTCGCACCAGTCACTGACAGCCAGAGCTTTTTGGGAAGTCCTCTGCTAATGGTGGGAATACGATGAGACATATGCTGTATAAATCTTGTTTCAGTCTGGTTTCAGTAATAAAGAATAATGGCATTGTGATTAAGGACTGCATCATCGCATCATAAGGGAAGGGTTTATACACAGTATTGTGAAGCTGATGGGTCAGAGATGCTAGGTGGGTAGGTTAATTGCAATTTAACGGCTGTTGAAGACGGATTGCCTTTTCTGACCTCCGGGTTACTCCTGAGCTAGTCAAGTGGCATAGTTCCATGGGACACAGCTGTTGGGGTGAATGCAGTCCCAAGCAGAGTTTCTACCAAGCAAGGGACTAGCTTGACTGGCAGAACCTGGCATATTGTTACACTCTCTGAAAACCTGTCTTCATTTGAAAAATACTGTGATTCTTTTATGGTAAAAGCAACCAATAGGTGTGATAGTTTAATGAAGGGATGGCAGCATCAATAAAGGAAAGCTAGCTTTTGAAATATCAGTTATTAAAATGATGCTCTCCTAAAATATTGAAAAATGTTTATAAGGTTCAAAATTTCACCAGATAATAGGTACTTTCTGGAGCCCTGGTTGAGGAGCTCAGTTGGTTAGAGCATCATCCTGATGCAGTAAAGATGTGGGTGTGGTCCCTGGTCAGAGCGTACAGGAGTCAACCAATGAACACATAGATAAGTGGAACAACAAATTGTTGTTTCTCTCTCTCTTTCTCAAATCAATATATTAAAAAAATAAAATAAGCAAACAAATAAATACTTCCACAGGATTTTTTTTTCACAAAATAACTTTTCATTAAAATAAGGCTCCCTCTAACATTTTTCATCATATCAGAAATAGAATGACCAATTTACCTGTAATGCTTAACTATGACTTATATAGCTTTGGAACATTGTAATGCTGTTCTGGTTCAAGCTTCATGATTTTGGAAAATGCTTTAAAAGTACATTTTCTTACCATAATCTTATTTTCTTTTAAAATCTAGTTCTGATTTTGAAACTGAGACTTTAAAATCATAGTCAGACTCTGAAAATCTAAGTCTGGTAGTGGGTTAGATTTATGAGTTACTTAATGCAAAAAAATACATTTCTATGAAAAATGTAGATGCCTCTCACTCTTGTTCTTGACTAAGTCAGTAGAGGGAAGGAGGTGTGGAGCTAAGATGGTCCACAGATACAATGCCCGTTTATGTGCAAAAAATATAGTAACTGTAGGACTGAAAAAGAACTGGGAGACATGGTTCTAAAAACTACTATTTTTTAAAATAAAAAAGTTATTCTGCAATAGCTTTTTCAAGAAATGCATAAAATTTGTTTTCTGATCTTATTATCACAAACATTTTTGGTTCATGTTAAATTTGTGAAGTTTATCAACCAGTTCTTTTTCAGATCAACATAAATCAGTCTCAGAAAGTAATAATCATTAATTTTGAAATGCAAAGAGTTTTAAATTTATTGCTATTATTTCGATAATGCATTTATTTGTATATGTCTCCATTTACTTTTCGTTGTTGCACAGGTTTGCCGTCAGCAAATTTGGCCGCGCCTAACCTCACCGTGGAGGAAGGAAAGTCTATCACATTATCATGTATTGTTGAGGGTGATCCCGTTCCGAATTTGTACTGGGATGTCGGTAATCTGGTTTCCAAACATATGGTAAGGCTTGTCTTGGCTCTGTGTTCGTAGACAGATGAGAGCATCTCAGACTTGAGGTTGTATTAACCTAGTGACGATCATTTAATATTTTTAGGGCCACATATGGGGAATTTTTGCTGTATATTTACTATTTATTCCTAATGAACAAAGACTAATACAGGTTTGCATTTTAGTTATGTAAACCCAGTAGACTGGAGTGACTCTATGTCTCTAGTGAGCTTTTTGTGTCCTCGTGAACAAGGTGAGTGGCTCTGCTTTTGCCGTGGAGGAAATGGTAGGTAGGTGTTCAAGGATTAAGTCAATTTCACATGATAAGCCATTAAAATCTAGAGAAATAGAACAACTTTTGATGTATTCCTTTGCCTGTGCTCCATTAGGCTGGAAACTTTTTCTAATGTTATTGATTATTTTCTCTAGTTAGGGGGAAGAAACCCCAAATCTTGTCACTTTGGGATCAGTCCTAACAAAGATTATCTTTGTCTGTTAATTCATTTGTAGAATGAAACAAGCCACACACAGGGCTCCTTAAGGATAACTAACATTTCATCTGATGACAGTGGGAAGCAAATCTCTTGTGTGGCAGAAAATCTTGTAGGAGAAGATCAAGATTCTGTGAACCTCACTGTGCATTGTACGTAATCAGACCAGCATGTGTTTTTAATAGCAAACGGCCGTGGACACACCTACATTTGTCATTGGGGCACTCTGGGTGCTGCTTAAGTGTGTTAAAAAAAAGTGTATGCAGTGTTCTGTGCATACTTAATTAAGAAATGTTATCAGCCTCTTTCACTTGTTCTATTTCTGCTAATCTCTCTTGCTCACACGTTGCCTTTCCCTTAAGCTTCTTTTTCCATCTTAAGCTTGTCCTCTGTGCCTTCCCTCATCTTTATTTGATAGAACATATTCTGAGCTGGTTATCCTCCTCTTGTTCCTAAGTTCTAGTTTAAATTCTGATAAGCCAGTTTCTAAACTTTTTTTCTGTATAAAAGAAATATGCAACTTTAAAGTTCTGATACCTAAAGTATGGGGCTGGCTGTTCACAACACCTACTTGTACTGTTGATACAATAAAACCTCATTAGTTTGACGTCAAGTTTCCATCAGAAGGTTGGAGGAGTCCTACTTAAATCATTGAAAATCATTAACTGCAAAAATCTTTTATTATTATAACTGGTTTACATTTCAATTTAGACATTGATAATAAGAGGATATTAATGCTTCTTAAGCATAAGTGCATTATTTTCTAGTATTATAAACAATGTGACACACATCTTAACATTCCAGATTGTAACATTCAGTGTGAATATGTATTCAGTAAAAATCACATCCACTGCTCACATCATTGCAAATTCTGAGCTAGCATGGTATAAATTAATGAGGTTTTAACTCTGTTTGAATTAGGATTTGGATGAGAAAAGCACAAGTGTGCATGTGTGTATGCATGAATACATGCTACACACGTGTAGACACTGGTTAACATTCATTCATAGCAGACCGTCAGCATGTGATTGTTCTAGTGAATGACTGAAATCACCAGCCATAATTCTTTGTCCCTGGCACTACTACCACTATGCCCAATAGGTACCGGACTCATAATTTCTATCATTTTGTCCCCCCTGGAAGCCTGAAGTCAGTGTTATACCCAAATATATGCAACCAGCTTCCAACTTTATGTCCTTAAATCAACACCTCACCAAAAGCTCATTTGAATGCGGTGGGAGGAAGTGTGTCCTGGGCACGGGGACCTGGGCTGGTGGGAGGAAGGTAAGTATGGCTCCTGCCTCACTGTGTTCCTTGTGTTTGTAACACAGACCTACAAATAAGAACACACAGATTCAAAATGGTCTCCGTTTAGGTTGACATCCATGCGGCAGCCATGGTCTGAAGAATTATCCTTAGCTGCCATAATTTAGATAGAGTAAGAGGAATGCATGAAAGAGAATATTAACAACTAAGAGAACCTTTGCAGTGACCGCACTCAGAGTGCATTAGTTATCGGGCTATGACTTTCCCCCCTGGACGTGAGGAACGTTGACAACCAGGAAGCAGTGCACGAGGGGGCAGGACGTCTGCAGCAGGCAGCAGGAGACCTGGGTTCTTGTTTCAGAGCTGCCTTGCTCAGTGACCTTGACCAAGTTACTTAACCTCACTAGATTTGAGTTTCTTCATCTGGAAAATGATGCTAGTAGGTCTCAAAGGTGTTTTCCAGTCCTTAGTTGTACAATTATCAAAGTCAGGTTACACTAAAATAAACAATTATGATGGATTTTTAATACCTTCACATAAGAGAATTACTCTGTTTAAAGATGCTACTTGATAACTGTTTATTTCCCAAAGCATAAAGTGCTTTATATTTAATGTTAAAATGATGTCTAGTTAGGACTTCAGACATTGGAACGATCATTAACATGTGAAATACTAGCCCCCCCCCCGCCCCAACAGTATTATAATGAAATGTGATGCTTTTAAAGAGCATTTACTATTGACAATCAGTGAAATCAATCAGCATCGAAAGGAACATTTGCTGCATTGGTCACTTTCATCAGTTTTAGATAATTTATGTGAGTTTAGGGCTGCAGGCAAAATTTCCAACGTCATCTTCATCATTATTTGTAGTATTTAGTGAAGTACTATAAAAACAGTGGTCCTCTAGGTTTTGATAATGAATCCCTGTAATAACAAGGCGTATAAATCAAAGTCAACTTGAGTTCAACCTTTCCCTGTCAGAAATCTCTGGGATCTGTTTGGAGCTGGTTCCCACACTGAATAGTTGTGAAAACTGACTTTGATGCATGGGTCTTCAGCAGAGCAGAGAAAGGAGTCTTTCTGAAGCTCCCTGTAGGGAGTTAAGTCAGCCTTGATGATGACACAGAATACGGATGAAGTCCAGGGCTGAAGGTCATGTGTTTTCTTAAACCAAACAATGGTTGAATAAAATCCCCTGTCAATGACACAGAAATCTGGAGATGGGGAAAAGTTTGAGTGTTCTGATGCTATTAACTCTCTCTTTTTCAATTTAGTTGCTCCAACTATCACATTTCTCGAATCTCCAACCTCAGACCACCACTGGTGCATTCCATTCACTGTGAAAGGCAACCCCAAACCAGCGCTTCAGTGGTTCTATAACGGGGCGATTCTGAATGAGTCCAAATACATCTGTACTAAAATCCATGTTACCAATCACACGGAGTACCATGGCTGCCTCCAGCTGGATAATCCCACTCACATGAACAATGGAGACTACAAGTTAGTAGCCAAGAATGAGTATGGGAAGGATGAGAAACAGATTTCTGCTCACTTCATGGGCTGGCCTGGAATTGATGACGGTGAGTACCTGATGATTTTGCATCTTGAGAGAAAATAGGGTCTGCCACTTCACTGTGGACAAAATCACGTGTACAAGCCTCCCTCCCCCAATGACTTACAATATCATTATTTTCATTTGACCTTCCCAGTCTTGCTAATGGGTCTGTAGGTCAGCAGGGGCAATGTTGTCCCAGGCATCTTTATTCCGGGCTGCAGTGCAGGGTGAAGAAAGAGCAGCTACACAGGAGACCTGCTTCCTGGGGCAAGTATAGAGTACAGGAAGACAATTAGAGATATGCAAGGCTTCTTAAGGCCTTGGTTTGGGACTGGCATGTGATCTCTTCAGCCTGTGTGCCTTTGGTCAAAGTAGATGATAAGACCAAAGCCAAGTTCAGGGAGGGGCTGGGTCTTGTACTCCTTCCAAGGAGGTGATGGGGGGGGGGATGAATGCTTTTGAACAATGATCTGATATATACATATTATTTTTATCCCAAGTGTTGAATGAGATTTTATAACCACAATGGCAAAACTCAGGCAAAACCTTGAGCAGAAGAACTGTGTTTGGTTGGCTCCTGAACCATTTAAGATGTATTTTCTAGCCCCTTATCTGTTTGGAATTCAGAATCCTGCTTTCTCATGTGTGGATGAGAACCCAGTGCCCCGGCATGTTTTGCTTATCTGGGCTGACTGAGATGAGGCATCCTTTTTATCAGATCCTGAGTTGTTTTTCTAGGACTGGGAATACTTTCCATCTGACCAATGGTTGGGGCTGGGAAAAAGAGGACTGGCACCAGGGGTCCGTTCCGTGGCTAGCAGCCAGATTTTAGTGTGAGCCCAGTAACAGCAAGGTTGGTTGTCATGCCTTTACCTGCTTCAGATCCTGTTGTTCAGTGGTGTATTCTTACTTGCTTGGTCTTGTTGTCCAAAGACCTGTTGCCATTGCGGAGGCCGAGGCTTGTATTTGAGTATTGGGACCTGTACATCAATTGAATTCCTCACCATAATAGCGTTGAGTTAATCAAAGGCCACACAAAAATGGCTTGACAGAAGGAAAGGAACATAGAAACTTAGAGATCTATGAGTCAGGGGCTGCTTGGGAAGCGTAAACTCCTCTGGCTCACGGGGCAGCCTCCGGGAAAGAGGTGATACAGGTGAAGCCACCTTCACCAAACAGTAAGTGAGAATGTCATAATTCTTATTGCATAATAAGTGTTCTCGTGATCTTGGTGTTTATTAAACAGCTGTGTACATGCACAAGTTTCCTTAGAGTGTTCAAAGTGGGATTTGAATTCTCTAAGTTTGCTTTACAAACAGATTTTCAGGAGTGTAGAAATGAGCTGCTTGGATGCCTTGCACAGGCGCCCCTGGTAGTTGCCTTTCCCATTAATTCTGAAGTTTAGCTGTTTGGATCCACTTGCTGTCGTAAATCTCTAGTTTACTGCATGTTTCAGGTAACATGGCTTCATAGTTAAATTCAGAGCCTCTGCTTTGGGACAACATCTTTTCGTTTGTTTTTACATAAACTTTTGATTTGTGAGTAACTTTAGATTTACAGAAAAGTTGCAAAGACAGTAGAGAGAGTTCCCAGCGGCCCTGCACCCAGCATTTACTATTGTTGACATCTGACATCCACTGTGGTGCATCGGTCAAAACGGAGAAACCGACACGGGGCCATTACTGTTAACGAAACTTTAGACTTTATTTGAATTTTGCCAACTGCCTTTTGAAACCGTTGGAGATGAACTTGATGCAGGGTGAAGGTCAGGCATTTAAAAGTTTTAGAAATGGTCTGTGTGCTTTGATATATGCACAGTTCTGTTCGTGTAAAGCCAGTAGCTTCTATTTTAGGTAGGATTTTGATGGATTTTATTTTGAACATTTCTGTATGGTGCTAGTGTTTGGTAGAGCTTAGCTCCTCTTATCCATGTGGCCTTATTTTTTTTTTATCTTATTTCTGTTAGTTTTAACTTAGCTAGTGATAGGAAGGAATTGTTTTCTGGCATAAGAGTAACTTGGAGTCTCTCAAATATTCTCTTTAAATAAAGTAATCATTTGTTTATAAAAAATGAAAGCTAAGCTCAATTTTATAAAGGTGTAGGTGCCCTCTTTTCTTCTCTTCTTGCTTATTTATTAGCTTTTATTTATCAGGTTTTTTAAAAATACAAGTATATGCTTTTAGAAAAGACTGATTTGGTTTTTTTTTTTTTTTTTTTTTTTCTCTTTAAGTATTTACTCAAGGGCCAGCTATCAAGGAGTAATAAATGACAATGGACAGGAAAGAGACTTGGCCCCCAGGGAGAGGAGATATAAATGGCCCTCATGGGCCATAAACCAGTGTGACCAATTAGAGCTTGACCTCACTTGGCTTGTGTGATAGAATCTTTGTGGGCATTTATAAGATTTGTAGCCGAAGCATACAGATAATGGGCTTTCTTAGACTTGATTCCTTTCTCTCTCCTCCCCTTTTAAAACTAAAGGAAAATAAACAAATAGCAAATATAGTTATATCATTTCCTTGCTGGTCCAAAGGTACATTCCAAAAGTTAAGGACACCAGGTCAAGTTTGAGTTTATATTTGTTCAGCATTTCTACTGTCGTCATACAGTAATTGATGAAGTTTAGCTCATACAGATATTTCTGATAAAACGTTCCAGCTCTATTTTCTCCATTGTTTTGATGAGATTTTTTTTTTTTTTTTTAAACATCTCTTGCTTCTGGCTGACAAGGGAGCAGGAAGCCTGGGGTCCCCGGGGGGGCGGTTTGCATGGCCGCAGAGCTCCAACGAAAACAGCAGCTCTGCTGTCCTTCCAGGGTGTGTTCCTCATTCAGCCCGGAGCGGAGAGTTCCAGGGACGGTCACCTTGCTTAGCAGTTTATTCTCTGTTTGGAGTTAGAGAACAAAATGTGTCAAAGTAAATTAAAACAGAAATAAAAACAAAAACAAGAAGTCCCTGAAACAGACATGGGTTAGCATGGAATTGTGGACGGGCTGACTGGATGTAGTTCGAGTTCTGACGGCCTTTACTCTCGCAGGGCATGTAAATAAATACTCATGTGGAGGCAGCCTTCTGCTTTTCATTTGGAGAAAGGCTGAGACAGAGAGAGACCTCTAGCCAGCGTCAGCCAGGCCGCAAGGGTGCCATCCACAGGGTGTGAGGCAGGCAGTGAAGATCCCCATAGAATGTCTTTACAGAGTGCAGGGACCTTGCAGATTCCAACACTGAGCCAGCTGGAGTGCAGATGAGGAAGAACAGGTGTTATCATCAGGTCTTTAGGTGTCGGCAGGACCCCAGGTACGAGCTAGAGCCTTCCCATCTGTTAATCACTGGCGACCTGGCCGTTCACTGAGAAAAGGAGGAAAGACTTTTCCAAACTGCAGACTCTAGGTTGATCATTTCAATCCCATATAGAACTGAATTCATCAGCTCTGTTCAGTTTTGGGTTATGTTTAAAGCACAAAGCATAATCTTTGGCTTCAACATGAAATCTGGAAAGCCATAGTGTTTATCTTTGTTGCATACTGAGGAGCACAACTTGTGACAATCAGTCTAATTTCATTTCATTTTTGTTTTTCATTATTCCTTTAAAATCTACTCACTAGGAGCAAGCTTCTCTGGTCCCTGGAACAGTAGTAGCGCCTGGCTCCTTGTTGAACATTAGAATCAAGTGGGGAGTTTTATTTAATTATTATTTTATCTTATTTCATGTTTGATGCACATTCCTGGGGTCACCTCCGGTGATTCTGATTCACACTCTCAGAGGAGGCTTGGACCTCAGCATTTTGTGTTTTTAAGATCCGCAGTGACTGCAGTGTTCAGCAAGCATGAGAATCGGTGAGAATCACTGGTCCGGGTGAGAGCTCTGACCCAGGTGAGGTTTTCCTGCTCATTGTTGAGGAACAGACAATCCTTTGGTCATGTAAGGTTGCAGATAAAAATCTCAGTTGAGAAATAGCAAGTCCTGTCTGAGGTAGAAATCAAAACTCTGGACTTAGATTTAAGGGCCAGTATCCTCCTCGTTCCAGTTCAGGCTGGCTGCATGGGGTGGGGCTAGACATTGCCAGTGAAGTGTCAGCCCCTCTGCTGCCCAGAGGCAAGAGGACATGGGGAACAGATGGCAGGGAAGTGTGCTTGCTGATAGCTTTGTTTCTTGGCACCTGAATATCTCAGGGCTGATTCATGGACTTTTCTCCTGGAAACCTTTGTGGGTTCTTTAGAGATTTTTGCTCTCTGCAGTCCCCTCTTCTGCAGTTCCCACAATAGAAGCAAACCCATTTTTATTCCCACTGGTGGAAGCAACTCCTTCCTCAGCACCTGGAACACAGCTTTGCGTTGGGATCTGCTTCTCCGCGGGGTCCTGTTGTCAGCACCTAAGACACCTTTCACAGACTTGTCTTTCATGCTGCCTCTCTCTGGTCCATAAGAAGCCCTCATGAACCCTTGTCCTGACACCTCGGGTGTACAAGTCTAACCCAAGTGCCACCTGCATCCTGCCACCACAGGTTGCTTTAGCCTTCTCTAGCAGGAGTCAAGCACTCATCTTTGGAGCCTTTTGCCTGCAGGGAACAAGTTCAAGTTCTCAGAACGTTGCCGTGGAAACCCAGGGTGGAGTGGTGGCAAGGGCAGCGCTTCCCTCCAGAGGAGGTTCTTTTCTAAGTGTTTCCTCATTCTCTTCTCTCTGGAACCCCTGAACGCCCGGTGTGAACATGGGTTAGCGGTCGGCTGCTTCTTTTGTGGGTTCTTCAGTGCTTTGCTCTCAGAAGTGGACTCTGAGAGAATCCTTAATGAGGGAACCCATTCCTCACGTTTGTGTTTGTGTTTTTAGCCATTAGGGGGAAGCTTTCTGCCCAGAACTGTTTTTCTCTCAGCACCGGCCTTGTTCTCCCTTCTCTAGGAGATTGAGCCTCCCAGGGATGAGGAGCTCAGGACTGCCACCTCAGGCTTCTCCCTAAAGCTCCAAGTCTAGAAATACTAAGTCTAAGTTCAGTTCCCAGGGAGAGTGGGGAAATGTAAGCCCTCTCTGGCGTCTAAGCTCTTTCACTCTCTCCTCCCATTTGGAATGAGGTCACTGGGGACAAAAGACATCTGTCGCCCGTACCCTAAACATTCGGTGCAGGCACCGTCAGAGAGCGCCTGCCCCACTCAGTGTTTGATATCGAGCTATTTCCAGGTGTGCTTTATGTTTCAGTGTCAGTTGCTGTCCTTTATGCCCACTGGGGCCTTTTGCCTTTGGTCAGACCTCTCCCAGCATTAGAAACCAGAGCTTCTCAAACTTTAGTGAGCATACAGCACTCCTGGGGTTCTTTTTCAAATGGAGATTCTGACTCCAGGGTCTGGAGAAAGGCCTGACACTGTGCATTTCTAATTAGCTCCCAGATGACGCTGGACCACACTCCAAGTAACGAGGGTAGTTCTGCCCGGCAGAACCTGGGGGAAGCCACTGGAAGAATTGGTCGCACATCCACGCTGACTCCTCTAAGATAACAATAGTAATAATGATAAAAATATAGAATAATTAGTGCACTGGGGTGCATTCCAATTGGATTTGGCAAAAAAAAAAAAAAGATGAATTCAATGCATGGGTTAAGGAGACTTGGGAGAGTGAATACGAAGTAGAGAGAGCAGAGCAGGTACACACATGGAAAGCAAGGGGCCATTTGAGAATTCTCCAAAGATGCTGCTGTATCCTATTTAGCTTATGGGACAAAAATAAGCCTTGTCTGAGATTAAATTGATCCACTCTGTCATTGGAATTCAATCCTACATAGAGAAAAATCTTCATGAACATGAGAATGTGTGTGGAGGCTGTGTGGAGGTTAGAAGTGGTGAAGAGTATCTTTTTAAGTGGAATTTTTGTTGCTTGTTTGAGTGCCATGAAGAAGAACCCTGGAGCCTTGGCTAGTACCTTCTAATCAGATAACACACATTTCAAGAATTTTCAAGGTGAGATAGTTCGATGAGCGTGAACACGTTGATTGTTTAAGAGTGGATTTTCGTATGGAAATCATTACCCAAGTGACTGATCATTTAACTTGGAACAAACCTAGCTGGAACACTACATGATAAAATACCCTCAGTTTAAAGCTTTCCATTCTTTAAGCTGTACAGAAGAGTGTCTCTATGGCCCACTCATTCAGGAAGAATGTCACAGCTCAAGAATGCTCATTCACACAAGCAGTGGGAGTTAGTGACTTATGCTTCCTGATTCCGGAGCAGTTGTCTCCTATGCAAAATCTCGCGTCAGGAACAAACTATAAATACTGGAAGAGTTTTCCCCCCAGCTTCTCATTTGTGCCTTTTTATCAAAAGATTCATGACGTCTGGATAAACTAGAACACTTAGAATTGCCCTTAAACTGGCAGATTTAGATTTGGTGTACTTAGGCCAAAGAATGTAGAGAAAGGAATTCCTCCAAAAGTGTAATTGAGAAAATAGAAAACCCCCTACTACTTGGTCCTCAGGCCATTTGTCATTACCCATTTCTTGTTCTGAGAGTGAAAGGAATGTTCTACCTGCTTTTCTGCCTTAAATAACCGTGAAGTCTGGTTCAGCCATAGACTCATACTAATCATGATAATTAAGATTTATACTTAAATAGCTCTTTATGTCTCAAGAGTACTAATGTTAATTAATTATCCTTCCCAAAACTCCTGAGGAGTTCCAAAGCCAATGCTGTTATCCTCTCCTGTCATTGGAAGACGCCTTTGTACAGAAAACATGAAGAGACTCCCTGTGCTGCATGCATTAATGGTTCAGTCAGAAGTGAGACCCATCCATCTGAACTTGGCCATGTTTTTGGGACCTGACTACAGCCTGCCATTCAAATGGGGAAGAGGAGAAGGATCCGAAATCAAAAAGCTGACTGCCGTGAGAGAAAACACACTTGACAAAGGACAGTTTATTTGAAAAGACCAAACCTTTCGCTGTGGATTTATCTTATGGAATTTTTTTGAAATATTTTTCAAGATCACACTAAAGAGAATCTCAAAATGAAATAGAAAGAAAAATCCATTTTATTTTTAGGGCCTAAGAGACAAAATGCTTAAAGAAGGGCAATAGGTCTGTCTTCTGGCCTCTGCTGTTATTTTTATCTTTGCAACAGAATGGAAAGTGAGCCCTCCTGTCAGGCTTCCTATCGTCCCACAATTTTTTTTTTAATCCTACAAATGTTGTTTTCCTTCAACTGGTCTTACAGTTGAAAATTCATAAAGATTTGCTTATGAAGATTTATATGCAGTTGTAAGATTTACCCATGAGCCATAACTGAGATTAGGAGAGAGACGTTCAGAAAGGCCTCCTTGAAGTCATTTATCATCAAATGAAGAGGATAATGAGGTGCTCTAGTTTGATAGTGTTGGGAGGAGGAATGGTTTTATTGACCACAGTTAGAAGCCTGTATGCCCCACAGCTCCTCTTTTGGGGGTGCATGCACCACGGGTTTAATACAGAGCTCTGCTGGGAGTGAGGTGAGGCTGTAAAACACTCTCCATTGTTCTTTTCACAGGAGTACTTCTGGCTGAGCTCTGGACCTGTTAGTCTTCTTCCTGTAGTTTCAGAAAAGATGCCTTAGGTCAGGAACCTAAGTGCAAGTGTGAGTGTAGCGCCTGGAGACACTCAACAGACTCTTCAGATAATAGAACTTGAACTTCAGACACTCCTGCTTGGCGCTCATGTTTTTTGGGTTGGAAACAGTAGTAGCTTCTGCCCTGAGTGGGTTGTGGAGAGAGAGTGTGGTCTGCGGCTTGTTGGGAATGCCAGTGGGGTTCGTGGAGTTCCCAGGTTCCCACATTCTATTCTGGAGACTCCCAGCCCAAAGCTTTCGGGCTTGAGGTCACCTGCTGCCCAGGTTTGAGATTTCTTACCAGATGAATGCTACTAGCATAGGATTCAAGGAAGCCTAATCCTTCTCAAATCCCCAGTGCAAGTGCACCACTCAAGCTGGATGCTACTCATTTATCTTTCATTTTTTTTTCCCTTGGCTTTTTCTTTCAGAGGTAGTTTTCACCTTTCCTTAGCCACTTTTTAGTCCTGAATATCACCAACTTAACAATATAGAATGAATATGTTGAAACTGAATAAAAGAAACCAGCTAGAAGTTATACTTAAAAATAGCAGGATATTTTCAAAATTTGACCATTGCCAGAAGTTGAAAAAGGAAAGTGGTGATTCCCCACCCCTGTCTATATTTAAAATGATTTACCTCACTATGGGAATATAAACATGGGAGGTTCGCTTGACTGAGAAGTTGCTAGAAGCAAGATACTGTGCTTGATGAGCTGGGGTCAGCTGGAGTCATGTGATCCTTGTTCTTTATAAACTCTAGGTCTGTGCACCCGCCGTGCCAGGCTCCCCAAACCTTTGTACACGAAGAGGCATTCCTTTTTTTTAAAATTTTCTTTTTCCTTTTTTAAAAAAACATATTCCCTATAGAGTTTTGGACAGCATGGAGTTGTGAATTCATCATTTATTTTTATTTCTATTTTTTTGGAGAGAGAGAGACACAAGAAGGGAGAGGGAGAAGGGGAGGAGAGGGTTGAAAAACAACTCTAGTTGCTTCACTTTAGTTGTTTTCTAAAATAGATTGCTTCTCATAAGTGCCTTGGCATTTGGGGTGGGGGTGGGGCTTCAAGCTGAGCCAGTGATCCTTTGCTCACACCAGCAACCTTGGGCTCAAGACAGCAAACTTGAGCTTCAAGCCAGTGGCCTTTGAGCTCAAGCCAGCCACCTTGGGATCATGTCAATGATCCCGCAAAGCCAGCGACTGCAGGGTTTTGAACCAGAGTCCTCAGTGTCCTGGGCTGATGCTCAATCCACTGTGCCATTGCCAGTCAGGGAAGACATTTCTTTATTGAGACTAGTAGGCCCTCATCAGACATAGAACAATATGTTAGGGAGGAAAAAAGATAAAACAATGAATGCATCATTGTTCCTTCCACATTGTCTTTCTGTGAGTTTCATAATCTTGCACTAAATTTGGCTATTCCTGACAGTGAGAGTAAAGTGACAGTACATCTCATACATCTGGGAAAATGAAGTTAGGAAAATGTAGTGCTTTTCAGAAATCGTAGACGTGACCTGATGATTTGCTGGTGAATGTGGTAGGAGGAGGCATGCGCTGATAGGCATCAGAAGTCTGGAAAATAGCCTGTGTTACAAATACTGGGCTAGCCTGTTTACTTTAGATCGCACCCCCAAATCCTACTTTTCTGTACCTGATGTTTGCTACATTGAATTGAGTCGTCATTGTGGATTTTCCGGGGAGCCTTGTGTGAGGAATGTGTTTGGGTATTCCCTTTCTGTGATGAGGTTGATTACACCGGTCAGTGTGTGGCTTAGCTAAATTGGGCTCTGAATCCTCACAGACGTCTTTTTACTTCTTCTTTTTTTTTTTTTTTTTTTTGTATTTTTCTGAAGCTGGAAACGGGGAGGCAGTCAGACTCCCGCATGCGCCCGACCGGGATCCACCCGGCACGCCCACCAGGGGGCGATGCTCTGCCCACCTGGGGCGTCGCTCAGTTGCAACCAGAGCCACTCTAGTGCCTGGGGCAGAGGCCAAGGAGCCATCCCCAGCGCCCGGGCCATCTTTTGCTCCAATGGAGCCTCAGCTGCAGGAGGGGAAGAGAGAAACAGAGAGAAAGGAGAGGGGGAGGAGTGGAGAAGCAGATGGGCGCTTATCCTGTGTGCCCTGGCCGGGAACTGAACCAGGGCCTTCCGCACGCCAGGCAGACGCTCTACCACTGAGCCAACTGGCCAGGGCCATCTTTTTACTTTTTATGGAATTGTATCTGTAAAAGCTGGTGGGGACTGGGTGTGGGGCCTCTGAGGGCATGAGAACAGCTCAGGGTGACCAGCTAGTCCTACTTTTAGCACGAAAAGTTCTATGCCCTGGGAAAGCCCTTATTCCTGGACAAACTTCAAGGACTTGCTTAGGACTATGCTAATTTTAAAATTTCAAGTCCAATGTCTTAAAATCCCCCTGGTCTCAGGCAATCTCGATGGTGGGTCACCCTAGTACAAAAGAAGGTCCTTGTAATTATATCCAAATATTTTAAAAATATAAATCAACTTATTGAACTGTTAAATAAAATAGGTGCTAGCCTCCTCTAAATATATGTGTATAATAACCTGGAAGGCTGGGTTTGAAGATCAGATTGTCAGACTCTTGGAGTTCCATGTTAGAGCATAGTGGTTTTAGTACAGCTGGTCTCTGTCCATGGCCCCTGTTCCATGCCTCCAACTATTTAGCAAGATGTATATGAGTGGTAATGAGTGAGCATGTGACACCCCAGCCCATCTGTACTGGTTCAGTCCTCACCTCTTCCTTGGGTCTTGGGTCACATAAATAAGTATACTTGCTTATACTTATAGTGTGGCCACCCGTGTGCTGACAGATGTAGGGGAAAGATTGGTCAGCCCTAGGACATGTGTTTGGAGCCCGTGAGGAGCGAATTCTGGGTCCTGGGCACCTGGAGTAAGGTCTAGAAGTGAAGAGTGGATCTGGAGGGCAGATAGCTTTGCAGATCCAGAGTGTACATTTGAGAGTACAATGGAGAAGGGGGCCAGAGTAGGATCCTTTAAAGTAATACTGAGCAGTTTCAAGAATGACTTGTTGACTTGGAGTTATAGGACCTTTCCTTCAGCAGTCGCAGGAAATCCTCTCGTGAGGGGACACCATGTGGTCCAGGAACTCTGCAAAGAGAAAGGACTTCAGCATATGGGTGGGTGCCCAGCAAGTAACATTACCAGGGCTGCCACTGGGACATGCTGCTGTTTTGTTCATTGAATTACTTCTCAAACTGCAGGGTAGTCTTCAAAGTCCTTCTCTGGAATGTCACATCAGCTCCAAATAATTCTGACAGTACATTTTGACATATTGTAACTCAAAACTTAGAAGTGATGTTTGGGATAATAAAACTCAAAAGACAGTTGAAATTTCCTGAAATGGCTGATTTTGCATGAATTGATGCAGGGCCACCTCACATGACTGCACAGGTATGCGCTGCACCATTTCAGGTGGTGCTTTTCACAGAGACTATAGTCTGAATGGCTCCCCCTAGAGGTGTACAAAGCATGAGCTGCACAACAGTATACACCATCGCTGAGTCAAAGTGCACAATCAGTTACTTCATTTTTCTCCTGCTGAAGTAAATGTTCTTCTAGTTGAACTGTGTTAAAATTTTAATTTAAACATGAGGGCCACTTTTATTTGATTCTTCATTTAAGCTAACCTTAATTATGCACTAGGGAATACATGAACAGAAAAATTGGCTCGTTTCACTTTATTTTTAAATTATATTTTTTCTGCTAGTTTCAGAAGTGAAATGAGAACTGAGTAAGCTTTGTGATTTGCAAGTTTAGGTTTTCAGTGGTAAGCGAAGACCAAAAGCATAGGAAGTAGCTTTGGAAATTTGTGTTATAATCACTTAAATGTTATATCAAAATGTAATTTTGTTTCCAGTTAGGCTTTTACTTAGAGACCCAGTTAGTTCTGAATGGAGAAAAAGTAGGAAATATTTTTGTCTCCAGTTCTTGTTGACGGCAACTTTTAAAAAATGTTTTTGGAAATCCTCACAGGAATATTTTAAAACAGAGTATTCTGATCATCTCGATGAATACAGCAGTCATCCAAAAAAAAAATTAAGTGGGTCTACTTTTATATTTCTCTTTGACATATTAATTTATAATCTCTTATACATAAACAATTTCAATAGAGAAAGTACATTTATTTTTTGTGTGTGGTGTCAGGGCAAACATAAAAAAAGGGTTTATGTAGTCTTGCCAACCTCTCTGAAGGTTAAGCAGAGAGCAAAATTGAACTTTAGACATTATCATACAGGGCACTTATGAATGCAAATGGATCTGTCAAAATAGAGTTTGAAAGTAACCCCCAACTCATCAGAGAATTACAAGAGTGTACAGAAATGAGCTGTCTTTGAGATAAAAATACCAAAATTGCAATTAAAATGGCCAACTATATAATAGCTGAAGTTTTTCAAGCTAACGTGATTTGTGATTTCTCTTTATTTTTTTCTGTTTTAGAGAGTGGGGTCCGTGGGACTGGGGCAGGGGACACAGTGAATGGGAAACACACCGAGACTTGCGTGTTTATTTACCTGTCCTATAAAACAATCTGTTCAGTTACAAAATCTTGACTGTATGTTTAGCTCATTTCAGTGGGTATTAAGTTAGTAAGTATTTTGTTAGACTCTGATGCATACTTACAAATCTCTGTTTTGTTTTCTGTTTTAGGTGCAGACCCAAATTATCCTGAGGTAATTTATGAAGGTAGCTATCATGTTGTCTTTATTTTGTATTTTTTTCAAAACATTTGTCTTGCATGAAATAAATCAACTAACAGAAGACCTTTAAGCTCAGTTAAATGTACATTTTACGCACTACATAGGCCAAAATAAAATTTCAAGAAAAATCATTCAATATTGATGGCTGTTTTCCCTTGATATTCACAGTGCCTGTAAATAGCATTTTCTCTCTTATGCTCAGTTCTTGGAAGCAGTAAATCCATTCTGCTCTAACGGACAATTTGTTTCCATAATTGGGAACTAATTACCTGTTTAAAAGCCATGGCTACCAAGAAAAGGGTGTTGTATCAGTTTCTAGTTATGACAGTAAACCCAATTCAAAATTGTGTTTCTTATATAATAAGGAAGTTTGGCTCACAGACAGGATCTTCAAAGGTAGAGCATGTTTTAGGGTGGGTTAAACCAGCAGCTTAATCATGTTATCAGAGACCCAAGTTTTTTTTCATCTCTACTCGCCTCCACTCATGGTTCTGCCTTCACAGATGCCTCCCGCCCCATGGGTTCTTAAGATGAGGCCAATGGAGGGGCTGCGGTCATTCACACTGATGGGAGAGAGAGTAGAGTTTCTGAAAGGGTTTCAGAGGAAAAATAATTTTTCCAGAAACCTCCATCTGGCCTTCCTTGTATCTGATTCCATACCCTGCCGGGTCATAATCCATTCTTGCCTGTGTTACTGATAAGCGGGATGGATTACCCCTTGTTAACTAGAACCACCCCTCTTAGATCAGTTTCCCTGGAGGATGTGCTTGAACCCCTTTTTATGAATATGGAAGGGGAGAAACCAAACGATGTACTAGATTAACTTTTAACTGAACATTCATCTGTACTTTGCTATTTTCATCAAATGCCAGGGATGTTTTTCTAGGTGTGAAAATCCAACTTTAACAGATTTTCAAACCACCTTCATGACCAGGTGGCCTTTATTTGGGGACGTGGCAGGCTACATTTCAAGACTTGGCTTGAAATTTAAGATTGATTAAAAGTTAGAGTGATGGAAATAGTATATTTATATAAGTATTTTATAAGATATTCTTTAATTGTATATTTTTATATGCACACTGACATTTTATTTTTTTCTATAAATGATTCTGTGTTTATATGTTTATTATATGAGTGTGCACTTAATTTGAGCTAATTTTAACTGGGAAATTATATTAACTTTACCTGCTTTATACATGTTAAACTGTAATTCCCTCATGCTGTGGTTTGGATGATTTTGTGCATGTGATTTGTGTATTTTTGTTTTTATTTGTCTTGATATGGTTTAAAGGAAGATTATCTCAAATTATATCACAGAGAGATATGTTTGAATTGTGATTTAACATTTTAAAATTATGCTTTTGACTCCTTTCTGGTAATTTCAAGACTTAATGTCATCTTTCCATTGACCTCACTTTGGGTCTTTGGGTCAAAATGTCATAATATTAAACTGTAGATACTTTAATGATTTAGTTTTGTATGAGTGGCTGAATAGAATATGAAGAGGGAAGATCAACCAGAAAATGATATCTTTTTCTATTTGAAAATAAGTTTTAATATATTAAGATGGAAATGGTGAGAATGTAGTTTTGGAGTTAATAACAAAACAACAAACAGATAGAAAATAATGCTTTTTCTGTTACTTTTGATCAAGTTCAAAGGAACACTCTGCTAATAAAATATAATTTAAATTGGTTACCCAAGGCTGTGTGAAAATTCTACAGAGAGAAGCTTAGCTGGAGATGACTTAAGGAGGTTGTTTGTTCTGGATGCAAATTGAAGGCACCATATCTATTTAGAATAAAAATATAAAACGTTTATGCAGAACATTGTCTGCATTACGTTTGCCAAATTTTCTATGACTTTTATATATAATGTTATAAACAAAATCTTTGCTGGCAAAAGACATCAGTCATTAATTTTCTAAAAATTGATTCAGAAGATGGCAACTACATTTGAGACATGGCGATATGAGAATGTATCCTTACAATTTTAAAGATTGTGTTGGTGCAGCTCCTATTAATTCTGAAACTGAAATATTAATGATTCATAACTCTTTTAAAAAGCTCATGTGTGTTCCCAAGTTCCCTCTCAGTGTTGAATCCACATCCCCAGGTGTGTGGCTGCCTCTATCCAAATAAGATACAGTCTGGTCTCTGCCACCATCTTTCCAGTTGACCTACACTAGTCAATTAACATTCTTCACTTGTAAAACTAATGGTTAGATTCAATCTCTAAAGACCCTTCCAGGTCTATAAATCTGTGGCTCTTAGATGATTAATTCTCTTTTGTATTTATATTAAATGCTTTAGCAGAAGGGGATCTATTCTTATGAGCAAAGAAAGACCCTAACGCGGGTGTAGAATTTGACCACCAAAACAAGACTGTGGAGATCTGGTTGGGTACAGTGTTAGCGTTGCACAGTCTCAGAGTTGCAATGGATTTAACCCAGCAGCTGGAGCCTGCTCCTTTCTTGCCAGGCTGTGAGTGGTTTGCATTCTGGTGATTTGTCTGGGTTTGTCCGGGTTGTACTGTAGCCTCATGTTTGCTGTTAGCCTAATAACAACTTCATGATTCCTTCTCTTTCTCTTCTCTCCAATTTAAGATTATGAGACTACAGCAAATGACATTGGGGATGCCAGGAACAGAAGTAACGAAATACCTTCCACAGATGTTGCTGACAAAACCGGTCGGGAGCATCTCTCGGTGAGTGGGATACACAGTTGTTTCTTAGGTTGGTTTTGAGCATTTTGGATGCTTACACGTTGGTGGTAGCTGTCATATTGTCTTTATTTTGAATTTTCAAAATGTTTGTCTAAAATGAAACAAATCAACTGTACGAAGACTGTTGGAGTTGCTTCAATGTAGGCCTTTCAATAAGACATTTTTATTGCTCAAATGTAGACAGAGCATTGAATTTGGAGGAATTAATAGAAAGGTTTAAGAGAAGTGATAAAGGTAACCTCTGACTTATTGCTAGCAGTTCCTGTTTTAAATATCTGTCCTTTCAAAGGTTATTATTAGAAGTTCAAGAAAGCAGCTTTCTCTTACAGGCAGCTAATTTTAACTGGGGAATTAGGTTGTCTTTCCTGCTTTATACATGTTAAACTGTAAGTCCCTCATGTTGTGGTTTGGATGATTCTGTGCATATTATTTGTACATTTTCATTTTTATTTGTCTTGATTTTTTTTTTTTTTTTGTATTTTTCGGAGGCAGAGAGACAGACTCCTGCATGCGCCTGACCGGGTTCCACCCGAAAGCCCACTAGGGGGCGATGCTCTGCTCATCTGGGGTGTTGCTCCATTGCAACCAGAGCCATTCTAGTGCCTGAGGTGGAGGCCACGGAGCCATCCTCAGTGCCCAGGCCAACTTTGCTCCAACGGAGCCTTGGCTGCAGGAAGGGAAGAAAGAGACAGAGAGAAAGGAGAGGGGGAAGGGTGGAGAAGCAGATGGGCGCCTCTCCTGTGTGCCCTGGCTGGGAATTGAACCCAGGACTTCCACATACTGAGCTGAAGCTCTACCAATGAGCCAATCAGCCAGGGCCTGATATGGTTTAAAGAAAGAGTTATCTCAAATTGTATCACAAAGAAATATGTTTGAATTGTAATTTAACATTTTAAAATTGTGTGTTTGACTCCTTTCCAGTAATTTTAAGACCTAATGTCATCTTTCCATTGGCTTCCAATACCACTTTGAGTCAAAATGTCATGATATTAAACTATAGATACATATAATTATTCCTGTCTTCCACACATTCATACCTGCCTTTTAAAATATTTTAATAAATATTAAAGTATTTGCCACATATAAGGATATAATGTGGGAAGATATAAAAACATAAATGAAACTCGGGTCTATTCTTTTTGGAGCTTACAGTTCAGTCAGTGGCCTGAGCTGTGAAGACTAGCATCTAATCTAGCATCTAATCTAAAAAGAGGTGCAGCAATGTGGTTTGAAGAGTAGAACTGGATGGAGCGGTGCTCTGTTCCTTCCCATTGGGAGGGCTGAGGAGTCCTTAAAGCAGGTGGCATTTCCCATAGCCTGTGCAGGATGCCTGGGACATAGGGGAAGAGCAGGGAAGGGGTTTGGGGGTGTGAACGAGAGCCTGCAGACTGATCAGAAAACAGTCTTGATTGGAAGATAAGGTGTGTGAAGAATGGGGGTTGGAGGCAAGGTTGGAGAAGT
Source organism: Saccopteryx bilineata (assembly GCF_036850765.1). Lineage (NCBI taxonomy): Eukaryota > Metazoa > Chordata > Mammalia > Chiroptera > Emballonuridae > Saccopteryx > Saccopteryx bilineata. The sequence goes on along the minus strand of NC_089491.1, from coordinate 43,399,303 downwards.
TGATTGTGCCTGGTGATGAGGTTTTGAAACACAGTGCCAGGTGGTGAGATTTATTGCACAGTAAGGAGACATGGAAAGGGGCTTGGCAGAGCCCCATGGTCTCTGGGTTCCAGGGTTCTGTGGCAGGGTGGCCTGTCAGATGCTCAGGTAAAAACCCAGCTAGCTTCCTCCCTTTTTTCCTTTTCTTCACTTGTCGTGTGTGCCCAGCTACACTTCCTGTGAGCTCCAAACCTATTCGTGTCTCCCCACCTCCAGTGCCCCCCCTGCAGGTGAACTCAGGGATTGGCAAACTAACACCTGACGGCCACGTTCTGGCTCACAACCTGTTTCTGTGAGGTCTGCAGGCAAAGAGTAGTTTCTATATTTTTAAGTGGTTTGGGAAAAAAATCAAAGAAAAATGATTTGTGACACATGGAAATTTTTGTGAAATTTAAATATCCCTTCATAAATAAAGTTTGATTGGAATGTAGTCATGTCCATTTATGTGTTATCTGTGGTTGCTTTTGTGCTATGATGGCAGTAGAGCAGTTGCAGTAAAGGTTGTGTAGCCTGCAAAGCTAAAGATATCTACTCTCTGGCCCTTTACAGAGAGAGTTTGCCACCATTGCTCATTCTTGGGTGACTGCCACACCTTCTGCCCTGTCCCTTTCTCCCATTCTTGTTATCGCCCTGTCTCCACACTGCAGCCTGAATGACCTTTCAAAGCACAAATCAGATTATGCTTTTATTATTGTTCTCACAGTCTTCCCAATACATTGTAGTAAAACTTTCATCATAAAAGCCCAACTCTTCATGATGGCTAACAAGGCCCTGAGTTCATCTCCCACATCTCCTCGCTGCTTACCACCTGTCTTTTTAAAATACTCTCTTGCATGCTCCAAGTTTATTCTGTCTCACAGCCTTAACATTTTCTGTTGCCTATATAAGCATGTATTTCCTGAAGGTCATCACATAGCTTTATCTAGTGTGTGGCCAGCAGGCAGCCATTACACTGTTCTATTTTCTTCTGAGTAGTTATTATTGTCTGTACTACTCTTCTTATTTATTTGTTTACTTGTTTACTCTCTTTTTCCTTTCCTTAGATTCTTTAGTAAGATTCTTTTGGTAGGCAACCTGGTCAGTATTTTTCACAGCTATATCTCTGCACACTAGAATAATGCCTGGCACCTAGGAGGTACACAGTAAAAATTAGGCTGATTAGACTCATGGTGAATATACTATAGCTGGGGTTTCCAAACAGAGGAAGTGGGGTGATGAGTTAGGGGTCTGGTACAGTAATAAAAAGGTGTTATGTGTATTTAAACCAGGCCTATGGCTGTGAGAATGGGAGACGCAAAATATGCACATCCAGTATATAGACACACACACACACACGCGCGCGCACACACACACACACGCACACACACACACACACACACACACAAATTTCCACCGATGACTATATGCATTTCACTGAAGTAGCAGGACAAATGCTGTGGTAGAATGTTTCCCATTCCTGCCTGTGCATTCATTTCAGTTTTTATTCCATTACCAATCACTTCATGTTTTCTGATTTGAGAAAGTTGTTTGTGTCCACAAGAAATTTGAGAGCATCTGTTAAGCGCAGAGATATGTAGGTATCTCAGTCACTACAAATTATGTCAACTTCAGTTTTCTCTTTTGAATCCAGATGTTAAATTTAAGCTCCTACCTGGCCTATCTCAGTGATGTTTGAACTATTTGCAATAGGGTTACTGGAAGGCAAGATCAGATAAAATAATCTGTGTTAAAATTTTGTACATTGAACTCTACCTGAGGCCCCTACTGTATGATATGAGAGGTACAAGGCATTATTTTTAGAATTTAAAGAAAATTTTAAAATGATGTGTGGATCAGATATCTGATATATGAACAGTCCCTGATCCCAGGGGGGATCATTAGATTAGAGGAAAAGCTTCAGAGTCAGGGAACAGATGCAAAAGTTAAATTAGTTGTCAGAGTACTTGGAAGACAACCTCAGTCACCATTCTGGTCCAACAAGTGCTGTCACACACCTTGCTGTATTTTCAGAAGAGGGCAACTCTGTGTTCTGTTAAGAAATATCCTCAGAGAAAAATGAACCAACCAACATACCAACCAACCAACCAACATACCAACCAACTAACCAACCAACCAGCCCACCAGACAAACCCCAGTTCACCCACACAAATACCATCCCCGCTCTACACAGTCACAGTACATAAAACTTTTATCAAACCATGTTTGAGGAAATAATTCTTCTCATTATTACAACAATCTTTGTTGATTACAGGATTTAATAAACACTTGTTTATTGAATGTTTATATTTAGAACTGTTTTAATAGGTTTAAATATTTGTTGGCAGGTCATTGGCCGCTTTGCAGCAGTGGAGCCCCTTCTCGTTTTGTAGGTTTTGAATTAAGCATTCTTTAACCATGTCGAGAAGGCAGGGCTGGTATTCTGATTCCTGTGTACACATGAAAAGGGAAGGCTCTATTCTAGCTTCCATAGCTGGTAAAGGCAGGGTATCTTGGGAATAGAGGGACTCAGATCTTCTGAATGCCAGTCAGGTACTTTCCAAAGTGATAAGAGAGCACAGAGGTCCTGGAACTCCAGGCTAGTCCTCTATCCCAGGTCCCCTATCTGTAAAACAGAGTTTGAATTTGTTTCTTTAGGGATTCTCCTTCCACCCACAGAAGTCTGGAATTTAACAATAAGGTAGATAAAGGTAGGGCTAAAATATGATGATCTCTTTCCCATGAAAATGTGAGTTAGAAATAAAGATTTTTTTTAAAAAAAAAACACCCCAAATCATTAGGCAAATTTGAGAGAAATGATCTTGGTTGAAACACATTGATCCATGACTAGCCTGTTAGGCATCATAATCATTTTATTTGTATATAAACTGAGGAGAGGTTAGTATATACTCAGACATTTGCGAAGGCTTCCTGTGGAGAGCTGCTCACAGCTCAAGTGCCAGAGAAGAGCATTATCACACCTTTGCTCCACCTTGGCCAAGTGCTTGGCATGTGCTTTGTTCTGTGCTTTGTGAGGTTTTTAATGCTGTCCCCATCTGACAGCAGAGAAGGTGTTGTGTGAGCATTAGCCATGTGTTTTATTATCCTGCTTTCACTCTTAGCCATATGCTTTGGAGAGCAGTATAATGAATAAATTCTAGTGTTTGTACTTGGGCAGACTTTGGTTCAAATTCCAAGCTTCAGAGGTGCAATCTTGGGGTGCTTATTAATTTTTATCTAAATTATTATTTTTAATCAGCATTATGATTGTTATAATGGCTGACATTAATTTATTATCTATTGTAGAAAGATATCATTCCAAACCCATTATTTGCATTAAGTCATTAAGGATTTATAGCCTGCAAGGTAGAAGTATTACATTCCCTTCTTTACCATGAGATGCTGTGAGGTTAAGTAATTTTGAAGTCATGCAGGTAATAAATGGTAAATCTAAATTTCAAACTCAGTAAAAACCAATATTCTTAATCTTTACTCTCTACTCCTTGTCACTGTGAGATGGTTATGTCAGTCAGGATAAGCTACGCTGCAGTAACAAAAATCTCTAAATCTTAGTGGCTTACAACAACAAAGGTTTATTTCTTGCTTCATTACATGTACCAGCAGGGAGTTCTCTTAGACTTACCATTATTTCAAGACTAGGCTAACAAGCAGACACCTTTTGGAAAGTTGTCATTTATTATGGTCAAGATGAAGAGAGCTCTAGAGCAGAGTTTCTCAACGTTGACTCTATTGACATAGTTATTATTGATGACTAGATCTTTGTCGGGGTGGGCGTTGTCCTAGGTACTTTATGATGTTTAGCAGCCTCCCTGGCCTCAACTCACTAGATGCTAGTAGTTTCCCCTAGTTGAGACAACCCTGAAATTGCCAAATGTCTCCTGAGCGCAACATTATTTCTATTTGAGTCTAAGATCTTCTGTCTAAGATCTTATAGTGGCAAATGAAATCACCTGCCTTTATAGCAAACATTTGCCAACTCCCGGTTTAGAGGATCAAACTTTTCTTGGAAGCAGGGCCTTGGGGTAAGCAGTAATGAATGGAAGGAAACTAACAACCGTGCATACATCTTTGTTTCTAAAATGTCAGCATGTAGTTCTTTAGCATCATGCACCTGTGCTTCTATGATCTCCAGCCCAGGGCTGTGACAAGATTCAAATACATCTGCATTTACTCTCTCTACTTGTACAATCTACATCTTTCAATGACATTTTTAAATTAAAAACAAAAACCTTTGTATTGATCTCTATCATACATGAAGAGAAAAATACATATCATAAATCTGTAACTCAAAGAGCTTTCACAAGTGAACTCATCCACAAGTGTCTTCTTGTTCCCTTCCAGTCCTACTCACTGCTCCAGGGGACCCTGACTTCTAAGGGCAACAATAGCCAACCAGAAAAATATTTTTAGTATAGTATGACCATTTTCCAAACATGCACAACAATAGCGAGAACAGTAAAATGAATCCCATTATATCTTTCATCAACCTAAAAAAGTACCCGTATTTCTTATTCATGTTTCTCTCTTCTCCAGGTAGGCAGTAGGTTCATAAGTGGGTAAATAAAGAAGAGATACAGAATATATATATATATATATATATATATATATATATATATATAGATATAGATATATAGATATATAGATATATAGATATAGATATATATATAGATATATATATATAGATATCTGTATCTCTCTATTTATCTGTTACGTATATTTGTACCTACATAACAGATACCTATTTTATAACTTTTAGCTTATGTTTTCCCATCTGTAAAATAGGAATAATATGACCCACATACTTCATCATAAGGTTGTTGAAGACTAAGTGAATTGATGTACGTGTAGTTCTTAGAAGAGCAAGTAGTAAGCATTCCATAAATATGAACTGTCATCACCTCTGTTGTCTGAATATAGGGAACCGATGAGCAGGGCCGTAACTGCCCTCCCTGTCTTTCTCTAGGTCTACGCTGTGGTGGTAATTGCATCTGTAGTGGGATTCTGTCTCCTGGTGATGCTGTTTCTGCTGAAGTTGGCAAGACACTCCAAGTTTGGCATGAAAGGTAAGAAGGGTTGTGTTTATTTTACTTCTTATGTGGAATCATTTTTGGCTTATGACTAATGCTAATTACCACTGAAGAAGGAAGCAGCTAGATTTACGATCACACTAGACTTTGAGGCTGAAAAAATAGCAACAAGGATATGATAATATAAACCAAGAGAGAGCAAAATAATGTTGATTACTCAGCACTACCCACTTTCCAATGAGGACAGTTGTCCCAGAAGACACAGAACTGGTTTCTTGTGTATCGAGTGACTAATAATGATATCGGCAAATAGTGCCCAAGCTTCCCTGTGGCTTCAGAAAGGCAGACGAGGCTTGGTGACAGCTGACTAGCTATGGCCAGGCCACATGTATTTTGCACAGAAAGATACTCTTGCTGTTCATTTTGACTTCCAGGTCTTCAGTGGTCTACTTTTGGTGTTGCTACCACTTTTTGATTCACATCTTTTGAAATTTAAGCAGCGTTGGGAAGCAAAATAACAGCCATTTTGGTGGTATATGAATGCTTTGTGATTGAGTGACTTCTTGTTTTATAAGTGGAGAAATTCTAAGTGCTTGATAAAGAAAATTAGGGATTGTGTTGTCCAAGTATAGATCACTAGTCTCTTTTAGAGGACTGAAAATTAATTTTAGCCGGAAAACTTGTTTCAGTGTTCTTGTTATAGCCAAGAGTTTTAGTGACTTAAGAGCGTTTGCCCTGAGGTTTAAGCTTCTGTATTGACTAATATGTTATCGTGAAATTTTCTATGGTCTCTTGTAAAGAGCTACTAGCTTGAGAAAGTTTTGAAGAATGTTTAGTGGTGTCTTAGTTGCACTGGAGAGGAAGTCTGGTGGGTTTTCTTGTTCTGTGTGGTTTGTTACAGCTGCTACTGATGTCGCTCGTTTACTTGGAAGGGAATGTGTAAGTAGCAGGGAGTTGCCCAGCGTACACTGGGCTTGGGGTGGATCAGACCTGTTGCTGACATCTTCTCCTCTCCTTTTGTTGGTGCCCGTTACCCAGACTCCTAACCCTACAGTGAATGGGAGGAGTCGTGGTAAACTGGGCCTTAAACCTCCGCACCTCCTCCTGGCTCCTGCTTGGTCTGTCAACCCTGGACATTTCTTTTGGAGGAGGGAAGATATCTCATTCTCTAAATATAGCTAAGTCTTGGGAAAGGAACTATACTATGGTGATTTAAGTTAACCCCACAGCGATGGTTTGCAAAATGGACTTAGCATCACAAACTCCTGGAGGGCTTGTGAAAACAGATTTTTGGGCCACCCAAAGAGCTTCTGATTCAACAGGTCTGCAGTGAGCCTAAAAATGGGCATGGCTAGCAGTTTCCAAGGGACTCCGATGCCGCTGTTGCCTGAGTAGTCTTGGAGAATCACTGTCCCATGGGATAAGCGTGGGCACCAGATCTGTCTCTGAGGGTGATGGATGCAGGAGAGGTGTTGCAGATCAGACGTGCTCATTGCTTTGCAGACTGTCCTGGATCACATGTCCAGCAGGTACCCAGGTCTAGGCCAGACTTCTGCTTCCTGGGTATCACCTACCTACTGTGGCATTTTGCTTTCCCCATTCTGATCAAAGGCTTCCTTTCCCTAGAGCAGCGGTTCTCAACCTGTGGGTCACGACCCCGATGGGGTCGCCTAAAGCCATCGGAAAATACATAATGCATATCAGATATTTACATTCCGAATCATAACTGTAGCAAAATTACAGTTATGAAGTAGCCACCAAAATTATTTTTTGGTTTGGGGTCACCACAACATGAGGGACTGTATTGCGGGGTCACGGCATTAGAAAGGTTGAGAACCACTACCCTAGAGGCACTTGGAGTGGCTGGCCTCAAGTATAGATGTTTGCCTGAGAAAGCTATATTATAGCTCTTTCCCTTTCCCACTTTCAGAATTTAGTTTGAGATTTTTCCATCTCATGGGCTCTCCAGGGAGAGGATGTGTCTGAGTCCTTCTGGAAACTCAGCAAAAACTTTGAGAATACCATTCCCCACCCCAACTTTGTGTTGGAAAAATGACTGGTAGAATGACCTGTGAAAGTCAGCATATTTTGTGTAGCTCAGGGATGGTGGAGAATTAGGCTCAGAGGAGATTGTGCTCATACAGAGACTCTGGCACTAAGACTGAAACAGTATTTTATTTGGATAATTTGGGGTGATTACAGATAAGGCACCTACATTTTCCACACGTACCCTTAGGGTGTTCTTAATGAATTGTAAGAACTCTTTTCTTAATCTTGTCATAGAGCCAGCGAATGACTTTCTTCAGGCAGTATGTTTCACTCTCTTATTTCTAAACATAAATTAAATAGTTTTAAAAAATTTGTCTTGGAGACTCACATTCTTGTTTAGAGTAACTTATTTTTCTATTTTTAGTTACATGTCTGTCCGTGCCACGGTTTGAACAAAGCAGGCTTGTGCTGAGGTTATTGTTTTACTAATCAGATGCTGAGTTGATAATTTGGGGGGATAGAGTAGATAAGGCTCATGCAATAAGGGCAAAAAAACAACAACAAAAAAACAACAACTGCATAAAAAGTGGTGTTTAAAAATTCATGTAAGTTAAAAGTATTTTAAATGTTAAGGGCTGTGATTATTGCTGAAAAAACATATGTCTGAAAAAGGGAAAAGTATGTAAAAACACTATTATACTTCTTGAAATAGTGAGGAAATATGTCAGTTGTGATTTCTGAGTAACAAAGTATGAAATGCTCATAGGGTTGGCCGGAGCTAAAGGCTTCGGTTCTATGTGAGGCCAAAGGCTAATGTGCAAATGAGTTATTCCCAAATGTAGTTCTCGCTTTCTGAGCACCTTCAGGGAGACTCCTCCCTGTTCACATTGCCTGTCCTGAAGGCAGAGTGAGATTGAAGAGGGCTACCCGCCTACCCCTAGGCATTTACAGCTTTTTACCCATCCTCAGCATGGCACACTTCATTCTTAAGCATTGGCTCTTTCAACCCGTGATTATAAACTATAATGTAATACTATTGAAGGACCTGGGGTCACACAAACTAGAAATCTCTTAAAATCACAGTATGGCTGAATGCAGGCCCACTCCAGCTTTATGGATTCATCTGAGAATCCAAACATTGTTGATGGTGTTGCTTCTATGGGAGGGTGACCTCTAAATTCCAAACCAGGGACTTAAACCTAGACTTCAGAGTATAACCAATGAGTTGTGGTCTATTCTTGGAGATGGGTCTAGTGAGTATAAGCTTCATAGATTTTTTTCTCTGTTCTGTCGATTCACCGTAACCAAATGCTGATGGTGCCATCTACAACAGGTGGGCCAGACTGTGAGCTGCATGGTGACAACATTCACGCTGGTCTCGTTCATCATTACTTATCCAGTGCCAAGCCCAAAGTTGCCGCCCAGTAAATACTGATTGACTAAGCGAATGATCACAGAATTTTCAACTTCATCCATTTTAGTTTGGTAATTAGAGTACAATTAATATTTGGAGTACTGTACAGCTCACCTGCAAATAGTCAAAGGGAGATCTTGGAGTTTTTCTACTTTTCTAAAGTGGTCAAAGCCCTCCCTGCCTTTTGTTTTCAATTATTCCAGATAAGTAATGGTTATCCACAGGTGACCATTTTGTCCAGGAAGTTTTATCTTACATTTTCACATACTATTTTAAACAATTATTGTTGTTTAGGCTTGAAGGGCTCACTTGAGCTTCCCATTTTGCCATTGAATATCTTCCCTGTTTGCCTCTCTGAATGGACAGCCCTAGAACATGAGTCTCTGTCCTGCTCTGAATCCAGGAGAAGTGACTGATGGTGCCTCCTACCTTCATGTTAACCTAGAACTTACCTTTCATCATCACTTGATATATTTTAAACTTCTTGTTCTTGGTGCCAAGAGAGTACCAACCTGTTTCAATAATGACGTCGAAGTAGAATTTACCCCAGTACATTTTCCCCTACTCTATTGCTTTTTGGCCAAATATCTAATTCTCATAATTGCAGAAACCCCAGATAAAGCTCCTTTTTTGATGCTTGGCCATCTGTGTTGGGATCATTCATACATGTGCTTAGAATGGATGCATAAAATGTATAACACGCGTACCTAAATCTATGTCTGTACTGATACCCGTACATGTAAAAGCGTAATTTTATCCCTTTTCTTTTAAGGCTGTTTCCGATTTATTTTCATTTTAACTCCACTGCAATAGGCCAGAAAGGCTTTTCCAGAGCAGCTTCATTGCCCAAGGAACAGGCACCCAGGCCTTCAAATGCTCTCATTTGTGTTTAGCTCCCATATTGCTTCCTGGCTTCCTTTCCTCATTGAAGATGTTGAAGTGCCCACGAAGGGGGTTGAAAGCATCTGGGGGTGCAGGGCTGCCATGTATTCCAAGAGTGCACCACACTGGGAGCCCTGCCTGATGGCATTGATAGTGTGCAGGGCTGGAAAAAATGTAAGGGAGCCAGAAGGGTGGAGGGAGCTTGGCGCTCAACACAGTGGTGAAAACAGTTTTGGCCATAGGCATTGAGTTCCTTGCATTTCGTGATGGAAGTCCACATGGGATATTTGTTCCCTAGGTACTGATGCATCCTTTGTTTTTCTAGAGTAAAAGTGTAAGGGACCCCAAGAGATGCCCAGGAGGCACTGGAGCAGGAAGGCTTTCTCATGTCGGGGTGAAAGCCTCCATATTTTCTCTGCATTCATGCCTGCTATTTGGGCTGTCGATATTTCTAATTAGTAACTGACTGAACAACCAACTACACTGCTTAGGAATCCAGAGCCAGGTTTTCTTAAGTCCAAATTCAAGGCCCAGAGTTTAAGTTTTTCCCCTTATAAATGATCTTCTAAGTGTCTTTCAACAGCAACCAAAAATTTGGTTATTTAAAAACACTCATAAACATACTGGGGCCAAAACTAAAGAGGTTGAAGGTTAAAGTCTTGCTATGAGCTGAAAACGATTCTGGAAAGTTTAGGAGGTTGAGTGTAACAGATATTTGGATAGACTTTTAAAAGAGGGAAAAATGTGATTGAAAGCCAGAAACAGTTGTAGAAACATCTGTAAGGACAAACTGTTTTCCATATAACCGCCCCCCCTTCCTTACCCCACTGGGTTTTTTTTTTAAAGACAAATAACATTTAAAAATTGTAAGAGTTAACACATGCATCAATTCTTGTTTTTCACAATTTCAAGCACTTTAGAAATAGAGATAAAACTGGAAGTTTCTCTTCACCCTCCTCTCTCACTACCATTTCTGCTGTTATGGGTATTTTCTTGAGCCGTCTAGAATGCATATATTATATAACTAAGAAAATATATAGCTTCTCTTATTATGTAGATCATCAAATGTATTTACTTTTGATTCCATAAAGAAATTATAACACCAGCATTGTCTGCATCTTTGTAAGAGGATCAGTTTGCTTTGTAGATCTTCCTATGTCAGGACCGAGGTATGTGCTGCATTTTATTTAATGGTATTTCTGAGTCGTCTGGTGGCAGGCCCCTTGGGTCTGAAACCTGGCTCTGTCCACTACAAGCTGTATGACTTTGAGCGAGTTCCTCATCCTCTCTGGCCTCAATAGTTCTAACTGTACTGGGGCACTAATTGCATCCATCTCATAAAGTTGTGATAAGACAGAGTTTATGTGTGGGAAGCACTTGGGAAAGTTCCTGACATTTAGTAATTATTATACAAATAGTGACTATTACTATTCATGAGAAATTATGATTTATTTTCCTCTTGTAATAAACATTTACATTTTAATCGAGTTTACAAAAAATTATTTTAAATAATACCTTACAGTTAAGATAGATATTTGTAAATGGATTGCTGAGAGAAATGTGAGTAGCGTATATTTTAAATGTTGATAAATTACCTTGCAAAAATGCTTCATTAATTTATACTCTCACCAACAGTATCTTTTAGTTTATACTTTCATCCATATTGGATATTATATCAACCTTTCATATTTTTGCCAATTCAGTTAAGATATTTTGATTATTAATAAGGCTGAACATCTTTATTATGTTAAGAATAAGAAATGTTTTTACTTGGCGATTTACAGACTTATAAATTGTATACATTTGGCCTGACCTGTGGTGGCGCAGTGGATAAAGCGTCGACCTGGAAATGCTGAGGTCGCCGGTTCGAAACCCTGGGCTTACCTGGTCAAGGCACATATGGGAGTTGATGCTTCCAGCTCCTCCCCCCTTCTTTCTCTCTGTCTCTCTCTCTCTCTCTTCTCTAAAAATGAATAAATAAAATATAAAAAAAATTTTTTTAATTGTATACATTAATCAATCTTTTATTGGTGATGTATGTAGCTCACATTTTTTTCTAGTCTTGATTTTTTTCAATAGTATCTTTCGGCAAACAAAAATATTTACCTTAGTTGGAAGCAAATCTGTCTGTCTTTTCCAGCTTAGTTTTTATGTGTTGCTTATTAGGAAGGCCTTCCCCACCTTAAGGTAGTAAATATACTTTTTAATATTTCTTTTACTGGTTTTACTCTGTGTGTGTTTTTAAACTTAGGTCTTTAATCTTTTGGAAAAAAATTTAAACCTTGGTGAGAAGTACTTTGCATTTTTTAGAGCTGTATGGAGTAAAGCTATTTGAATGACTTTCAGTGTGACATTTTCAGAGAGACTAACAGTATTATTTTAACTTTCTGGATTCAGAAAGCTACTAATGAAGAGAAAAGGAAGTCTTGAAGAACTTAGCGATGAACTTTTTTGAGAAGTAAGCAATGAGCATTGTTGGTTCTCTTGCACAGTGGGTGAGGATCGAGTTCCCAGAGTATCACAGAAAGCAGGTTTTCACAGGAACCATCTTCCCGCCCTTTCCCCAGCTTCAGACTCAGCTCAAAGTATATCTTAGCTCTCTCTTAGTAGAGAACACAATTTTTAAATAATCAAGTCTTCAAAAATTTTAGAGAAGACATCTTTAAATAAGTTATTCAGTAAATAATTTGAAAAACTGGAAATTAATCAAAGGAAAAGTATTAGAGCCTAAGTATTTTTTTTCTTGTTATTTGGAGATGTTATAAAAAGTATTTCCCCCTATATGTTTGGGGGTGAAGAGCTACTGTCCAAAGTCCATTACTTCTTTTAGGGTAACATTTGGATTATGTCTGTCTGAGGGCAAAACGTGCTTAATTCTTTGCAACATCTTGAAAAGCAGTATAGAAATTTCAGGAATAGGCCTGATCTCCCAAGACAGGAAATTAAAGAAGCAGCTTTTTTCCCTTAACCTTGCAAGGACACTGACCTTGAACTTTTAAAATTACTGGTTTTCTGTGGGCATCCCAAAGCACAGTGTGGTTCAGGGCAGAGCCCAGTTTTACCTGTAATGTAAAAAGTGCTTGCAGTATTGTTTAAGGATTTTTCACATTACTAGTTTCACTAAAAGGTAAAGGATTCCTTAAGAAATTAGATTTTGTATTTAATAGAAAAAAATTGTTCCCCCTTCTTTTGTCCTCCATAAGTCCTGTAATGAACTCACTTTGACCTCCTTACACAGACCATAGTATGCTTTAAAAAGGATTTCCCAAATTAGAAAGCCTGTTGTTTTTGTCTTTTCCTTCTTTCTTTCCTTTCATCCCCTCCCCCCGCCGCCATTTTGTCCTTCCACACCTCTGTGCTTCCTAACTTTATATCTTTCTCTCTCTCTTTTGGTTTTCTTCCTCATTCCTAGCATCTGAGGTTGGTGGACAAGCTTTTCAGAATTTATGAAGAACGCAGATAACTTGGCTTAAATTCTAACATATGCTCTGATTTTATCTTACTTTATTTTGGGCAAGAATACTGAATGATTGTGGGAATAAACTTAGCTCTAAATCAGCAGAATTGTCATATGGTGATTCAGAAGATAGCCTGTTTGATACTTCACATCCTTCGTGTTCATAAGTTAACTCTTGCGTCTTCAAACCCAGAATCATATGGATACATGCTAACTATGGGGACTTATGAATCTGATTAGCTTGGATTTAAATTCCAGATCTTCCACCAGCTAACTATAATTTTGGGCAAAGTTTTAAACTCCCTAAATTTTAGATTTCTCTTTAATTAAATGAGGCAATAATATCCATCTCTCGGGTGATTATAAGAATTAGAATCATTGCTTAGTTTAGTGCTCATTGAATTAATTCCATGAGAGGTAGTTATTTTTCAGATTTATGTTATAGTAATTCATTATTAAGAAAAAGAATATAAAGAGAGTACTTTGAATTTACACTGATTCTGAATTGCCCCAAATGTATACAGTGTATAAATAGTATATTCAGGTTTATTAGTTAAGTTTATAGAAAAAAATTATAACATGTCTCTACTTTATTGGCATGCATTATGCATATAAAGTGGCTGATGCTCTTTAGCTCTTAAAAGTTCTACTCTGCAATAATTACTGCAAATCCTTAATTTTATTGTCCTTTGAACATTTTATCAGTTTAAATTGTTTTGGGCTTTATGAGGAATCTGTTTGAATGATTGATTTGGCGTGTACATTTTACTAGTTTCTTTGGGAAGGAACATTTACGGTAGGGAAAGAGTAGGAAGAACAGGGTGGGATTGGGAACAGAGCCCCTCCCCTCAATGACCATTAGCTTAAATCTAGAAAAGAGTTCATAGAGCCTTCTGTTCTAATGTGCTCCCCTTTTGCATGGAGTCTATTACAACTGCTCAAATAATTTCTTTTAACAAAAATAGACTTTAATTTGTGATATATTTATAGCCTACTAGAGATGAAAAGGGTGTTTCCTAAGGCTTGGGCAGGCAAATGGTGGTAGGAGATCTTTGTTTTCAAACACACTGACTTCTTCTGTCATCATCTGGGAACTTTATTGGTCTTAGGACAGAGAGAATGAAAGGTGTGTGTGTGTGTGTGTGTGTGTGTGTGTGTGTGTATATATATATTCTACATCCTAACTCTTTAAGTCTTTAGTAAGAGATTAAAATAGTGAAACAACGGCATTAGAGCCCCCTCAGCCCCATCTAGGGTCAGTGAAAGAAGGTAGGGGACTAGAGTTCAGGGGAGGGAGTGGTATGGATGGGGAGGATGTTGGACATGAGGTGGAGTTTGTATTTTCAATCATGCTTGTCAACTTTAGTAGTCCTGGCAAGACTCAAGAACAGTCAACCACTCAACTGAGCCTTTTCTACCCTTACTTTCTGGATCATCTATAAAAGAAAATTGTGTAAAGATTAGAAATAACAGTACTAGACCAAAAGGCATCTGAGGGTTCCCTCCAGCTTTTAGTATCTACCATTCTGATACAAAACCTTTCAAAACAATCACACACTCACTAAAAGTGTCTGCCATACACTTCTATTGCTATCCTTTCTTATTTTGATGTGGAATGATAGTTTTTTTTTTCTCCACTGTAGAACCACGGTCTCCTTAATATTAATATGAAGTATTGTGTCTGTATGATCAAAACTAAATAGTCTTGAATATATTTTCAAACTTGTGATCTTCTCAAAGAAGTGTTGCCTCTAAGTTATAAACAGAAGTTCTTTCTTGTCTGACCTGTGGTGGCGCAGTGGATAAAGCGTCGACCTGGAAATGCTGAGGTCGCTGGTTTGAAACCCTGGGCTTGCCTGGTCAAGGTACATATGGGAGTTGATGCTTCCAGCTCCTCCCCCCCTTCTCTCTCTCTCTCTCTCTCTCTCTCTCTCTCTCTCTCTGTCTCTCCCTCTCCTCTCTAAAATGAATAAATAAATAAATAATTTAAGAAGTTCTTTCTTGTTCAGTTGGCATCCCTGATGATGATGACCTTGACGTTGACTTTGTTTACTGTTAATTTGCATGCAGTATGCATCCTGACAGCACCTTTGACATTCCAGCTTGAGCCATGTGAGGCAGCCCTGCCTCACCATCTCTTCTTAGAATGGTGTGGGTTTCAGGGAGCAGATAAACAGCTGGACTGTTTTCCAGCTCGTTTCAGTCAGACTTTACAGGGTGGTTTTGCTATTTTGTTTTAAATAAATCTTCAGAACATTAGGTTTATCCATATTAAAATGCCACACACATTCCATAGCCCAGAATAAATAATTTCTGTGTTCTTTATGTGTAGCTTTTCCTCTATGAGTGTGGAAAACTGAAAGGTGATATTAGGTATATGTTTATTTGCAGAACTTATAGTGATTTATTCCTCACATTATATCTTGGTTCTCCTGTGATGCCGTCCGTGGCAGTGGATGGAGAGATAGCTAAAATGTCTAGGGTGGGATTGAGAATGAAGTAGGCACAAATCTCAAGCACAGTTGTAAGATATCTGACTTTATTTTTCTATAGTTCAATTAAATATCTATTTTTAATTCTTTTTGAACCAGGTAATGGGAATTTAATCTTCTACCAATCTGGATACTTTCAGACAATTATGGGCAATCAGAGCAAATTTTATGTTTTTTCCTTCGAATTGGGATCACTCATTCACTCACACTCACTCATTTCCTGAGGTTGCATGTCAGTTTCTGGGTGGTGGTGGAGTGTGTGTCTGAGGGAATATAAAGTGCCATTGCATTGGGAGGACGCATAACTGTGGCCATGGTGGTCATTTCCTCATGTTGATGGCTACTGTGTTGTCCATTTTCCCACTTGTCCTCAGCCATCAGTCTGGGTGAATCACAAGCATACCATCTTGTGTTTCTAACCAGGTACTACCACCTTTATATACCTATCTGAATGGACATCCTTGAAGCTTTAGGGGCACAAGATATATTTGGGGACACACACTGTGGTCATCTTACTTTATCACTCTCAAGCTTGTGATTGCTCTGGTGTCTTGGCCACCTTTCAGGTCTTCCCAGAAAGATGGACTCAAGGTTCTTCCTTTGAATCTCCAGCCCTGATGAAAGGATCTGTGGTTCTGTATCCCCCATATTTGACTAGGAGACAGGTTATAGGGCTCCTCCTGCCTGTGTATCATTTATTTGTCTTACCTCTGACTCTCTTATTTCCCATGGAGATAGAAAGAATATGAAGATAAGTTTTGCCTGATTTCATCTTCTTCCAAGTAATTTTGTCATACATGTGGATCTTGAATTTTTTCCCAACTTTTCATTACGAAATTTTCAACTTGAAGAGTTGAAAGACTATTAAAATGAACATCTGTATACTTAACACCTAGATTCAGCTTCTGATGAATATTTTTCTGTTTAAAAAGAAGTTTTCCACATCATGTCACTTCATTCTTAAATTCTCCAACATGTTTCTTCTAATACTATAGAAACAATATCTCGTAAAAGTACCAGCCCAATACCACTATCACTGTACTCCCAAAAGTTAAAACAACTTTGTAATAATAGATATAAGCTGGTTCATCTTCAAATTCCCTTAATTATTCAAAAATGAATAATTCTGTATTTTTAACTACTTGTATTTCAAACCAAGATCAAATCAAAGTTCATGCATTGTGCTTACTCATTGTTTCCTTGAGTCTCTTTCAATCAAGAATGTGGGCCTCTATTCTTTTTCTTCCTGGCACTGAATTTTGAAGAGATCAGTGAGTTGTTCTGTAGAATGACCTTCATTCTGCCTCTGTTTCCTTGTGAGATTCTTTCATTTGTCATCTATCCTCTGCATTTTCTGTGACCCAGAACTTATGTCTAAAGGCTTGATTAAATTCAGGCGAAACATTTTTGGAGAAGAAGAAGATCACAGAGATGCTATAGACTTCACATTATATCACATTTAGAAGCACATAATGTCAGGCTGTTATACTATTATGGTAATTTGGACACTTTTTTTTTTTGAGAGAGAGAGAGATAAACAGGGACATACAGACAGGAAGGGGAAGAGATGAGAAGCATCAATTCTTCATTGAGGCTCCATAGTTGTTCCTTAATTACTTTCTCATATGTGCCTTGACCAGGGTGGTGGTGGGATTCCTGCCAAGCTGGTTACCCCTTGCTCAAGCCAGTGACCATGGGGTCATGTCTGTGATCCCATGCTCCAGCTGGCGACCCTGTGCTCAAGCTGGTGAGCCTGTGCTCAAACTGGTGACCTCAGAGTTTTGAACCTGGATCTTCTGCATCCCAAGCCAGTGCTCTGTCTAGTGCGCCACTATCTGGTCAGGCAGGACACTGTTTAAAGACAGTGACCACCAGGTCTTTGTTAGTGTAAGTTTTTCCCTCTGCAATGGGTAGGTAATTTGCAGACTGATTGATAGTTTGATCTCTACCAAATATCCTCTTCTCCCCAAAGTTTGAACCTAATGGGTTTAGTATCCAGTTCTGATCATTTCCTAAAACAATTAATTTCTAAGCGTTGCAGGATGGTGTTTTCTAATTCAGTCATTCCTTCTTCATGCTGACTTCTGTAAAAACAAAACAAAAACAAGAGCATCCTGGCCTTCACCAAGGATTTCAATTTTTTAATTTTAGTTCTATCAGGTTAACCCTTCCTTGAGGCAATGGGTGGTCAGTGTGTCCAGCTGCCTACATTGTGGAAGGGTTATAACATTTCTAAATTATTTATTTTGAATGTCTCAAAATCACTGAGCCAGACATATTGTGGAAATTCTATCTTTTCTTATCATAATGATTAAGCATTAAATAGATGTAATAAATTTAATTGCTTAAGAATTCCATCCTGCATACTTGTGATTATTGGTAGAATCAAAGAGAGTAAAAACTGGCAAGTAAGCTTAGGTCTCATTCAAAGCCTTTCTTATAGAGATGAGAGCAGTGCAGCCCACAGAGCTTAAGCAACTTGCCTGAGGTTGCATAGCTGGTTTGTGGCAGATCTAGGACTGGAAGCCAGACCTCATGACTCCAGATTTAATGTTTTATGCTGTGGGACTAAGAAACATTATAAGAATAAATAAAATTTATTTACATGCCAAATTTATTGCTTTAGCACTAGTTTGTATTGCCATTGGCTATCGCTAATATGTATTGCCACTGGTATATGTCACCATTAGATGGTACTGTGTGTTCCTCACATCTGGGACATCTGTCATTGGTGGTAACAAGATGGCTTTAGGAGATACTCAGGGGCTAACATCTTTAGATGCGATGGTTCTATATTTTAATATTTATTAGAAAAAGGTATCCTGAGAACATATCCTTTGTTTTATGATATTATTACTTAGGATAAGGCTTGCATTAAAAAAATGAAATAAAGAAAAGTATTAGATAAATACTTTAATTTAAATTTTAAAAAGATTATTTGAGTAGGACTGTCCTAAGGCATTGGAAATTTAATATGATACAAAACAGAACAAAGTTTCCACCCCATGGAACTTAAACTCCGGAGGAGGGGAAGGGAAAAAAAGACAGGGAAAGAAATATAGATGTAATCTACAGGTACTGCCAAATGCTATAAATAAAATGAATGTAGGTAAGAGGAGAATAGTGAAAGTTTTGTTATTTTTAAGTATTTAGGAAAGGCCCATCTGATAAGATGATATTGAAACCAAGAATGAAGGCAGCAAGGAAGTGAGCATGCTTTATGCCTGAGAGAACAGCATTCCAGGCAGAGGGAACAGCAGATGCAGCAGCATGGAGGCTGGGGGAAGCTCTGCGTATTGAAAGAACAGCACAGGCCAGGGTGGCTGGAGCAGGGTGAGGGATAAGGGTGGGGAGAGCAGTGAGAGAGGTCATAGAAGTGACAGAAATGCATGTCCTGTAACGACTTACAGGCCTTTATGAGGCTTTTATTATTATTTTTCTTAGTGAAGGGTACTTGGATAAAGCACATAAACTGTGAAAGTGTATATACAGAACTTAAATGTGGGCAATGCTCATATATGAATGTACTTGAATTTATTTCTGATAACCAAAGATATCTTTGGGAGGATGAAGAGAGGAGTTCATTATACAGGGCTATGGAGAAGAGTTCACATCAGGTTCATGATCAGCTTCACTTCAACAGTATGATCCCAGCCCCTCCCAGTCTTCAGCGCGCGCGCGCACACACGCACACGCACACGTGCACACACACGCACGCGCATACACATGCACACACGCACACGCACACACACACATGCACGCACGCGCGCGCACACACACGCACACACACACACACATGCACACGCACGCACAAACTCCTAGTAGCCCCAAATGATGGTTTACAAAGTTTTCTTAGCCTGCATTTCCCCCAGCACTGTGCCCGCAGGGAATGCTGTGGTCATCAGTGACCCTGTGACCATGGCACTTGAGATCAGAGGGCTAGGACCATGCTTTATGTCTCTAGTTTTTCTGACAGTTCTTCTCATTCACACTGATTCTTTTTGTGCAGCCCAGTTCACTCCAAAGGCTGGGTCATTAGACTAGAGTTAATTTCATGGCTGATACAATTTGAGTCAAATTCTCTGTTTTTGAGATCTCAGTTGTTATTGAGAGAAAATCACTACTATTTGAAAACTCAAAGTGAGCCAAGACATTGTGGAAATTCTGTTTTTCCTCCTAAGGATGATTAAATATTAAGTAGAACCCATGTTCTCTGGGTGGTGTTTCCTTTGGCTTGAAAGACAAGGCTAGAACTTAATGAAAAGTAGGGAGTTTTTGAAGTCGTGCAGTTTCAGGGAGGAAGCAAGCACTTGACTTTCCTGCTTATTATCCTCCCGACAGATTACTAATAGCACTTTGCCATCTTGTGGTTTGGATTACTCGCCTTTCTTGAATCACCATGGTGTGGGAGTGGGGAGGATTTAATTATTCTATGAGCAGACATTCACATCTCTTAACTGCATTTATCTATCTTTATGATTCACTTTCCTTCTTATTCTCTCTCTGTTTGGGGACATACTTGATTGACTGCCACCTTTGGAGAGTTTCTGTTTCTTCCTCCTTTCTTCCCCCAGCCCCGTGTCCCTCTCCTCTGGCCCTGGGTGGGATGAAGAGAACCGTGTGCATCCTTCCTCTGTAAGACCTGGGAATTGGGGTTTTTTCCAAGTCTTCACTGTTGACATGTAGGTCTTTCTCTTCTTGAAGTGCCCAGTAATACCTATTTATTCTAGTATATTTTCTTACCTTTCAGCCAATATGCTTATGGGTTAGCAAATTCAAAGAAAATAAGTCAGATATTAATGGCAAAAAACATGATTGGAAAGATAGATCTGCCATGCACAGACCTGCCATGACACCCCTGCATAATGAAAATCTAAAAATGGAAAACAATGGCCATAGTTTTGGTTAATTCCAATCATTGGTGTGGATTCTTGGACAGTATTAATTTTGGTTTGACATCCCAGTTTTTCCTCTATCCAGTGTTTTAGGCTATGTATCAGATTCTCAGCAATTCCAAAAGTTTTCAATTATTAAGTAATGCATGGGAAAGCAAAGAATTATAATCAGACTCTAAATTCTCTTAAAAAAATTTTTTTTAGATGAGAGGAGGGGGAGATAGTAAGACATATTCTTGCATGTGCCCCAACTGGGATCTACCCAGCAACCCCATCTGAGGCGAATGCTCAACTTCTGAGCTGATGTGCTCCAAAGGAGCTATCCTCAGAGCACAGGGCCATGCTTGAACCAATCGAACCACTGGCAGTGGGAGGGGAAGAGGGAGAGAAAAGGGAGAGGGAGGTGGGGAGAAGCAGATGGTTGCTTCTGCTCCCTCACTGGGAATTGAACCCAGGACGTCCATACACCTGGCTGATGCTCTATCCACTGAGCCACTGGTCAGGGCTGAATTCTCAAAATTTATATGCCAAAAGTAGGAGAAGTCAAGTCTGATAGCTTCATTTTAGCACTTATTTTAGCAAATGTTTCACCTTGAAATGATAGTTCATTGCAGATATTTTGTAACTGTAGTAGAAGTTGAAAATTTTGTTTGAGAAAGACAGTCATTCTTAGGCTAAATCCTCTCCTTTCCCTCCACCTCATCTGAAGCCCACAGGTATTTTTCATTTATCTCCTGAGCTCCTACAGTGTTCTGAGATACCTAAAATAGTCAGCAGCCTCTTTCCCTTAATGTCAGCCATGGATACTTGTTTATTTAAAATTAGAACTAAAATCTAGGTGCAGAAATTAAAGTTTCCTATTAATCATGTGTTATGTGCATTGGGCCCTTCAGAAATTCTTCATGAATTTTGTTTTAATATCTCTGTTTGTACAGTATTGTAGGGTATACACTACTGTTCCAGTTCTAGTCTTCCAGATGTGGTGACATAATTACCATAAATTATAAATTACCAAATTATAAACATAATTGGAATTTTTTTAAAGAAGAGATATATAAAGCCATTTATAACCCTAACAAATTATTTTGATATTTCATGTTTTGGTAGCCATTTTTAGTAATATATTAATTAATCCTCTGGTGATCTTGTAACCCACTCTGACTACCAGCTGGCTGGCTCTATTGAGTCCCTATTATCTGAAATCTTAAAGTCAGCATTCCCTTTTGACACATATGACATAGAGATATAAGAAATTTTATTTTCAAATTACCAGGAATTTATTTGATTAAAGCGGAGTCTTTAATCTCTGTACGATAGCTCTCTGTTAACCACATACATACATTACACAACACAACTCAATTGAAATAACATTCTAGAGTCTGAGTGGTGTGGATGCTTAAATGAATATGTGTATGTGAAAGAGCCCGGGAGTTGTTGATGCCAGTTTTTCTCTTGATGTTGGAGGGGCTGGCCATGGCTCTTCCCCAGTCGCTTCTGTCTGAGCGGTGTCTGTGCCCTCTATTAATGGCTGGCACAGCTTCCTTCTGCAGAAAAGTGTAACTGTATCGATTGAAGTGCTCATTGTTTGATGCCTGAGGGCAAACCTTCCAAATTGAATCTTAATACTCTTAGGAAATATTTACTTTAAACTTTGTTTAAATTACCAAAGACAAATGAATGTACTTCCAGTTAAATGTACATCATTTGGTGATGGCCCAATGCCAGTGATTGGAAGGCAGAGTCAGCACAGACAGGTTTTCATGAAATTCTCTTAATTAATGCTGCAAATGTTATGTCTGTGCTCCATCCAGCTTCCTTCAGACTCCTTTTACTGGTCCTGTGTGCTTATCTTGGCTTCTGTGTGCATCTATTTGCTCCTAAGGTCTGGCACCTGGAACCCTCTTCAGAAAGCGAGCAGCTGCTGCCCCCTGCCAGCACACACACACATACACACGTGTGCGTGCACCTCTCCATACACATGCACCTGGAGGGGCACACACACATACACACGTGTGCGTGCACCTCTCCATACACATGCACCTGGAGGGGCCTGGGAGTTAAGTACCTTCATCCTCTTCCCTCAACCCTTCCTCGGTCGCTGACCAACTGGGTTAGGAGCAGGCAAGTTCACTCCCTTGCCTTCAGGTTGGACCAACTCTGTGGGACATTGACCAGTTCTCTGCAGCATCTGTGGTGTAATTTACAGTCCAGAGCTCCCTGCAAGATGAAGACAAGGGTGAGGCTTCACCTGAGATTGCAGCCTGGCTTGGCTTCTTCTAGTTCCCCTTCTTGCTTCCCTTTCTCCCAAGGAACCATTCTTTAATAATCCCTTGCCATGAGCACTGCTCTCTGCGTCCGCATCTGAGCAACTGACCTAAGACAGTTATTTTTCTGTAGGAGTTCTAAGAAATTAAATATGTTACTTGATGCATTTTATTAGTATACATGAAGCTATTTTTATTTCTTGTTTGCTGATTTGGGCCAGGGAGTGATCTTCAAATTTAATTAAAAAATTAAGTGAGGTATGAATGATAGTTACCACTTATGGAGGGGGGTGGCACTGTGTGCCACATCCTTGAAAGATTTTCTCTGATTTTGGTACAAACCCTGTACTATAAGAATGAGTTCATTAAAGTGCAGAGACATTTATTAATGAGTCCAAGTCACAGAGCTAGTAATTGGCAGAAACACAGTTTATATTCACGTCGTTCTGGCCTTAATGTTTTAGCTTTTCTACCTGCTGCTTCTCTACCTTCTCAGTGTATGAAAATACCTACCTCTAGATGCGATCAAAGACACATTCCCAACATCAAAGTTCATAACCTAAAATTGGAGGAGCCTGTCTCTTCCTTAAGAAATAACAAAAGATTGCTAAACATCAAACTTAATTTCCCAGATTGGGAGTGATTGAAAATAATTTCTCATAAACATTTGAGTCATCCTGTCAATTGGTTGTGCACAGAGAGGTCTTTGTCCACTTGTGACAGAATCTGGGTAGTTCATAGAAAAACAGAGTTGTGGAGAAGGTGAAAACAAGAAAGGGCATTGGGGGGGTGCTTCGGGGGATGGCAGTTTCTCGGCTCTCCCTCTGAGGAGATCCTGAACAGTCCTGTGACTGTATTGTACAGGATGCTGTTTAGAAAGTGACTGTCTCCGGTCCCTAAATGGGCCGAATGGACCACAGCATCCTGAGAGCCCTAACTCCTCTCACAGGAGTTATCAGTCTGTTTTATGGATAGATTCTTAAAGTAAAAAAAAAAAAAGTGGACAATGGCAGATGGCATGGCCATATAAATGGACTTCCATCTACGATCTGTTTCGGGTTCTGTTTGAATTATTCATTGTAACACAAGCCCTCCACATGTGGAAATTTCAGCAAGATTACACAAAAACCATACCAGAAACCTTTTAAATATCTGTAAGGTTATGTCAGCACTTATTACAGACAATAGCTGTTCTCTCTTTCTGGAATGTTGTCCATCCATCACTTTGCTTGGTTCTTTCTGCATTTATTTAAAAGATAAAGTGTAGGCATTACCTCCTCCAGAAAGCCTTCTCTGATATACTCGGGATGGACAAGGTCCCTTTTTAAAATTTTTATAAAATTCTATTACCATGAGTAATCATCCAGAAAAAATGCTTAGCCCATCATATTGAAAAAACATGCTTACCTATGAATCCTCCCATCAACCAGTAGTCTCCTCAAAGTCTATGGTCCTACACTATCATCTTTGTGTCTCCAGTACTTGGTAATGCGCAAGGCAGAGTTAATCCTGGGTAAATATTTTTTTAATTGAACTAAACTGTAAGGACAAAAGAAGGCTCCATATCTCTTTGGTATTTATGGTTTGTTTTTATAAATTGTTTCAAGGTCATTCAAGTGACCTGTGCAGAAGAAATACTGAAGAGCTAGAAGGCAGTGGAAACATTTAATCAGGTATTTGAAGCAAGAGGGTCTTGAGAGAGAAATGTGGGTTATGTCCAGTTGGCTAAGAAAAGTTTGGTAGACAGGTGCCATCTGAGGGCCTCTTGGAGACATAGTTTAAGGGGTAGGAATTATGATGGAGGACAATAAGAAGAGAACACCTTCTGAATTGATAAAGAATAAAATGGCCAAATTTGAGGCCAAATCAGGTAGTCAGTGGTAGGAGCACTGACTCAGGTGTGACTCCAAATTCTGGTAGGTCTTTTTTCTGTGACTTAACCTCTCTGAGTTTCATTTTCTTTATCTCTAAAATGGGCATAACAGCACCCACTTTAGAGAGAGTATCTGAGGATAACCTAAAGGTTAATAAGATAGTGCCCAGCAGGTATGATGCTTTCCATAAAGTTTACTTCAGAACCTTCCCAGTGGTCTCTTGTCTTTGCTTATAAGGTCATTCATTAGCTGGGAAGGACAGTGATGACGGAATAGGAAGCGTCACAGCAGTCATGCATCCATTTATATCTTCTTCTAATAAACATATTATTGAGCATGTACAATGTGCTGACACAGAAAATAAATATCTGTACATCACCGCTTGCCTTCGAGAAGTTTGTAGTCTAGAGGACTTACATTTAAGTGGATCATATGAGATAGATACTCTAAACAGCCATGCACAGGAAGGAATGGTTCATTCTGTCCAGAAAAATCAAGGAGTACTTCACAGGGGAGTCAACCTTTAAATGGGGTTTGGAAGGATGAGTAGAAGTTCAGCACATGGATGAGATGGAGAAGGAGGCTGCACCTCTCAAGGCAGGGCGGTTCCTGTTGGGGTTGTTTGGAGATTGCTGGAGTGGAGATGTAAGAGGACAGCAGCAGGAGATGATGATGGAGAGGTGGACAAGGGCCAGGATGCCAAGGGCCTTCCTGCTGTGCTATGGAGTTTGGAAGTGGTCCCAAGGACACACCGGAGCCACTGAATTTAGGAATTGATAAGAAAGTTCTTGAGCTGCAGGGCAGGGTTAGAACATCTAAATGTGAAGTGTGATCATGTTTATGTTGATTTCGTTGCTCCTGCCAAGCCTTCTATCCTTTCTTTCTTGGTTTGCTATTAAAGTTGGAAGTGATTAATAAAGATGTTCATTTGAGTTATAATAACATTACTAATTTAAAAAAATTCTGGTCTTATGGTCTTCATGGTCATGCTTTAATGAACTATAAATTCTTGAGTGGCCATACTTATTACATAACTAATGTGATATTTGTTCATTTCTTCAAAAATTATTTATGGATAGCCTACTCTGGGCCAGCCTGTAATAGCCCCGAGCACAGAGTGAGTCCCTCCTCCGTGGAGCTTCCATTGCAATGAGGGACACAGACCCTAACCCCAACCCCACAGACCAGTGGTGGGATTCAGCTGGTTTTGACAGAACCAATATGTAATTTTTTGTTGAGTTTGGTGAACCAGATTTTAAAATGGCATTCGTAATCAGGGTTCTCTTTAGGGTGGGTGCCTGGGCAGCCACCCAATGTGGAAATCACAAACTTACATTCCTTATTCTTCTTTAACGTTCATCTGCGCAACAGAGTATTCTAAGTGCCCGTAGTAATGTTCATTCTGTCCGTGGGTGAAAAAAATTGCAAGTTAGGATGCCAATCAAGAAGCAATATGGAAATATCTTAAATAAACAGTTTCATTGATTTTTGTTAGGTATTATTTCATATTTTTTATTCATTGTAAAGCATAACAATCTAGTTTTATGTACCTCTTTTATTGTTCTTATTGATTAAATGCGTGAAATAATAAACTACCTTTCAGTATATCTTTTTTTATACTTAAAGTGGTCATTAGGGCAGAGGACTGGTTGTTAAATTATTTGAACCCCAGCACTGAGACAGACAATAGATTAATAAATGGACCAGGGTTAGGGAGAACATAGTACGGGTGGAAGAGGCTAGGGAGGTCTTGGCTTGGGGAAGTGATCTTTCTACCTGACTTCTGTATGGAGGATAGAGTGCAAATCTTTATTCAGCAAACTTGAAGTGGTTTGTTTTTTTCATTTTGTCTTTAATCTTGTTGGAATCCAGTAGACAGTAGTGCCTGTTTCACTCAATCTCCCTCTCTCTATCTCTCTCGGAATGGCAGCAGGAGAACTACTTCTGACTCCACTCATTGAGTCAGGTATGAGTCAGTTATGCGGAGCGAAATTCTCCGCCCTGTGCATAGTCCTTTTCCTGGGTTTTCCTCAGAAGGATTACGATATCCATTTTCTAATCTAGAAATCAGAGAATTTGAGAGTAATAGCATCTATTTTTTCCCTATAGTTCCAAAAAGAACACTTAGCTCTATTATTATCTTCTTATTTAGTTCCTACTGTGTGCTGTGTTTTATGCTAAGTGCTTTACATACATACAGGATCTCCCTTAATTCCTTAACACAGTTCTGTGAGGTAGGCATCTTTATCTTATTTTTGAAATGGGGACCCTGACTGAGACCCAGGGAGACGACTTCTGTTGCTGGAGTCCATGTTTCTCTCGGAGGTAAAGTCAGATCTGACTCAAGACTGTCATGCCCCCTCTCTGGCCTAGCCTCATTCCTGACATTGCTTATTCTCTGTGACCTTTTTCTGTCTCCATATTTTCTTTTCCTCCCTCATTCATTCGGCAAATGTCATCTGTTGGGACTGACCACAGACAAGCTTAGCCTGGTGGGCAGCCATTGGAAGGGAATATTCAGGTCTGAGTAGACGGGGCCAGACACAGGTCAAGTTCTGAAATGTGTGAAGTCAGCAAAGAGGCCAGTGCCTGTTCTCCAGGAGTAGTTTTTAGTAAGATGAACGCTCTTTCAGCCAGCCCTCCGGGCACATGGATTCACCTCACCTCTGATCAGCCAGTTGTGTGCCTGGAGCTCTGTGCTTTGGCTCACTCTGTCCTGTCTGAGGCACCACGTGGTAGATGTCACTGACCCCTACTCCATGAGAAAGCCCGAAGCTCAGAGCAGTTATGTGACTTGTCCAAGGCCACAAAGCTTGTTCCAGGTGAAACTAATTTAAACACAACAGCTTGGCTCCAGCATTTGAAATCTTGGTGTCAGCGCTTTCTTTCTCAGAGCGAATTCCTTCGAACTCTAGTGCAGGGTGAGGAATGGGGGGTTTCTGTGGTTGAATATAGAAAATGCAGCACCCTGTAGCCCTGTGTCCGAGAGTTATGGTGTATGTCAGCCTGTTAAAAGCTTGAGATGGTAAAGATACCTTTGGACTCTGTTTAACCCAGGATTTCCTAAACATACTTGACTGAAGAAATCTTTTAAAAAGTAACAGTCACTAACCTCATGAGGAATTAGCGTGTGGGATACTGAAGTATACCCCGCTGCCTCCCTGTTGTTCTTTTTGTAGAGAGAAATGAAGAGAGAGAGAGGATAGGAAGGAGAAAAGATGTCAATAGAAAGGAAAGAAAGCCAGTGGAAAAAAGAAAAGGAATAAAGCAAAAAGACTATTCAATAGTTCTTAATAAAATTCTCAAATATATTTCCTGCCTTTTAAAAAACATTTCTGAGCCCTCTTTCTCGGGCTTTTCAAACAGGTGCACAAACTTCCCCCAAGTGAATGAGATGAGATGGAAAGATTCATTTCTTTTGGGCTGAGGGGCAGTCTTAAAAATGGTCTGTGAGGCTTAGTGTCTGTCCGTGCAGGTGACTGAGACCTAGAGCAAGGTGGGAGTCATGAGGTAGCGAAGAGAACTAGACCATGTGATGCCAAGTGAAGTAACAGAGACAGAGAAAGACGAATACCATATGATCTCACCTATATGTGCAATATAAAGAACACAACGAATAAACAAAAAAAGTGGCGAGGGGTCTGGATCTTGGAGCACCCACTCTACCTGTCACCTTTCTGTGCAGATTGCCTGTTACCTTCAGCTCTTATAGCAAGGGAGTGACAGCAGAGGGACTGCAGCTCAGGCCCTCCTCCCAGCCCACGGGGTTTTCCCTGACAGCACATTTTCAGGGTCAATCTGATATCCATGTCTTATTTTCTCTTACCCTATTATGCTTAGCCCATCAGCATTAGCCTGGCCAGAGATAACATTATCACTAGCATTCAACAGGAGCATTGCCATTAGCCCTATTTATTTAATGCTCATTATAGTCCACAGACTCTGCATAACCGGGGAGGTCTTCTCCTGCTTGTTTCCTTTGCTCTCATTTCTTTGAGTAGAATGAGTTTACAAGGTTGACTGAAGGATAGTTCATAACCAATACTGATTTTTTTTCCCCCTCATAGAAGTATATAAGTACTCATGATCATGTTCTCGGGAATTGTTTTAGTATTCTTTACTAAACCAGTATAGGAGTTCTCTTGGGTTTATATGGATTTCTTGGGTTGTTGTAGATACTTTTATTAAAAATGCTAGAGTTTGTGCAAATATCAGAGTGTTAACATGCATAAAATTTATATTTCGTTTCTGTGAGAGCCTTGCTATCAAAGCGTGGTCCTTGGACTAGCTTCGTCAGCATTGCTTGGGAACTTCTGAAAATGCAGAATCTCAGGCCTCATCCCAGATCTACTGAATCCAAATCTGCATTTTAATAAGATTTTCAGGTGATTTATATATTCCTTAAAGTAAGTTTGAGAAGTCCTGTTCTAGAGAACACAGAAGACCATTTTGTTCATGTCCATTTTGGCTAGTTTTATAAGTCTTTCTTTTTTCTTTCCCTCCCTCCCTCCCTCCCTCCCTCCCTCCCTCCCTCCCTCCCTCCCTCCCTCCCTCCTTCCTTCTTTCCTTCCTTCCTTCCTTCCTTCCTTCCTTCCTTCCTTCCTTCCTTCCTTCCTTCCTTCCTTCCTTTCATTTTTTCTTCTTTTTCTAAGTGAGAGGACAGGACATAGAGAGACAGACTCCCATATGTGCCCTGAATGGCATCCACCCAGCAGCCCCATCTTAGGCTGATGCTCTGCCCATCTGGGGCCATGTTCACAACTGAGCTATTTTTAGCAACTGAGATGGAGGCTCCACAGAGCCATCCCCAGTGCCCAGGGCTAATGAGCTCGAACCCATTGAGCCATGGCTACGGGAGGAAGAGGGAAAGGGATGGAGAAGCAGATGGTCACTTCTCCTGTGTGCCCTGACTGGGAATCAAACCTGAGACATCTACATGCCAGACCGATGCTCTACCACTGAGCAAACCAGCCAAGGCCCAGATGTATATCCTTTAATAGAGTAAATAGCTCTGCAATGTCATTAGGGCTGTCTTACACGTTATTGCCCAAGAGAACTATAAAGAGTCTCTGAGGGACACCATTAGTACTTATTCAATAGATAGATATGTGAGTGGCTATAGATAGAAATAGAGATATAACTATAGATATAGATTACTTTTTAAAAGCTTTATAAGTAACAGGTGTCAAGAACTGTGGTGGGTCTGAGATTTTACTCTACTTGCAAATTAGCAAGTTAGCCTGCCACAATTTCATAGATGGTGCTATGAGACATGAGAGGACATGAGACTCTGGGGTCAGAGATAAAGTACTTGATTATTCATTCCATGGGAAACAGCATGAGCAGCATGTGAGAACTAGTTCTCTCTGCCCCAGGTCTCATAGGGGTGAGGCCGATGAACCCATAAGGATGCCCGCACATACTCCGTTATAGAAGAGGAACCCTGACTCTTTTAATGGGCAGTAAACATGCTTTCCTTTTGCTTTTAACGTATTATCTGTAGTAACATAAGACTGTTTGCTATACAAAGGTCCTCAAAATAATAGTCCAGAAGAAAAGGCAGTCATCATCTCTATAAGATAGACAGAAATGCAAGGGACCCATGGAGAATCATCTCCCAACAATTAGTATTGGAACATCTTCATTATTAGGTTTTAGGTTTTAGAAAATGAACATTTTCTTTTTAGAAGTCATGGAGGATGCATTTCCCAATCTCTAGGCTATACTAGGGGTTATATCTACCTGAAAGACTTTGGGCAGTATATAATTTTCAGACTGGGCACTCAGCTCCTCACTTGATGGGAAAAGTGATGTTAAGAAGGTGTATAGGACGGGGGTGGTGTGGGGATGTATTCAGTGGGGCACTTGAATCTATGTAAACACAATAAATTAAAATCAATAAAAAAAGAGTGTATAGGGCTGTGCATTGTGAATAGAGAGATCATCTGCAGCAACTTGCAGTGTCAGTTGTACCGTTCACATATTGAACCCATTCTTTTCATAAGTTTGAGAGAGGTTATATGATTTGGAGAGCTCTGAAGGGACTGAGTGGTTTGAAAAATTGGCCAATAACAGGAGGACTAGCAGAGGCAAATTGGGGCTAATGGCAGCTTTCTAATACAGCAGTTTTGTTGTCATAGAGGGATTGTCTTGCAAAGCAGTTGGTTTTCTTTTGCTTTCAGTAGAGGTTAAATCTTCCAGAAAATTGTAAATGAGAAATCCGCTTTGACTCCTAGGATTTTTCTCCACTCTCGAAGAATGTAAGCATTTGGAGAAGAAAAAGCTGAAGCAGTTTTACAAAGCCTGTGACAACGGTATATTAATAATAAATATGAACAATCAGCTCAGAGGGGTAGAGCGGGCTTGGGGCTCTACACTGTATTGTTTACTGCTTTCCATGGGGCAGATATT
The DNA here is from genome assembly GCF_036850765.1 of Saccopteryx bilineata. NCBI lineage: Eukaryota > Metazoa > Chordata > Mammalia > Chiroptera > Emballonuridae > Saccopteryx > Saccopteryx bilineata. Next base: position 43,368,562 of record NC_089491.1, on the reverse strand, counting down.
CCTACCGCGGCTGATTTCAAGCTACCAGTGTGAAGTCGCCCAGCTTGCAAAATTCCTGAAAGTCTAACCAACCAGTGTGAGTGGCCTCCAGAAACCCATTGCAAAACAGTCCTAATTAGCAATTTTTTGACAGTGAAGGTAGTTTAATAATTTAAAAGGTCTGCCTGTAGAAGTTTCTTTTTCAAAGTCCTACAATAACTTACGTTCTTTTTGCCCCTGGAAATTTTAGATAGACTTACCTTAAGGCAGAATGATAGCCTAAATGATTTTTGAACTTCGTTTGAATGATATGTTTTCATTTTTAAAAAAGTCTTCCTTTACATTGTGGGTCTAACCTGCCTGGCTGTTTGCTCCCCTTAAAGAAACCGCGGGCCAGATCAGCATGTTTCTCCTCTATGGAAAGGCTTGTAGGTGCCGTCTGACTGTCAGTGGTATTTTTAGAAGAGAGGGAGGCTATTCAAGTGCCAGCCGGTGATGATTCCTTATAATTGGGTGATCTGTAGACTTAAAACGAATCACAAATTTGGGAACAGGCACCTGCATTCTTGGTCGGACTGGAGCGCAGTAAATCCTCTTTGTGCTGAGGCTTTATACCTCTTTAAGAGACTTACGGTGGAATGCCCTGGGGCTCAGTTTGGCTGCTGAGTTCTGTAAAGACCCTCTCTTGGGTGCTTTACTGCTGTGTTGACAGAAACATTCTCCCAGAGAATTTCAGCGTGAGCCCAGACCCTGCAGTTCTAATGAAACCCGTGGTGAGTGAGTTACCCTCCCACATGGGCTGCCCAGCTCACAACCAGTGGACTTGGCTTCGCAGGCACCATGCTGTTTCCATCTTCTGGCCAGTCTGTGCCCATCACATGGAGCCTGACATAGTGGACTGATTTACTCTCCACTGAGGGCTCAGTGGGAGGATCCAGCTTGCTGCACTCAGCCCACCCCAGTGAGATGAGCGTTCCCTGGCCTCTGCCCCTTCTTTCCCTGGCACTGACCAGAAGGAGGGAACCATGACTTCATTGAAGATTTGAGTGCCTCCTTCCTTCTCCCGTGTAATACACACACACACACACACACACACACACACACACACACACACGTATGTATATGTATATATTCTATTTTGTTTGTTAGCTTATTTTGTTCATTATCACTTAGGTGATATTGATTGGGAGCCTTCAATTATTTATTTAGCAGATTTATAAAATGCTCATCTTGCCAAGGTCTCTTGGCACCCATGTGCCAAGAGTAAAAATGTTAACAAGTAATAATAATCAAAAAGTTCATACCACATAGGTGCGTATCCTGAAGAATCTACATCAAGTCCCTTGGAAGCTGGGTGACACTGAGTCAGAGGCTTCATTGCAACTTGATTTTTTTTCTATTAATAATCGTCTCCCAACAATTGGTATTGAAACATCTTTATCATTAGGTTTTAGAGCCAATAAAAATTTTTTTAAAAGTCATGGAGGATGCATTTCCCAATCTCGAGGTTCTGCTGGGGGTTATTTCTACCTGAAAGGCAACCTCCACTTCCAAGGGGCCTTGTTCTCCCACATAAAGCAAACACTTTAACAAGCAAGGGCGTGGAACAACACGTAGACTGCTGTTTAGGCTAAGGCCAGATTAAAAAGACAGCTTATCTGCCATATTCAAGAAGTCAGTTTCCCGCCACCTCCTCGCTTCCACCCTCTCTTTTTTGGCGAAGGCAAAAAATAGACATGCATTTTTAAAAAGAGGGTACTGTGTTTTTCCCAAATTTTTGTTTAGGCACAATGAGACAAATTAGTTTCCTAAGTTTCCTCGCTCTGTGAGAGGAGGATTCTGAGACAGGTGTGCTAGGCCAGGTCTGATGTCTTCTGCATCTGCTCTTTGCCCCTGCCCTGGAGATAGCATAGCGGCAGAGGGTTGTGTCAAGACTCAACTGCATGCCAGTGACTCTGCTTGCTCCTCAGATGTTCAGGAGCAGGAAAGCGGAGCATTTAGTTAGATAGAAAATGAGTGTACAGGTTTGAGGGACTTTTCCCAAGTGTGTTGGGCCTGAAATTCTAATGCCACATTGAATGTCCTTTATGGAGAAACTGGAGAGATTTCTGTCCACTACTGATAAAAGTAAATGCTAGCTAGACATGCAAGGAAGAAACCAAAACATGCCTGACAATGGCTGGCATTAATAACCCACACACCTTTAGTGGATTAGAGCAGTGCCTGGGCAGCTGGCTTTTGGGAATGCAAAATTAGCCACTCTTGATGAGACTCGATGTTATTTTTTTCCCCTTAAAAATCTAGTTATGATTAACACACTTGCCATCAGATACTCTCTGGGCTACAATACATGTCAAAGTTTCACCAGTATGACAGAAGAAAAAAAAGCTTGAACTATTCTCTTAAAACAGAAGCTGTCAAACTCAAGACCCACAGGCCAAATCTGGCCCATTGTTTGTCTTTGTAAATAAAGTTTTATTGGAACACAGCCCCACCCATTTGTTTATGAATTGTCTATGGGTGTTATCACATTACAAAGGCAGACTTCAGTCAGTGTGACCAAGACCATATGGCTCAAAAAGACTAAAATATTTACTAGCTGGCCCTTTACAGAAGAAGTTTGCTAACCCCCACCTTTTAAAAACAAACAGGTGATAGATACATCTAATAAAATAACCCACCATTTAGCCTCCCACATATTTTGTAACAGGTTGCTGGTTGGGTTTCTGTTAGGCAGTTGAAGTGTGAGTGAAGTGGGAGCAGAAAGAAGGTCTAATTCAAAGGAATACCAGAGTCCAACTTTCTTACCACTTCACCTTAAGAGTCTGTGATTCCCACTGCAGATCCTTTCCATTTTCTGTGTAGTAATGGATGCTGTAGAAGGAGAAAGAGGCATGTTCAAAGCTGCCGTCAGAGTTGGGCATGGGGTGGTGCTAGACCTCATCAATCAATACTCTTTATTGATCTATTGATTCCTAGTTAAAAACTAGGGTATTAGATGGTTATATATAAAAATATACAATATCATACTTGGTGTTTTTCTTCTATCCAATTTTGCAAAGAAAAAAATAGAAAGCTTTCTAGCTTAGGTGAGTCACTGGTAATTTCAGGGCTATGGAAAAGTTTGCATGATATATTCTTTGTAGGTGAACAAATAAAATGCATGGTTCTGATACGGATTTTCTCAGGAATTCTGTGTTTGAGTGCTTTTTGACAGTATTTGTTGTAGCTTTACAGGGATATTATTTTTTATAAAGACTATCAAGATGCACAGTGTGAAATGGTAAGTGTGTGGTATATCCACCGTCTTTTCTTCCTCTTCTCATAAACTCGCCAAAAAAGGTGAGCACTGTTCCTGTCTCCCAGTGCTCAGATCTCGTATGTACAAAGTAACCAGTCAGAGGGAAGAGAAGACCTGAGAAGCAGGCAGTTTTAAAAATGGGTAATCTTAGCTTTTGTGGGAACCTATTAATAATTTTAGATGGGGAAGAATCTTCAGGTATTTCCCAAAATTAATTAATTTTTTTTAATATTAATATTTTTTTATTAAATTTAATGCAGTGACATTGATAAATCAGGGTACATATGTTGAGAGAAAATATCTCTAGATTATTTTGACATTTGATTGTGCTGTATACCCCTCCCGCAAAGTTAAATTGTCTTCTGTCACCTTCTATCTGGTTTTCTTTGTGCCCCTCCCCTCCCCTAACCCCTCTCTCCTTCTTCACCCCCTCCCCCCTCCCCCAACCCCCCCGCCCCTGTTGCCATCACATTCTTGTTCATGTCTCTGAGTCTCATTTTTATGTCCCTTCTATGTATGGATTCATCTCAGTTTTTTTTCTGATTTACTTATTTCACTCCGTATAATGTTATCAAGGTCCATCCATGCTATTGTAAATGATCCAATGTCATCATTTCTTATGGCTGAGTAGTATTCCATAGTATATATGTACCAAAGTTTTTTAATCCACTCGTCCTCTGACGGACACTTGGGCTGTTTCCAGCTATTGTGAACAATGCTGCCACAAACATGCGGGTGCATTTCTCCTTTTCGAGCCGTTCTATGGTGTCCTTGGGGTATATTCCTAAAAGTGGGATAGCTGGGTCAAAAGGCGGTTCGATTTTCAGTTTTTTGAGGAATCTCCATACTGTTTTCCACAGTGGCTGCACCAGTCTGCATTCCCACCAGCAGTGCAGGAGGGTCCCCTTTTCTCCACATCCTCGCCAGCACTTATTCTGTGTTGTTTTGTTGATAAGCGCCATTCTGACTGGTGTAAGGTGATATCTCATTGTGGTTTTAATTTGCATTTCTCTAATGATTAGTGATGTTGAGCATTTTTTCATATGCCTATTGGCCATCTGTATGTCCTCTTTGGAGAAGTGTCTATTCATCTCTTTTGCCCATTTTTGGATTGGGTTGTTTGTCTTCCTGGTGTTGAGTTTTACAAGTTCTTTATGAATTTTGGTTATTAACCCCTTATCAGACGTATTGTCAAATATGTTCTCCCATTGTGTAGTTTGTCTTTTTATTCTGTTCTTGTTGTCTTTAGCTGTGCAAAAGCTTTTTAGTTTGATATAGTCCCATTTGTTTATCCTGTCTTTTATTTCACTTCCCCGTGGAGATAAATCAGCAAATATATTGCTCCGAGAGATGTCGGAAAGCTTACTGCCTATGTTTTCTTCTAAGATGCTTATGGTTTCACGGCCTACATTCAAATCTTTTATCCATTTTGAGTTTATTTTTGTGAGTGGTGTAAGCTGGTGATCTAGTTTCATTTTTTTGCAGGTAGCTGTCCAATTTTCCCAACACCATTTGTTAAAGAGGCTGTCTTTACTCCATTGTATTTCCTTACCTCCTTTGTCAAATATCAGTTGTCCATAGAACTGTGGGTTTATTTCTGGGTTCTCTGTTCTATTCCATTGATCTATATGCCTGTTCTTATGCCAGTACCAGGCTGTTTTGAGTACAATGGCCTTGTAGTATAACTTGATATCAGGAAGTGTGATACCTCCCACTTTATTCTTCTTTTTTAAGATTGCTGAGGCTATTCGTGTCCTTTTTTGGTTCCATATAAATTTTTGGAATATGTGTTCTATATCTTTGAAGTATGTCATTGGTATTTTAATTGGTATTGCATTGAATTTATAAATTGCTTTGGGTAATATAGACATTTTAATGATATTTATTCTTCCTAACCATGAGCACGGTATATGCTTCCACTTGTTAGTATCTTCCTTGATTTCTTTTATCAATGTTTTGTAATTTTCCGAGTACAAGTCTTTAGTCTCCTTGGTTAAGTTTACTCCTAGGTACTTTATTTTTTTGGTTGTAATTGTGAAGGGGATTGTTTCCTTAATTTCTCTTTCTGACTGTTCATTGTTGGTGTATAAAAATGCTTCTGATTTCTGAGTATTGATTTTATATCCTGCCACTTTGCTGAATTTATTTATCAGGTCCAGTAGTTTTTTGACAGAGACTTTAGGGTTTTCTATATACAATATCATATCATCTGCAAATAATGATAGTTTTACTTCTTCTTTTCCAACTTGAATGCCTTTTATTTCTTCTTCTTGTCTGATTGCTGTGGCTAGGACTTCCAGGACTATGTTAAATAAGAGTGGTGAAAGGGGGCACCCCTGCCTTGTTCCTGATCTTAAGGGTATTGCTTTTAATTTTTGCCCATTGAGTATGATGTTGGCTGTGGGTTTCTCATAGATGGCTTTTATCATGTTGAGGTATGTTCCCTGTATTCCCACTTTGCTGAGAGTTTTGATCATGAATGGGTGCTGGATTTTATCAAATGCTTTTTCTGCATCTATTGAAATTATCATATGGTTTTTCTCCTTCTTTTTGTTTATGTGATGAATCACATTGATTGATTTACGAATATTGTACCAGCCTTGCCTCCCCAGAATAAATCCCACTTGATCATGGTGTATGATTTTTTCCATATATTGTTGGATCCGGTTTGCTAATATTTTGTTGAGGATTTTAGCATCTATATTCATCAGAGATATTGGCCTATAATTTTCTTTCTTTGTGTGGTCTTTGCCTGGTTTTGGAATCAGAATTATGCTCGCCTCATAAAAGGAGTTTGGAAGTCTTCCTTCCTCTTGAATTTTTTGAAATAGTTTGAGAAGGATAGGAGTTAGTTCTTCTTTGAATATTTGGTAGAATTCCATTGTGAAGCCATCGGGCCCCGGACTTTTCTTTGTTGGGAGTTTTTTGATAACTGTTTCGATCTCCTTTGGTGTAATTGGTCTGTTTAAGTTTTCTGATTCTTCCAGATTGATTTTTGGAAGATTGTACGTTTCAAGGAATTTGTCCATTTCATCTAGGTTGTCTAGTTTTTTGGCATACAGTTCTTCATAGTATTTTCTTACAATATTTTGTATTTCTGTTGTATCAGTTGTTATTTCTCCTCTCTCATTTCTAATTTTATTTATTTGAGTCCTCTCTCTCTTTTTCTTGGTGAGTCTACTTAAAGGTGCATCAATCTTGTTTACCTTTTCAAAGAACCAGCTCCTAGTTTCATTGATCCTCTGTATTGTTTCTTTAGCCTCTATGTCATTTATTTCTGCTCTGATCTTTATTATTTCCTTCCTTCTACTACATTTGGGCTTTACTTGCTGTTCTTTTTCTAATTCTTTTAGATGCAGGGTTAAGTTGTTTATTTGAGCTTTTTCTAGCTTCTGAAAGTGTGCCTGTAGTGCTATGAACTTCCCTCTCAGCACTGCTTTCTCTGTGTCCCATAAATTTTGAGTTGTTGTATGCTCATTGTCATTCGTTTCTAGGAATTTCTTTATTTCTTCTTTGATCTCATTCTTAATCCATTCATTATTTAACACCCTGCTATTTAGTTTCCATGTGTTTGAGAATTTTTGAGCTTTTCTGCTGTGATTCATTTCTAGTTTCATGCCGTTGTGATCGGAGAAAGTGCTTGATATGATTTCAGTCTTCTTAAATTTGTTGAGAGCACTTTTGTGCCCTAACATGTGGTCTATCCTAGAGAATGTACCATGAGCACTTGAAAAGAATGTATATTCTGCTGCTTTAGGGTGAAAGGTTCTGAAGATATCTATTAAATCGAGTTGATCTAGTGTTTCCAATAAGTCTGCTGTTTCTTTGTTAATTTTCTTTCTTGAGGATCTATCTAGTGATGTTAGTGGGGTATTGAAATCCCCTACTATTATAGTATTGCTGTTGATCTCGCCCTTTAAATCCATCAAAGTCTGTTTTATATATTTGGGTGCTCCTATATTAGGTGCATAGATATTTATAATAGTTATATCTTCCTGTTGGATTACTCCCTTTATCATTATGTAGTGGCCTTCTTTATCTCTTACTATATCCTTTGTTTTAAAGTCCAATTTGTCTGATATAAGTATTGCTACCCCAGCTTTTTTTTCATTTCCGTTTGCATGAAACATTTTTTTCCATCCTTTTACCTTCAATCTGTGTGTGTCTTTTGTTCTAAGGTGTGTCTCTTGTAGACAACATATGTATGGGTCCTGTTTTCTTATCCATGCAGCTACCCTATGTCTTTTGATTGGATCATTTAATCCATTTACATTTAAGGTTATTATTGATATGTAGTTGTTTATTGCCATTTTCTTCTTTAAAGGTGTATTCCTTTTTCTTTTTTTTTTTCTGTATTCTTTTCCCACTTTATCTGTTTACACCAGGCCCCTTAATATTTCCTGCAGCATTGGTTTGGTTGTAATGAATTCCTTGAGTTGTTTTTTGTCTGGGAAGCTTTTTATTTCTCCTTCAATTTTAAACGATAGCCTTGCTGGATAAAGTAGTCTTGGTTGTAGGTTCTTGTTCTGCATTACTTTGAATATTTCTTGCCATTCCCTTCTGGCCTCAAGTGTTTCTGTTGAGAAGTCAGATGTCATCCTTATGGGGGCTCCTTTGTAGGTGATAACTTTTTTTTCTCTTGCAGCTTTTAATATTTTCTCTTTATCGCTTAGCTTTGGTATTTTAATTATGATGTGTCTTGGTGTAGGTTTCTTTGGGTTTCTCTTTAATGGAGTCCTCTGTGCTTCTTGGATTTGTGAGAGTTTCTCTTGCATTAATTTAGGGAAGTTTTCAGCTATGATATGATTGAACAAAGTCTCTATCCCTTGTTCTTTTTCTTCTTCTTCAGGAACCCCTATGATGCGGATGTTATTTCTCTTCATGTTGTCACAGAGCTCTCTAAGAGTTTCCTCTGACTTTTTGAGTCTTTTTTCTCTTTTCTTCTCTGCTTTCATGCCTTCATTCCAGTTGTCTTCTAACTCGCTGATTCGATCCTCTGCTCTATCTATCCTGTTTTTAATTCCTTCCATTGTGGTCTTTATTTCTGATATTGTATTTGTAGTCTCCAACTGATTCTTTTTTATACTTGCTATTTCTTTATTTAGGTTTTCAAACTCCCCCTCCATTGTTGTTCTAAGATCCCTAAGCATCCTTACAATCATTATTTTGAACTCCGCATCTGGAAGTTTGATTATTTCCATATCACTCAGTTCATCTCTCGAAAGTGTCTCTTGTGGTTTCATTTGGATTGCACTCCTTTGTTTTCTCATCTTCTTCTTTTTTTTTTTATTTGTAGAGTTGATTGAGTCTAGGCTTGGTGTTGTCTGCCTCCAGTTTTCAGTTGTGTTATTTTTAGGTCTTTGTGGGTTGGTATCAGCTATTATTTGTAATCCACTTTCGGATTTGGGCAGCTTTGAAGTCTTGATTTGTTTGTTTTCTTAACAGGTGATAGTCTTGTTAACTGATCTCAGCAGGGGGCTTCCTTGAAACTGTATCCAGGAATGCTGTGGGTGTAACCTGAGACGCTGAAGGTCTCTTCCTCCAACTAATCTCACTGGGGGCAGGGTTTTTTTTCTCAGCTTCAGTAGGGGGAGGTGTATCTCAGATCTCCATGGAGACCTGAGTTACTGCCCCTCCTCCCCACTTCTTGTTTTCAGCTGTGTCTTGTTGTGCTGATTGGAGCTGGATAGATGTCCGGAGATCTCTGATCCGGAAGCACATCAGCTCTGTTTTGTGAAAGGTTCAGTCCCTCCCCCAGCTATGGCCGCCTCCAGCACGAATGAGTCAGCTTTTTTATTTTGTTTCTTGCATACCTTAACTCCTCACAGTCTGTCCCTCTCCCTGTCTTTTCCACTTGGGAGATAAGCTGGTCTTTTCAACCCACCTTGCTCCCTGGTCGCCAGGTAAGTGGCTGTGAGCAGTAGTTTCTGCTCTTTTTCCTCTGTGAAATCCTCTCTGGGCTCTCAGCCTCACCCCCCTCCTTCCCTTCCTGTAAGCAGAGGAGATTCAGGCACTCCTTACCAGGATTATTGTGGCTTCCTCTTTGCTCCTTGGTTTTTGAGAGCTGTTCTTGCAGTTCAGTGTTGGTTTTTCATGCTGATTTTTTCTAAATTGATTTGTATTCCAGTTTGGTGTTGAGAGCTGGGTGTCTGTGCATCCGCCTACTCCGCTGCCATCTTCTCTCTCCTCCCAAAATTAATTTAAAATTAATTATAACCCCTTAGTGTCTAGTTATAGTGGGTGATCTTACATGTATGTTTTATTGACATTTCTGAAGAGTTCATAACATTATCTTGTATGCCATACCTTTTAGAACATACAAACAATTTTTCCATATTTGTATAATACCTTTTGATATATATGACCTTTTCATATATATATATATTTCTTCATATCTAATTGAAGAACTACCAACTAAGACTTAACCTTCTTGCTTCCCATTGTACTTGAAAGTACAAATTTTAAGATTAGTAAACAAAATGTGTCTTAGTCATTTCAATATAACTACAGTAATACTTTTTCTCTTATTCCTTGAATTTAGCCAAGCAGTTGAAAAATATTTATTTTCATTGAGGTGAATGCCTCATTGGAGTGGGGTATGTGCAACTGGTATAAATAATAAAGGATAACCAAGGGACAATGTTGGGATATAATTGACATAGCTTAGAGAGTTCTTTAGTTTTTTAAGTGGATGTTCCATTTAAATGCAGTAAAAAGAAGATAACATCAAATTGTGAGGGTCTTTATTGATTGAAATCAAAAGATTTAACAAGGAACTAACTAACCCTTTATTATGGTAATTATTTTAGTGTCTTTCACTCTAACTTGGAAATTTCTTTTTTTTTTTTTAATAAATTTTTATTAATGGTAATGGGATGACATTAATAAATCAGGGTACATATATTCAAAGAAAACATGTCTAGGTTATTTTGTCATCAAATTATGTTGCAAACCCCTCGCCCAAAGTCAGATTGTCCTCCGTCACCCTCTATCTAGTTCTCTGTGCCCCTCCCCCTCCCCCTAACTCTCTCCCTCCCTCCCTGCCATGTCCTCCCTCCCCCCCCCCCCCCACCCTTGGTAACCACCACACTCTTGTCCATGTCTCTTAGTCTCATTTTTATGTTTCACCAATGTATGGAATCATGTAGTTCTTGTTTTTTTTCTGGTTTGCTTATTTCACTCCTTATAATGTTATCAAGATCCCACCATTTTGCTGTAAATGATCTGATGTCATCATTTCTTATGGCTGAGTAGTATTCCATAGTGTATATGTGCCACATCTTCTTTATCCAGTCTTCTATTGAAGGGCTTTTTGGTTGTTTCCATGTCTTGGCCACTGTGAACAGTGCTGCAATGAACATGGGGCTACATGTGTCTTCACGTATCAATGTTTCTGAGGTTTTGGGGTATATACCCAGTAGAGGGATTGCTGGGTCATAAGGTAGTTCTATTTGCAGTTTTTTGAGGAACCACCATACTTTCCTCCATAATGGTTGTACTACTTTACAGTCCCACCAACAGTGAATGAGGGTTCCTTTTTCTCCACAGCCTCTCCAACATTTGCTATTACCCGTCTTGTTGATAATAGCTAATCTAACAGGAGTGAGGTGGTATCTCATTGTAGTTTTGATTTGCATTTCTCTAATAACTAATGAAGCTGAGCATCTTTTCATATATCTGTTGGCCATTTGTATCTCTTCCTGGGAGAAGTGTCTGTTCATGTCCTCTTCCCATTTTTTAATTGGATTGTTTGTTTGTTTGTTGTTGAGTTTTATGAGTTCTTTGTAAATTTTGGATATTAGGCCCTTATCTGAGCTGTCGTTTGAAAATATCAGTTCCCATATAGTTGGCTATCTGTTTATTTTGATATCAGTTTCTCTTGCTGAGCAAATACTTTTAATTCTGATGTAGTCCCATTCATTTATCTTTGCCTTCACTTCTCTTGCCATTGGAGTCAAGTTCATAAAATGTTCTTTAAAACCCAGGTCCATGATTTTAGTACCTATGTCTTCTTCTATGTACTTTATTGTTTCAGGTCTTATATTTAGGTCTTTGATCCATTTTGAATTAATTTTAGTACACGGGGACAGGCTGTAGTCGAGTTTCATTCTTTTGCATGTGGCTTTCCAGTTTTCCCAACACCATTTGTTGAAGAGGCTTTCTTTTCTCTATTGTGTGTTGTTGGCCCCTTTATCAAAGATTATTTGACCATATATATGTGGTTTTATTTCTGGGCTTTCTATTCTGTTCCATTGGTCTGAGTGTCTATTTTTTTGCCAATACCATGCTGTTTTGATTATCGTGGCCCTATAATATAGTTTAAAGTCAGGTATTGTAATGCCCCCAGCTTCATTCTTTTTCCTTAGGATTGTTTTGGCTATTCGGGGTTTTTTATAGTTCCATATAAATCTTATGATTTTTTGTTCCATTTCTTTAAAAAATCTCATAGGGATTTTGATGGGAATTGCATTAAATTTGTATATTGCTTTGGGTAATATGGCCATTTTGATTATATTTATTCTTCCTATCCAAGAACAAGGAATATTTTTCCATCTCATTGTATCTTTTTCGATTTCCCTTAACAATGCTTTGTAATTTTCATTATATAGGTCCTTTACGTTCTTTGTTATGTTTATTCCTAGGTATTTTATTTTTGTTGTTGCAATCGTGAAGGGGATTATTTTTTTGAGTTCGTTTTCTAATATTTCATTGTTGGCATATAGAAAGGCTATGGACTTTTGTATGTTAATTTTGTATCCTGCGACCTTACTGTATTGGTTTATTGTTTCTAATAATCTTTTTGTGGAGTCCTTCGGGTTTTCGATGTATAGGATCATATCATCAGCAAAAAGTGATAGCTTTACTTCTTCTTTTCCAATATGGATGCCTTTTATTTCTTTGTCTTGTCTGATTGCTCTGGCCAGAACTTCTAGCACCACGTTGAATAAGAGTGGAGAGAGTGGACAACCCTGTCTTGTTCCTGATTTAAGGTAGAAAGTCCTCAGTTTTATGCCGTTTAATAGGATGTTGGTTGATGGTTTATCATATATGGCCTTTATCATGTTGAGATATTTTCCTTCTATACCCATTTTGTTGAGAGTCTTAAACATAAAATTGTGTTGTATTTTATCAAAAGCCTTTTCTGCATCTATTGATAAGATCATGTGGTTTTTGTTCTTTGTTTTGTTGATATGGTGTATTACGTTAACCGTTTTGCGTATGTTGAACCATCCTTGAGATTCTGGGATGAATCCCACTTGATCATGATGTATTATTTTTTTAATATGTTGTTGTATTCGGTTTGCCAGTATTTTGTTTAGTATTTTAGCATCTGTATTCATTAGAGATATTGGTCTGTAGTTTTCTTTCTTTGTGCCATCCTTGCCAGGTTTTGGTATGAGGGTTATGTTGGCCTCATAAAATGTGTTTGGAAGTATTGCTTCTTCTTCAATTTTTTGGAAGACTTTGAGTAGAATAGGAGCCAAGTCTTCTTTGAATGTTTGATAGAATTCACTAGTATAACCGTCTGGGCCTGGACTTTTATTTTTGGGGAGATTTTTAATAGTTTTTTCTATTTCCTCCCTGCTGATTGGTCTGTTTAGGCTTTCTGCTTCTTCATGACTCAGTCTAGGAAGGTTGTATTGTTCTAGGAATTTATCCATTTCTTCTAGATTGTTGTATTTGGTGGCATATAATTTTTCATAGTATTCTACAATAATTCTTTGTATATCTATGATGTCTGTGGTGATCTCTCCTCTTTCATTTTGGATTTTATTTATTTGAGTCCTGTGTCTTTTTTCCTTGGTGAGTCTTGCCAAGGGCTTGTCAATTTTGTTGATCTTTTCAAAGAACCAGCTCCTTGTTTTATTGATTTTTTCTATAGTTTTTCTGTTCTCTATTTCATTTATTTCTGCTCTGATTTTTATTATCTCCTTTCTTCGGCTGGTTTTGGGTTGTCTTTGTTCTTCTTTTTCTAGTACCTTAAGGTGTGAAGTTAAGTGGTTTACTTCGGCTCTCTCTTGTTTGTTCATATAGGCCTGAAGTGATATGAACTTTCCTCTTATTACTGCTTTTGCTGCATCCCAGAGATTCTGATATGTCGTATTTTCATTTTCATTTGTCTGTATATATCTTTTGATTTCTGCGCTTATTTCTTCTTTGACCCATTCATTTTTTAGAAGTATGTTGTTTAGTTTCCACATTTTTGTGGGTTTTTCCCCCTCTTTTTTGCAGTTGAATTCTAGTTTCAAGGCTTTATGATCAGAAAATATGCTTGGTACAATTTCAATTTTTCTAAATTTGCTGATATTGTCTTTGTGGCCCAACATATGGTCAATTCTTAAGAATGTTCCATGTACACTAGAGAAAAATGTATACTCTGTCGCTTTGGGATGAAGTGTCCTGTAGATGTCTATCATATCCAGGTGTTCTAGTATTTCGTTTAAGGCCACTATATCTTTATTGATTCTCTGTTTGGATGACCAATCTAGAGCCGTCAGCGGTGTATTGAGGTCTCCAAGTATGATTGTATTTTTGCTAGTTTTTGTTTTAAGGTCAATAAGTAGCTGTCTTATATATTTTGGTGCTCCTTGGTTTGGTGCATATATATTAAGGATTGTTATGTCTTCTTGATTCAACTTCCCCTTAATCATTATGAAATGACCATTTTTGTCTCTGAGTACTTTTTCTGTCTTGTAGTCAGCATTATTAGATATGAGTATTGCTACGCCTGCTTTTTTTTGGGTGTTGTTTGCTTGGAGTATTGTTTTCCAGCCTTTCACTTTGAATTTGTTTTTATCCTTGTTGCTTAGATGCGTTTCTTGTAGGCAGCATATAGTTGGATTTTCTTTTTTAATCCATTCTGCTACTCTGTGTCTTTTTATTGGTAAGTTTAATCCATTTACATTTAGTGTAATTATTGACACTTGTGGGTTCCCTACTGCCATTTTATAAATTGCTTTCTGTTAGTTTTGTATCTAGTTTGATTCTTCTTTTTTGTTTTTCTATCATTTGTTTTTGTTTGTTTGTGTTCCATACTTCTTTCCTCTGTTGCTACCTTTTTTAAGTCAAGTGTTTTTGTGGTGGTTTTTTTAAGGGTGGTTACCATTAAGTAGTGAAAAGGGTACCTACCATATTCATTGTAGTACCCTATCTTATAAGTATTTCTGCACTTCATCATCCTTTGCTACTGTTAATCTCCATCCTCTCCCCCCTTTTTTTCCTTTGTTGTCACAGTTTAAGTTTGGTTTTATTGTGTTCTTGGTGGAGCTGTTACTTGTGGTGTTGTTTTCTTTTGTTCTTTGAATCTGGTTGGAAAACCCCCTTTAGTATTTCCTGGAGTGGGGGCTTTCTGTTGATAAATTCTCTCATCTTTTCTGTATTTGTGAATGTTTTTATATCTCCTTCATACTTGAAGGATAGCTTTGATGGGTATAGTATTCTTGGCTGAAAGTTCCTCTCTTTCAGGGCTTTAAATATTGGGGTCCATTCTCTTCTAGCTTGTAGAGTTTCTGCTGAGAAATGTGATGATAATCTAATAGGCCTTCCTTTATATGTTGTACTCTTCTTTTCCCTGGCTGCCTTGAGAATTTTTTCTTTGTCATTGGTTTGTGTCATCTTTATTATGATGTGCCTTGGAGTGGGTTTGTTGGGGTTAAGAAAACTTGGTGTTCTGTTTGCTTCTTGAATTTGAGGCTTTAGTTCCTTCCACAGGCTTGGGAAGTTCTCGTCTATTATTTGTTTGAGTATATTCTCCATTCCATTTTCTTTCTCTTCTCCCTCTGATATACCTGTTATTCTTATCTTATTCTTTCTGATGGAGTCAGACAATTCCTGTAGGGCTTTCTCGTTTTTTATTATTTTTGAGTCTCTTTCTTCTTCTCTCTGTTGTGCCTCAAGTTGTTTGTCTTCTATTTCACTAATCCTATCTTCAATCTGGGCTGTTCTGTTAGCTAAGCTTGTTACCTCGTTTTTGAGCTCGTGAATTGAATTTTTCATTTCTGTTTGATTTGTTTTTATAGTTTCAATTTCCTTGGTAATATATTCTTTGTGTTCATTGAGTTGTTTTCTGATCTCCCTATATTGCCTTTCTGTGTTTTCTTGTATATCTCTGAGTATTTTTAAGATTTCTATTTTAAATTCTCTGTCATTTAGCTCCAAGGCTTCCAATATGTTAAGTCTTTTCTCCATAGATTTTTCCACATCTATTTGTGTTACCTCTCTTTCTTTTGTATCCATAATATTCGATTTCCTCTTTCTTATCGGCATCTGAGGGTGGTCTTATTGATAGCACTAATTAGAATTAATAAAGAGTAAAAAGAAAAAAAAAAAAGGGTAAAACACCCCACAAAAAAAAACAGTAATAATTTATTATTTCCCCCTTTTTTTCTCTCTTCTCTTTCCCTCCTCTCCCCTCCTCAGGGAAATATCGTGCCTATAATGGAGGGCCTGATTTGGGGTGAAGAGTTCAAGGGGCAAAAAAAAGGGAGTAGGGACCTACTAAATGCAAAAAAAAAAAAAAGGAAGAAAATCTTAGACAAGCATAAGATGATTTGCTTGTAAGTGATGGTCAACTAAGAGATATAATGAGAGGGATAAGAGGGAATCAGAAAAAAGGACCAAAAAAGAATAATGAAGAAGAAAAAATAAAAATAATAAGTAAAAATCTGTTGTATTAAGTGGAGCGAAGACTAAATACAATGGAGACCTTGGGTTGGGAGGACCCAAAATGCCACAAAAATAAACAAACAAGAGAAAAAAAAAATAAAAACAAAAGCAAAAAAGAGAAATAAAGCCAAAAAAAAGCCTTAAGTCCCAAATTAACTAATTTGTTCGTGATTGAGGATTTTATGGGAGGAAAGTAAAATGAGAAAAGAAAAAACGAATAGAAAGGAAAAAATAAGAAAAAGAGAAAAACGAAGGAAGAAATAAAATAGGAGGAGAAAAAAACAAAATAAAGCAAGACAAAAAAAAAACAAAAGAGGAGAGAGTGAGAGTTAAGTGTTTTGGAGTATAACCTTAAAGGAGGGTGAGGATGAAGAAGAAAAATAAAATGCAACACTCATGGGTAGTGTAGTTCAAGAAAGGGGAAGCATAAGATGGGCAGAGAATAGAAGGACCGAGGTGGAGGAAATAAAGGCAAAAAGATAGAAGAAACAAACAACAACAACAACAACAACAAAAAATTAATGTATCAAGTTGTAAAGTCTGTGGGTTTTTCTTGATTTTGAGAGGTTAACTTCTTCCTTTTTCTTTTCTCTCCCTCTTCCTAGTCGGTGACTCTGTACCCCAGGCTCTGCCCCTGTGTCACTCTTAGGTAGGGATTTGCAGTTGATGGGATTCTATGGCAATGTCATATAATTGGCTTTAGTCTTGCTGGAAGTAAAGGCTTGTTGGCGTTTGCAGGGTCCAACGATGAGAGAGTTTGCTTTCCTGGATTCTCTCTCCTAGTCCCCCCTTTCTGAATTAGCAGCCTGGTGATCCAGCTATAAGGCTGCAACTGCTTCTGCCTGGGGAGTAAGAGGCTCAAAGAGCTGGGAAATCCCCACTCTATCCCCACTCAGTGCAAGGCTTTGGGAAAGGCTCTGAGAGTCAGGGCCTCCAGTGTAATCAGGCGGGGGTGGGAGTCAATTGTTGTCAAGGTGACTGTTCAGCGCCTATCATTTAGTTGGACCTCTCAACCCAGGCTTTCCACACTTTGTAGCCTGTTTTTGCAGGGAAGAAGAGGCACTAGTCTCTGCTTACGACTAGTGTAGTATAGACCTTATTATCTGCCAAGTCCTTCTTGTTAGCGTTTATCCCTGAATATGGAGGCTCTATCAATCAGAAGTTGCCCCCGCCCCTTTAGCGAGAGGCACTAAAAAATATCACGCCTCTTGTCTTGGATCGCTGAACTGAGAGAGATCTTATCAATTAGAACCGAGGGTGCGCAGATTTTATGGGTTAAGCTAATTTCAGTGATTGGGTCGCAGCTGTGCTTCCGAAGGTATTTTAGGCTGCCTGCGCGCGCCCCTCCCCCAACGCTTGATTGTTAGCTTGAATGGCTGGGTGAGGTGCCCCGCCCACGGAGAGAATCTCCCAAGCCTCTCCCGCTGGCCCCCCGCTGGCGGCTGGACCGCACCAGGCACAGGATAATGGAGCCCTCTGGGTGTGCGGGCCAGCAGGGCGCCCTGGGTGCGTGGAATGCCCAAGGCATGCGTGCGAATGGGGCGCTCCGGGCACCGGTGGCCGGCGACCCCCACTCGCAGTGTGCGGGCCGCTGGGAACGTCAGCGGTGCTCAACCGGACCGGGCGCGCGCGGCTGCTCGCTGCGGCTCGCGGGTGCCGCTCGCGTCGGCTCGCGGTGGCGGTTCGCGTCGGCTGCTCGCGGCTCGCGGTTCCCAAGTATATGGGCTGACTCACCACAGGCGCACTTCCTTGCGGTTTGAAAGAACGTCCCTGTGGTAGATTCCTCCACACCCTCGTCTCTCAGATTCAAGTGATAACAGTCCTTCCGCTATCAGTTTGTGTGGAACTCCGGAATGCTCCGAGGATAAATTTTTCTGTTTCTAGTTGATAAATTTGTTGTGATTTAGGGGAGAGCTGTCGGACGCGCTTCTCACGGCACCATTTCCGTGACGTCACTCCTCACTTGGAAATTTCTTAACTGGGAAAGTCATTTATAACATGGCTATTTGTAATGATTTTTTTTTAAATGAAAGACGTTTAGATAATAACTCAGAGCATGTTTTAAAACTAAATAGTTGCACCTTAAAAATGTTTTCTTGTGGGAAAATGAGGCCAAATCAGGAGGGAAAAGATCAAGGAAGAGTTTTTTTGTCTTTCTGTTTGTTATGTTAATAGCGTTTGTTTTTCACATTGCTAGAGTTGGGGAGAGAAGAGCCGGGTGCGGAGCAAGAACCGAGGTGCAAGTGGTGGGTCAGGTCGGTGGTCAGATCAGTCTGACAGAGGAGCCGGGTCATCCGGGTCATCCGCTGTGAACACAGAAAGGCAGGGCCCTGGAAGGTATGGGCCAGATGGCAGAGTTGCTAAGGGAACATCTGGCAGCTTCTGTTTTCTCAGCGAGGTCTGAAAGAGGGCTGTCAGCTAGTATGAGAAGGAGAGGAATCAGGTGTTAGACCTGCAGGGGCAGAGAAGCTGTGAAGTGGGACAGTGATCCACCAAGGGACATGCAGGCAGGTCGCGGAGAGCCCGACCATGTTTGTGATTATGAATTAAAGTGAGACTAGTTTCCATACTTTCATTTTGTCACTTTTAGCTTTTCAGATTAGTTGAGAGGAGACGATGTCATGGTCAGACTTATGACCAGGAATAAAGGTGCTTCAGAGGTGTGCACTCCCGGCATCCGAGGGAGCAGAGCCACAGTGTGAAGCAGGGAAAGCCTATGGCGGGCATCGCTCTGTCTCTCCCCACACCCTTTCCTCTCTTTCTCCTCCAGAGGAGCATCTTATCTTGTGCAGGTGTCCCCTCCCCATTTCATGCCCCCCTCCCCATTTGTGAGATTCATGGCAATGGGAAACTGAACTCTCTTCCAGTTCAGTCACAAATACTGATATTTTAAACCATGCCAATCAGATGGAAGGGGAAGACCTGATTTCATGAGTAGATTCTTGTTTTTTTCTCTGTCTCCCTTGACAAGAAGAAGGAAACCTATGTCCCAGCTGTTGGCCACTGTTGCAAGACGAAACTGATGCTGTGGATAACAGTGTGGAGAGATGGACAGGACCTGGAACCCTGACAGCACTAAGTGCTTGACCCAGCCAGACTTCTAGACCGTCTTATTTCTACTCTGTTATTTGAAATAATAAATCTCCTTATTGAAAAAACAAAAACAAAAAAACCTAAAGAGTTGTATAATATAAGAGAGGATTGCTTAAAGGATTATAAGATGGCCTCCTAGGGAAAATGTCAGTGGTAAGGAAGAAGCAGGGTCTGGGTTTTAAGTTTCACCAAATGACAACTTTGTCGTCTGTCTCATTAATGGACAGATAATTTAACAGAGAGTGCTTACCAAGTCATGGATGTGGGCTTGCCAGGACTCAAGTTTTTATAGAAAATTTTATTTTGGAAATTTCTAATCTGAACACACTTGAAATCTAGCTCTCAAAAACTCTGCAAAAGGACTTGTAAGGCATGGAGAAAGGGAAGGCGAGAGTTAGGAATGAGTCTGTGGTCTCTCTAAGGGAGCCCCCTGGGAAGCGAGCAGAGGATGTTTGCATATTGTTAGCTCTTCTCCTCCTGGGAATATCTAGTTTTGCTGTGACTGTGGCTCTTGTAGAAAAGCTGTAGCCTCTTCTGCCTCTGCATTTTCCACACTCAGATGGAGACTTCAGATATTTAAAAAAAAAAAAGTCATCAAAGACCATCCTCTGTTGAAAGATGATGTTCTGCATACTTGATGGGCTGAATCACTCTTCCTTTAGAGATCTGGCTCATGTCCATTAAGCTGTAAAATAGATGATAAATACCATTCTACTTATCATATCGCCAAGTGCCACATTTTCTGAGGTACTGAAGTCCCTTTACCTCAGCATTTGTAAGGGACTGCACTCTGAAATATAGCAGCCCAGCCTGACATTGTCTACTAACTTGAAAGTCCTTAGAGCTATGTTAATGGCTTGGTGAGAATTGAGTTCTGTAGAAATTATTTTTCTTAAATCAGTACCTTTGATCAAGCTATGATGCTTAATCTTATGGTATCCATTGGCTTGTGTTCTTTTTTTGTTTTTTTTGTTTTGTTTTGTTTTTTTAAGTGAGAGTAGAGGAAATAGAGACAGACTCCCACATACACGCTGGCTGAGATATACCTGGTAACCCTTGTCTGGGGCTGATGCTCCACCCATGTGGGGCGCTTATAACCAAGCTAATTTTAGTACCTGAGGCAGAGGCTCTATAGAGCCATCCTTAGCTCCTGGACTGAGGTGCTCGAATCAATAGAGCCATAGCTGCAGGGGGGGAAGAGAGAGAGAAAGAGAAAGAAAGGGGAGGGAGGGAGGAAGGGGAAAGGATGGAGAAGTAGATGGGCGCTTCTTCTGTGTGCCCTAGCCAGGAATCGAACCTGCGACTTTCACACGCTGAATCAGTGCTCTACTGCTGAGCCAAGCGGCCAGGGTTGGCTTGTGTCTGAAGTGGGTGGGAGCATGGAGCTGATTTCTCCAAGTGTGAGAAGGTAGATTGAGAGTTTGAGAGAAACCACTGAGGTTTGTTGAAGCTTCTAGAATGTTTCTTAGATAAGTACCTTCCTATGAATATCCTCTCATTGTTCCCCCGCCCCCAATATGAGATTTCACTAAAGTATAATATAATAAATACTCTTGATGATATTTCCTCTCACAGGTGTTTATTGAGTGCTGTTGAGCATCCTATGAAGGGACATTTGTACATATAGGGATTGATTCCCACTTCTTGACAGTGGTCTATATCTTTTTTTTTTTTTTTCCTGACAGAGAGAGAGAGAGGGACAGATAGGGACAGACAGACAGGAAGGGAGGTGAAAAGCATCAATTCTTTGTTGTGGTGCCTTAATTATTCATTGATTGCTTTCTCATATGTGCCTTGACTGGGGGGCTCCAGCAGAGTGCATGACCCCTTCTTGCTCAAGCCAGTGACTTTGGGCTGAAGCCAGTGGCATTGGGCTTCAAGCCAGCAACCTTTTGGCTCAAGCTAGTGACCGTGGGTTTATGTCTATGATCCTATAGATCAGGCGTCCCCAAACTATGGCCCGCAGGCTGCATGCAGCCCCCTGAGGCCATTTATCTGGCTCCCCGGCGCACTTCTGGAAGGGGCACATCCCTCATTGGTGGTCAGTGAGAGGAGCACTGTATGTCCCTCCAACGGTCTGAAGGACAGTGAACTGGCCCCTTGTGTAAAAAGTTTGGGGACCCCTGCTATAGATCATAGCCAGATGAGCTCGCACTCAGGATGGCTACCTTGGGGTTTCGAACTTGGGTCATCTGCATACTAGACCTATGCTCTATCCACTGCACCACCACCTGGTCAGGTGCCTTTTTTTTTTTTTTTTTTTAATTCAGTACAAGGAGAGGAAGCAGAGACAGATTTCCACAAGAACTCTGACCAGGATCCACCTGGCAAGCTCACTAGGGGGCAATACTCTATCCATCTGGAGTGTTGCTCCATTGCTCAGCAACCGAGCTTTTCTTAGCACTAGAGATGGAGGCCATGGAGCCATCCTCAGTACCCAGGGCCGGGATGCCTTGCTCCAATTGAGCCATGGCTGCAGGAGGGGAATTAGAGAGAGAGAGAGAGAGAGAGAGAAAGAAGCGAGAAGGGGAGTGGTGGAAAAGCCGATGGGCACTTCTCTTATGTGCCATGACCAGGAATTGAACCTGGGACATCCACATGCCAGGTCAATACTCTACCACTGAGCCAACTGGCGAGGGCCCAATGGTCTCTATCTTAATGTATACTGCTCACAAAAATTAGGGGATATTACAAAATGAATATGAAGTGATGAAGTATCCCCTAATTTTTATGAGTAGTATATTTTTGTTTAATTTGTTTGATAAAGCTAAACAATCTTACTTAGCTTTATCACTCACGTTATTTACTCAACTTGGCTTGGAATAATTCTCAGCTAATTCTATGAGTCAGATTCACCCCCAAAAGTTGAGTGTTTACTGTCATCCCTTCCTACTTACATTTATTCATTTACAAACATGTATCTATACTAAGCACTGGGTCAGACCATCTCATCTCCCAGGAGCATATAGTTTACTGGGAAAGTAGAGAGTCAGTGGTTACTTTAACAGTAGTTTGAAGCGTGCTTTGAGAGAAGGAAAGTGCAGGTTGCTGGGGGGAGCCCTGAAGAGGAATATCTAAATTAACCTAGAATCTGGTCCTAAAGATGAACTTTGGTGGATGGAGCTTTAGAGCTTGCAGAGTATGAGAGCTGGGGGAGAAGGAGGACGAGAGGGTTCCAGGTGGAAATGTTCTGTCCCAAGATTTATGCATATGAGAAAACTTGTAAGTTTTCAAGGCCATACATTTGTAAAGACCTTGATTTGGCCGAGTAGAGAATGGATGTAGAGAACTGGGAGGAGAGATTGAGGGGGAGTTAGAGGGACTACCGTGGAGGTCCTAGGATACCTGGTGGATAGAATTTATCCAGAAGGACTTTGTGCAGGGGAGGAGAGAGATGGGGGAGCATCCTAAATTATGTGTATGTTTTAGAAAGAACACTTGGCAGTGCAGAAGAGAGTGGTTGGAGGGCCGGGAGCACAACTAGAGATGAGACTTCCAACAGGGATGACCAAGTTCAAGCACCGTAATCCTCCCTTATCCAAAGGACTATGCTTCAGGACCCCCAGTGGACGGGTGGAATGATGGATAGTACTGAATCCTATATATAATATATTTTTTCCAATGCCTACATACCTATGAGAAAGTTAAATTTATAAATTTGGCATAGAAAAGATTAACAACGATAACTAATAGCAAAATAAAACAATGATAGCAATATACTTTAATAAAAATTATGTGAATGTGGTCTCTCTTTCTCTCTCTCTCTCTCTGATAACCAATATGGTTACAGGTAGGGAGCATACACAACATGGATACGCTGGACAAAGGGATGATCAACGTGCCTTCCTGAACAGAGCAGGATAGCATGAGATTTCATTACACTACTCACAATAGTCTGCAGTGTAGAATTTATGAATTGTTTATTTCTGTAATTTTCCAATTAATATTTTCAGACCACAGTGACGGTGGGTAACGGAAACCATGGAAAGCAAAACCATGTCTAAAGGGGGGGGGGAACTACTGTAGTTTAAACGAAAATCAGTGAGTTCTAAAGGTAAAATTTAAAACGAGTTCCGAAAGTGTTGTAGGCACAGGCAGCACAGCCTGATGGACAGGCGTGGGGAGGGTCTGGGAGGTCTGAATTCAGCGCCCATGTGATGGGCCACTGGCTTGGTGGACTCGGGTGCTTTCCTCACTTCTCTCAGCTGACCTGTCCTCTTCTGGACAATGGGAGTGGTACTTCAAAATTTTCGTGTGAAATGTAGAGGTTGATTGTTATTCTGAAAGGCATTTGGATATGTGTATGGAGAGAGAAAGGACCTTGTTTAGATATATATTTTTTGTGTGCTTATTTAAAACTTTTTATATGCTGCGCATGCAACAAGCATTTCTTTTTTCTTTCTTTCTTTTTTTTAATTTTTTTTCTCTTCTAAGTGAGAGGAGGGGAGCTAGACTCCTGCATGCACCCCAACTGGGCTCCACCCAGCAACCCCCATCTGGGGTCATGCTCGCAACCAAGCTATTTTTAACTCCTGAGGTGGAGGCTCCACCTCAGCTCCTGGGGCTGATGCGCTCAAACAAATAGAGCCATGGCTGCAGGACAAGAAGAAAGAGAGAGGGAGGGGGAGAGAGAGAGAGAAAGAGAGAGAGAGAGAGAGAGAGAGAGGGAGAGAAAGGGGGATGAGAAGAAGTGGAGAAGCAGATGGTCACTTTTCCTGTGTGCCCTGATAGGGAATCAATCCAGGACAGCCACACACTGGGCTGACACTCTACCACTGAGCCGACTGGTCAAGGCCAACAAGTATTTCTTTAGCTATTCCTGTGTGCAAGGTCCTAAGCTAAGGGCTCTTTCTTTTAGTGACATCTCCTAAGTGGTGGGGACAGAGAGTGTTTAATATCTAATGTTTGCCAACAAGTTGATGTTCACATATGATGACAAAAGTGTCCAATAGCTAGTACTAATCAAAATATAGAACACCATCCATTTAAGTTGTTAACATTTTAAATCTCATCGGTTAGGAAAACAAGCTCTTTGGGGGTTTAAAATTCTTATCTTATTGAGTATTTTTTCCTTCTCACAATTTAGTTACTTTGAGAACTGAACATTTACAAAATGTTTTTGGCAAATACATTTGTACAATAGAAGCCACTTTCCCTGGGAGGTTGGAGAAAAAGAGAGAGAAACCAGACAGTCATAAATCCTATTTAATTCGGGTGTGTGCATTTCATGAGAAAAGCCCCTTCTTAATCTTCTCATTGTATTTCCCCTGAGATCTATAAACAGATGATGTTAGCAGCAATTTAAAAATGCAAACCTCATCACAGAAGTTTTAGAAAGGATCGTCCCCACTTTCTCTCCCCCTCTCCCTATTTAAACAAAAGGAATGGTAAATCTAAAACCAAACTCATGCTCCACAGGTCAAAACCAAACATTTCCAGGAGTAGGTTGGCTGCATCAGCCCGGCTCTCTTTATCACACATGCTGCTTAGAGAACTGAGAATCTGTGCGCTGAAACTAATGAGTGTGCTCACCGATTCATTGAGTGAGTGTGAAGGGCCTGCTCTGTGTATAGAGAGAAAGGAGTGTGGCTGTGATGCTAAATAAAGGACTGTGTAGCCCTTGCTGTTAAGTAGCTTCTGTATGACTGACTGAAGGACCAACATAACTCATTTTCTAGAAAATGGACAAAGGGATTGCTGTGGGGCTTCAGAGAGGAAAATTACTTCTGGCTCATGCTATTAAGATGCTTTCATAGAAGAATTGCTTTTCAACTGGGTCTCCAAAATACTGGCCTGTGGAAGCTTCCAGTTAGAGAAATCCTTAGTTACACAGTTTTTATGGTGTGTGCTTTTCTGATTGTATACTGTGCCTTATGTTTTCCTATGGGATTTTTATTCATGCTTTAACACTCAAACTACATTAGGAAAATGTCCTTGGAAAGCATTAGTGTTGGCCTAACTGTTCTTAAAACATCAATTTTGAGAGTCAGGGACAGCTAATTATTGCAGACAGAAGATGAACCAAGGCTTCTCTCATTCCCAAATTGTTGACTTACACCCCAGCACCATGCTGTCAGAGCCTCTCCCCTGGCAGCGTGCACCAGAATTTATTGCAAGTTTGGCATGAAAGGAACTGAGAAATCTTTTAGAAATAGGACCTGGGTTCCTAAAGTTGCAGACGCCTGTGTATGAAACCTAGGAAACCAGAGTATGTGGTGTCTCAGTGTGATCCTCCAACCCCTGACATTGTTCCCTGCCAACCCCATCTCATCCAAGAGTCTCACATTCCCCGAGTTTCCTAGGAATTCTCACGTTGGTCAAACGTATGTCTTCTTAAAATTACCACCACCACCACAAGCACGATCATTTATTGAGCATTTGTTTTGCTCCAGGCATGTTTTCGTACTTGACATGTTTCACTTCATTTAACACCCTTGACAACCTCATGACTCAGATGAGGGAGTACAGGTGAGGAACCTGAGATGCAAAGAGGTGAAGTAACTTGCCTGGGGTCCCATATGTATATATGGTGAATGAGGATACCAGGATCCAAATTGGGTAAGATGTCAGTTACACAATTTTCAGTACTGTTCAGGATTATTATTCCTTTTAGTTATTCTTTTATCTCTTTTTTTCTTTTTGTTATTTTGATCCATCTGTCTCTTCTTCTGGTCCCTTTTCATGTTTTTTCTCCAAAATAAAATGTTATTTTCTTTTTTTAAGCTAATCTTTTAGTCACTTGGCCTAATAATAGTGAACGAACCCCCCAAATGAAAACTCTATGAAAAGAGAGGTGCTATCTCAAAACTGAAGAGGGGACAATGGGATAAGGCTTGTTTTTTGAGAAAAGTATGATGTTGCACATGTTTCAATTATGGGCTTCCAGCTCACAAAGCCCATCAAATGTCTGTGGTTGCAAACACCTGTCGTCTTTAAGGAACTGTGGACATGCCGGGGGGAGGTGGCAGCCCTCCAGGAAGGAGTCATGGGCTTCTTGAAAACCCTGTCTAAAATCCACTCTCATTTCTGTTCTTTTTTATTGACATTTCATTGTCCTTGAACCAAGAAAGAAGCAGTTCTGTTTCCATGCTGGCCAGATTTCTGGAAGCTTGAAATGATGCTACCAAAACCAGTGCATATTCAAAATGACCAGGTGCAAAATGATCTCATGGCTAAAGACAGAGACAACTCAACTGAATGGAGCCACCCCAGGAGCTTCAGGACCCAGGACTCCTGGCTCCAAGGCCGAGCTAGTCACTGGCTCTTTGCCCATCTGCAGAATTAGGATGATGTGCACAGATCTCACATATATTTGGGGTACTGGATAATGGTGCAGTGCTGCTGCGTAAACAGTAATGACTATGGTTGGATGTGTCTTAATGAACTCTGTATGTTTCTTCTTCATCTCATCTTTTCAAAAGGGAAAAGTTAGGCAAAACACTGGGTTTTCCATTTCAATGACTGCCCCTTATTAGCTGTGTGACTTTTGGTGAATATCTTAACTTCTGAAAAGACTCTGTTTTCTTAATTGCAAAAGGTGGTGATAATTACCTTGCATTATAGAATTGTTGTAAGGATTAAAAGAGAGAATAATATACTTATAGGGCTATTATGAAGATTAAACAAATTACCACATGTGAAGCCTTAGAAGAAAGCTTGGCATACGGTTAACACTATGTATTAGCTACTATTATTATATACAGTAAGCATAAGAATAACATTCAACAAACATTTTTATTATTTAGTTTAATTATTATAGTGATAATTGTTATAATATAATATGATATCTTTGGGAATTAGTATATTTCAGAGACTGATAGTAATATATTTAGTAGGAAAATGAAAATTAAATTAACGAAAATGTGAATTTACTAGATGCTAATCAGATTCATGGAGGCAATGTGCCATCTTCCAGACTTTTGGTTGAATGTCTGTTCTACGTGTTGGGACTATTGAGAGGGAGGGTCACCCTTCAGGAGATTTTTGATGAATGTGTTTGCTGAAAATCCAGTTGTGGAGAGCAATGTGCTGTGCTCTATCATCTGTGTCCGCTCTGGGGACTGGTGGAGCCTCTACTACCTCAGCCTCAGACTCAGTTGACTTTGTGTAGATGGGGCACTTGAGCTTGGCTGTTGAAGGTAAGTGTCCCCCAGGCAGGAAGGTGGCAGAGGGAACTTTGTGCAGAGGTTCGAGCATGTAGAACAAAGGCAGGGTGGGTGTTTTGTGGGCACAGTCTTGTGTGCTTGAGGCACAGATGCACGCGGACAGAGAGGTGTCTAGTAATGCCAGGCAGGCTTACCCAGGACGGGCAGCAGACAAGGAGAGGGGGCGGAGGGAAGCCTGGGATGGACTCGTTCTCATAAGACACCTGGACAGGAGCTTTGTCAGCTTCATGAGCTGTTGTCAGTTGAGTGTAGGGTTCCAGTCCTCCCCAGAACAGGTGTCTGTTTCCTAGCAGTAAGAAAAAGAGAATTAGAACACAGCCCAGAGACAGCGATTGGGAAGCCAGAGCCTAACTTCAGATAAGAGCCTGGTGTGGGTGAGCAGCCAGAGGAAAAGGACAGAGAGCCCGGGGACAAGCAACACTGTGGAGGAAGAGGTGTGGAAATGGTCAGACTGAGGAGAGGCCTGAATAAGGTGTGAGCATCAAGGGAGCAGAGGAATGTAGAAGTAGGGTCTGATCACCAGCACCAAAGCCCTCAGGCTGGTGGGCTGGAAGAGTCTGGAGCAAAGGCTGATGAGAATGGGTATAAGGCCTTTGTGGTGGTTGTGAGGGCTTTGCAGAGGAGGGGCAGGGCTGAGAAGCCATGGGCCAAGCAAGCTGAGGAAAGGTTAGGTTGTGAGATGGCAGGAGCTGAGGCGTCCACCTCTCATTCTCAACAGGAAAGGGAGAGAAGAAGCAAGGAGGCTAGCGGGGACACAGGGAGTGGCCACTGCCTGTCCAGGTGTGGCCCGAAGGAGTGACCACTAGGAGGACCAACTTCAGTTTCAGCAGACTGTGGAACTCTTGAGCTGTTGGTGAGCAGCCAGAGCTCTCGGGGAGGTGAACTGAATTCACTGTATCTGTGCCAGGTCTTGAACGTCCAGAGCTGAGTGTTAGAAGGCAGAAGGTCTTACTGACCTGGCTCTCAGAGGCAGCTATCCACACATACCCCACCTGAAAATGCTGAGACTCAGGGTTTGGTCTAGGGATGGCAAGGGATCACAAGTTTGGGTCACAGCAACTTTAGTGCTAGACCTGGAATGGGGGGAGAGGTGTCAGCTTTCTTGGGGAACCTGAGGCCCACAGTGAGCCGTGGACTTGCCCAAGGTCAGCCCGGAGTTAGTGGCAGACTCAAATCCGGCTCACATTTCACTGTGTGTATCCCTGCAGCCTTCTCTCTTACCTCTTCGTCCCACTACTAACCCCTTGCTTGCCCACTGGCCACAGAGGTTATCAGTCAAGCCCCTTCAAACCCTAAACTTTCTCACCCCTTTTCCATCTTCCTGCCCATAACAGCATTTGCTACCATTCTCCCAGGGCCTTTTTAGGTGGTAGCTTACATATTAGGATGGCAATGGATGGACTGGATATAACATTCTATTTCTTCCGGGCAACACAGTGGCAATTTTAATGTGGGTCTCTCCCCAGTGCATAGATAGACTCTCAGTCTCTAAATCTAAGTGGTCTATATGGCCAATCTCAATACTCTACTGGAGAAAACTTTTAGCTAGAAAAATAATAGCAAGCAAACTTTTAGTTACAAATTAAGTGCCTAAAATCTTTTCTTTGTCATCACTTCTTTAATAAATTTCTAAAGGAGACTAACCATCAGCCCCCCCCCCACAAAAAAAAAGCAAGGAGGTATCTCTTTTTGTAGTAGAGAGTCAGCTGATTGTAGATAAATTTTCCCCTGGCTAGTCTAAGCAGAGGTTGAAAGAAAATTGGGCTGTCTTCCTGAACATTTTCACAGAAGGTCCACTGTTTCCCACCAAGATGTAAAGATGCAAATTCCTGGGCAAGGGGTGGCAGGTGGGGCGGGGAGTTAAATAGAACATAAAAAGAATTCATTAATGATTTAGAAGACTACTTAATCTCCCTACCTCTGTTACAGAGAAACAGAGTTTGATCAATACTCTCAAGGTCACAGCTGGTATTTGCTAAGTCAGCTAGTCTTGTTTTAAAGTTTTGAAAATTATCCCCTGCATCCACCCTGATGGATTTTCATAGATACAGGGCAGGCATTTTGACAGTGTAGCCGATGAGATGTTGAAGGCAGAGTGTAGGTACACGTGCTAGGGACCGGAAGGGACATCTACAGTACAGTTTCAAAACCTAAGAAACTAATTTAGTTCAAGATAGAATCTAGGGTATCAAGAGAGAAGCCCCCCTTATGGCCAGTTTGCACTGAAAAGGGAATTATCACTAACATGGACCCTGGCTATAGTGTGGTTTTATGAATCAATGTGTTTCCTCTTTCATTATTTCTGGGTGGTGTTTTAGTTAGTTCTTTCTATTCACATGTAACATTACCTCTTTGGGATTTGCCTCATAGCATCATATCATAGTCTATTTCACTTAGTGTTTATTGGCTAAGCTAGCCTTTTGGAATAAAGAATCTCTAACTTACTAATATTAATGTGCACTTCTTACCTCTTTGACTGGCCAGGATGAGTGTAATGTTCTCTTGGCATCTTATGAAAAGGACTTTGATGATTGCACAACCCAACATTCAAAATAGTGACTGAGAGATGAAAGGGGGCCTGCTCCACGACCCTCATCCCTCCCAAAGATCAGTTTCCCTTGGTTATCTCATTATTTGAGTCCTTTGACCAGATAATCTAGATTAACACTTAGGGTTAACTGCCTTTGCCTTCATATTTCCTTATATTTGCTTTTGTCCTGATCAGCCAAATGGGGGTGGGGGGGGGAATTGAGATAAAAATCTAACTATTCTCTCTGCAACTTTCCAGAGCAAACCTTGGTTCCCTGCAGACTAAAGGCTGACAGAGCCCACAGTGATAATGGCCATTTGGCCATTTAAAGCATTCATCTCCAGAGAATTCTGGCTACTGACACATCAGGGGTAGACATCTTGAAAAGTTCCAGAGAACACATGTGGTTTCCAAGCAAAAGGCCATGCAAATATTTTCAAATGTTTTCTTGACCATGCTATTTCCTCTCTATACATTGCCCTTAGAGTGATGTTTTGTTATTGATTTAGAAAAAAAAGAGGTGGAGAAAGTCCTCTTTCTGATTGGATTTCACAGTCCTCTGAGGCAACAACACCCTGGAGATCAGTATCTCATATTTTAGAGAGAAAGATCTTCTTTTTTAGAATTATTTCTGAGTTTAAAAGATGTTGTTTAAAATACAACTCAAGCTTGAAAAATGTCTAGACTCTTTCAACATATGTAGCCACTGGGAACAGGGTAAAACAACAAGAAATGGTTTAGTTTCAGATGGGAATTTATTTCTTTTAAGCTTGTCAGTGAGCTGACAGACATTTGAGGGGAAGTCTCTTATCCTCCGATTCCCCAGCCTGGGAAGAGGGAGTTATTTTTACTCCCAGTTCCCATCACAGAACAAGAAAGAGAAAATCGAATTGTTCTTTCACCCAGTGCTGCTGAATTCTCCTCCTAGTGTTAAGTATGAACCAGGCAGCGATTCCTCTGTGGAATATTGTGAGCAGAGTTAATTATAACTGTTTAATGAGGCAGATCCCAATTTTCAGTAGATCATGACCCTTCATACATTAAAGAAGAGAGACACTTCACATTTTTTTCAGCTGACATTTGGTTACTATATTTCAAATAAATTTTAGCTACACTGAGCTATTTTGAAATAGACTTTGTCCTGTTTATAAAATGCTGCTAGTAAAATAAAAAATACCAATGTTGTTCTTGTCATTTCCTAGCTCCCTGGTGTCGATTTCAGCTTATTAAAGAGCCAGTCAGTAGAAAATATCATAGGAATTCTTTGAAGGTCACTAAGTTAGTAGAAAAAGCACTGTCCTTTACAGCAGTCAAACTGAGATTAGAATCCCTTCTGAGCCACCCACCATTTTCCTTGAGTAAAAATAATGATACTCCTATTAATAATACCACTTGCTGAGCAATTATTAGTTTGAGCCATAGAGAATGATCATTTTGTAGGCCCAGAGAGTGGTCAAATGCATGCATAGCTATGTGGTTCATATTGTTCAGACTAATAGATATGCTAAGGCTTCATACTCAGAGCTTTATAGATATCTTATGTGATTCTTTGAACTCAGTTTTAAAGGAAATATAATCATCACCATGTTCACATGAGAGTACCTGGCTTTACCCAGGGTTAAGAAAGTTGCTCAAGTTCGCAGAGTAGTAAGGTGGAGAGTTGAACTCTGAGCTATCATATTTTATGCTTTTTTAAATGAAATTTATTGGAGTGACATTGGTTAATAAAATTCTATAGGTTTCAAGTGTTCAGTTCTATAATACATCATCTGTCTATTGCATTGAGTACCCACCACCCAAAGTCAAATCTACTTCCATCACTCTGTATTTGACCCCTTTGACTCTTTACTACCTACCCTCCTCCTCCTTTCCCTCTAGTTATGAGAAGAAGTCAAGAGCCATTTGATTTCACTCATACTTGAGTTCTCTCTTGACCTCAGTGTTCAGTAGTAAAATAGATATTGTATGACTTCCCTGAGCCTTGATTCCCTCTTGTGTACACAGGGAGGGCAGAAATGGCAGGAGGAGTTGAGCTGATGCTCCCATGGTGTCCGCTCAGTAATAATAATGTGTAGCTGTCATCATTGGCATCGCCACCATCAGGGTCTAACATTTCACTCTCTCAAAGGTGGTATAAAATGTGCATAGTGAGACAATAAAGGAAGACAACTTGGTGTGTGTGTGTGTGTGTGTGTGTGCGCGCGCGCATGTGCTAGGAGGTCTCTTCTCTATTTAATCACTCCTTGCATAAACTAGTGATTTGAACCTAACAATTACACATACATTTCACCTACTTTTTATTTTCAAAACAAAAAAATGTGCAAAAATACCCTGTTGAAAACAGAGGTGTCTGTGACAAATTGGCTTAATTGAAACCACCAAAAAAGATAAATAAATAAAAATAAATAAATAAATAAATAAAATCCCCCAGTTGAGGGGCAGAAGAGGTGATCAAATTAGCCATGGAGAATCTAAGTGGAAGTTTTTGATTGCCATAGGCATGACCTAAATTGCAGAATGTGAGTCATTACGAAAGTACTACTCTTTCTGCTCTGCTAATTGAGAGGCAGCATTTTTCATACGGTGAAGTTGGAGATGGTGAGTGTGGCCGTGTGCCCCATAAATGCTATGCTGCCTCAGGCCCATTTGTTTGCTCCAGGCATTGGCTTCCGCAGTCACAAACATAGATGATTGTTTTATGAAATAAGGTTTTGATTTTTTTCCCCCTAGAAGACATTTAATGTGTGGCATATATGTAATCTCATACTATGTAGGTTGAGGTATTTTAATGGGAAGGAATTTCCATTTATTCTTTTTTAGAGAACAACAAATAACTCTCATGGTTATGGGTTACAGAAATGACCATAGAACAGTGGTCAGTGAACTTGTGGGCCAAATCAGTGCTTGTTAATAAAGTTTTATTGGAACACGGCCATGTCTGTTTTTGGCATTGTCTCTGGCTTCTTTTGAGCTAAAACAGGGGAGTTGAGATTGGCTGCTTTGGAAGGAGGTCATATAAATGACAGAGCTGGGAATCTTTATTACCCTGCCCTTTACAGAACTGTGTCAGCTTCTGCTGTGGAACTAGGGAGGTTTTCGCAACTCAGTTAACCTCACATAAGCTCAAGTCACCTTTTACTCACATCCAGAGATACAGGAGCAGCAGGGAGGGTTGTGGGTCTTAGGTATGGCCATTTATCTGTCAGGGAACTGGAGATGTCTATGTGTAGGAATATTTTAGCCTTCACCTATAGCATTTGGCAATAGAGACAAACCACATGTTGAGAGAGGGGAAAAGAGAGATGGGAGAGAGGCAGAAGGAGAGAGGGGAGAGTGGGGTAGGATGCACTGTATATGTGAAAATACCAAATTGTAATAAAGGAGATTAGGGAGAAGTTGACTACAAATGAAGCATCTCAGAATGGCATTTTGTTTGTTGCCATTGGTGCATTTGTTTATGGGATGGGCCAAAGGCTACTGATGGCTCCTTCATTTCCTCTCTGGGAAAGGAACTAAACGGGTTAAAAGGCAGTTCAGATTGACTAACAAGATGACACAGAAAACAAACAGACAAACCAATACAACAAATGCAGTACTCTTTGAGGTTACATGTGGCTGAGTTTTATTGGCTGTTGAAGATTGGCCTAGTCGCCTCAGGCCCACTTGTTCACCCTAGACATTGGCTTCCCCAGTCACGAACACAGATGATCATTTTATGAAATAAGGTTTTGAATGTTCTTTTTTCTTCCTCAGAAGACATTTGATGTGCAGCATATATGTAAGATACTTATCAGTTTTCTCATCTCTGATATGAGGATAAAACATAGTTTAAATGAGCTAAAGTATACAAGGTGCCTAACACAGTCTCCTCCCCTTTTCGCTGTGTTCTGTCTTCTACACACAGTCCTTTGTAATTACGGTAGAGGAGAGTATTGTCTAAGGAGGGATATTTTTTAATATATAGGGATTTTGGAGGATTGGGACAGAGGTAGTACTCTGGATTCCTTTTTCCCACGTGTTCATCGGATACACAGGCATCTCCACTTTATTGACGTGTTTCTGTCTTGCTGTATTTGGTGAGAAGACACAGTTTCAGGAAAGGAGTATGGGTTGACACAAACATAATCCCATGAAATCTGTGTTTGGGGAAGATAGTAAAACTCTCCTTAGGCCAGGATTGGAAAACATCTATGGTCGTTATCTTCATCTCCCTAAACTAATGTTACACCTTGGGATCTCAGCCTTTCTTTAGTTTATGGATCTGCGCTCTGCCAGAGGGGGAGGGACTGCTAGTGCCCACCGGCTGGCAGCCTCCCCTGGCCTCTGCCTGGCCCTTGGTCTTAAGAGTTGGCCTCCACCCTAGTGCCTTCACTGCTGACACTCTAAGGCTTGCTGTGGCCCCAAGCATTAGGTCTACCTAGGTTGTTCCATGTCCCCCTTATCCCAACAGCTGTGTTCATGCCCAGTGGCAGTCTTGGCTACTTCTGTGCCTCCCTTGCGTGTACAGACACGTACAGATGTCTTCGCTCTGCACACTGGGCTCTTGGGAGACCCAGAGGGCTGTGTGAGGCCATCATGCACACAGGCACAGGTCAAGCATAGCCCCGTCTTACTGTTCTCATTGGCACTGAGAATTGGGGACACATGTGGGGCAATTGCTAGAGGTCTTGGTGGAAGCAGCCGCAATCTGCTCAGCTCTCTGTTCCTCAGATGTCAAAGGGTTTCTATTGGTTCTTCCCCACTCTGGGATTTGGCCTGAGGGGGTGGCCAGTCTCAATGCCTCCGCCTCAGTGTCTGACTCACTGAGATACAGCCTCACACTGCATCTTCCCTCTGCTCAGTTCTCCTCTCCTGGATCCTGCAAGTTTCTTGATCTTCTTTCTCATGCAACCGTGTGCACCTTCCCTCTCTCAGAGCCATTGCTGTGACCCTTTCAGGGACATGGGGGACATTCGGGTGCTCCCCATGGTGCTCTGGGGCCATAAGTGTGGCTGCCTTTAGGGCATTTCTTTCTTGGCTCCCTGTTCAGCTTCACATTATTGTAACATGGGCTGTTGCACAGAAGTCCAGGTGCCACACAGATGCCACAGTGTCACTTGCAAGCTGATCACTCTTTGATAGTAGTTAATTAAGGCTATTTAGTTTAGAGTCATTCTCTCCCTTTCCTCCTCTCCTCCTCCCCCATGCCCTCAGAGAAAAAGAAATCAGCCCAAAGCCTCCTTGAATTGTGTCACTTAGGACTGCACTGGCTGCAGTATAAACAAAACAAACAGCCACTTGAACAAATAGAAGTTTATTTCACACAGCAAGAATTCCTGGATCAAAGGCTATTATGCTGTTAGGGTGACTTAATGATGCCGCAGGGACACTGACACCTTCTGCCTCTCTCTTCTGCTATTTTTAGCAGGTAGGCCTCTTCCTCGTGTTTGTGACCTTGTGGTCTCAAGGTGGCTGCCCTTCTTCCAGATGTCAAATCTACATTCTAAGGAGAAAGGAGGAAGAAGGGCCATTCTGGTGAGGTTTTGCCTTCTCTGATGAGGTTTTGCCTTCTCATTCAGGAGGAGAGGGCCCAACCCTCTGGACTTCTAGCTGTATCTCAAAGGCCATAATTATCCCATGCCCATTTCAGCTTCAAGGGATACTGGGAAAGCAAACACATTGGCTTTTCTCCCTCAAAGGTAGAAGAAAAAGGGAAAAGGGGATTGTAAGTGGATTTTGCATAACCAATCCACAATGTCTACCAAAGGTCAGATAGAGGACCTCAGACAGAAAGCAGTAAAACTGTTTCAAAGGTGGGGTAAAGGCAGTAGCCACGCCACCATCACAGCAGCCTGGCCCATGCAGGTTCGCATTGGATTTGGACAGTCGGTAAAGAAACAATGGAGCCAAAAACTGATGGGCCATCATCTTTAATCCTAGCTTGCACCCAGCGGGCAAGTAAAAACACACACTGGGCTCCAAAACCCACTCACATTCAGTGCTCACAAATACTGACTTATCTGAGTTTCCTAGAATCAAAGGTTCCTAGTTCACCAGACTTATTCACCTCTGTTCCCCATCTCCTTCCTTCTCCCTGCACAAACTCTGTACAAACTGGCTTCTCACTTAGCACTCCACCATCTTGGCTGCTTCTCCTGGCCTCTTCCACGTGGCCTTTCTCTGCTCTCCTCTCTGCTCTCTCCTCTAATATTAATCTCAGGAACCAAGAGCGCAAGCTCCCGTTCTGCCCTCATTTTATACTGTAGATTCATAACCTTTAATCCAATATACAAAATAGGGGAAGTCTCTAATACAAAGTCACTTATCTGAGGCATAATTAGATTGTACCACTCCATAGCAAAAAGGGTGGGAAAGGTTTAGTCCTAAAACCAAGCCCCAGGCTACAAGGATCCTGCCTGCCCACAGCCCACCCCCAACACACATTAATATCACCTGGGTGATGGCTTCTACGTAGGCAGCGCCATCTTTAACAAAGTGAGCATAATATATATATTTTATCTGCCCAACAGGTGGAATTAATCTATAACATCATAAGATTACAATTTATTTAGCTTTTCTGAAAGTTCAAAAACTCTTGCTAATTAAAGCATTAATTTAGTGAGAGATTGGTTTAGTGGGGTATTTGGGCATTTTCTATGAAAGAACAAGTACCAAATCAATTAACAATAGACACAAAATGGAGTGGTAGGAATCATATTTCACCATGGTAGGGAACAAACTTTTTAATCCCTTTTAAAAAAACTCTCATGAAAACAGTTGATGAATTACATAATTTTAAGTCCTTCTTTTGGGTAAGTCTGAATTACCCC
This sequence comes from Saccopteryx bilineata, assembly GCF_036850765.1. Lineage (NCBI taxonomy): Eukaryota > Metazoa > Chordata > Mammalia > Chiroptera > Emballonuridae > Saccopteryx > Saccopteryx bilineata. Next base: position 43,332,019 of record NC_089491.1, on the reverse strand, counting down.
CTACTCGCCAAAACAAGCGGGAAATGTTTTATCGGCTTAATTTCAATTCCTATATGTGTATGAAAGTAATAAAAACTGCATTTCTTTAAACATATTTCTTAATTTAGAGCTTTCATAAATTCACGCTGGCTTTTCTTTCTCTTGGACAATAAATTAGATTCTACTGCATATCGATCATATCCTGGTAAGAATATTGACACAGTGTGAATGTTCATTTAAGGAGGATGCCTCCGCTGAGAAATGGGGAAAGGAATAAGGTTAAGGACAGCAGCAAGCAGGTGGGGGCATTCATCACAGGTTGACAAATTGCAGCCATGGGTTAAATCCAACCTGCCATCTGTTTTTACAAAAAAGTTTTATTGGAACACTGCCAGCTCTTTCCCTTACATATTGTGTGGCAGCCTTCATGGTGTATAGCAGCAGAGTGAGTGGTTGTGAATGACCGTATGGCCAACAGAATTGAAAATATTTACTCTTCGGTCCTTCACAAAAAAATTTGCCAGCCCTGGCATAAACAGTCACAGGTGATTCCGTGATAGCTGAACACAGGGTGTAGGTTTCGTTTCCCCTCCATGTGGAAATCCATTTATTGTTTAGGTAAAGATACAATAAAGTAACGTATTAATAAAATAAAATATGTGGTTATGTTAGCAGAAATGCATTCAGAACTCCCAGCCAAGAGCCATCGTGATGTTGGTTTTCCTATCAAAAACAAATGGTTCCATTTCTGTCATTGGTTTCCGCCCATCATGAGAGATGTTCTCACCATGTTGATGTGTCATTCCAGCTTGGAGTCCGTAGACAGCTCAGCAACAGGGGCCCCAAGTTTGGCCTGAGGGGGCCCCTTTGCTGGCTTTGCGCTGTTGCACAAGTCACTCAAGCTCTTGGAAACTTATCTTCCTCCTTCTCAGATGAGGGGTGGGACTGCAGTGCATGGTCTACAGGCTCTCTACATTCCTTTCTTGACTAAAATTCTCTGATTCAGTGAACAACATGGATCACTTCTTATTGGAAACAAGCAGAATTTTTTTTCTTTTTATTGACAATCTCAGGACAGAATTATCTTTTCCATTTGGGGCATGTGTTGATCAGAGTGTCCAACCAATTGGATAGATATGTATCATTAAACATTTGAAACTCTTTTTTGAACACAAAACATGAGCTATTTTAAAGAGACAAAAGCCAAGAACTAAAGTCTGCAGATAATGGAAATAGCTACTATTTAGTGAACGTATTATGTGCCCCCAGATTAAGTGCCATCGTTGGGTCCATCTTGTGGATGAGAACACTGAGGCAGCTTGCCCAAGGTGGCAAGGTCATTGGACTTTCTAGCTTCAGAGCCCACACTGAAGAAGGCTGTTCTCTCTACCTCACGAGTGGTCAGACACAGAAGCTGTTTGCCGTCTTCATGGCAATTTGGGGGAAAACAAGTTATGAGAGATGCAGGTCAGAGTTCCTAGAAATGATGGATACTTTGGAAAATTAGGACAAGACTGTTTTCATTCACCAAAAACCTATTTAGTGGCATCAAGATCATCCTTAGAGACACCTTTCTCGGCCTCCTCTTCTAAGTCAGATAAAAAAAAAAAATTAAGACCCTAATTGAGGCATAACAGTTTGGAAATTGGGTCATTTTTGTAAAATCACCTTTCTTTGCCAATACCATTTTTGAATTCTTTCTCACAATTAAAAAAAAAAACACAAACAAACAGTAAGCAAACAGACCTCGTGGAACAATTTGTGACAGATGGTTATTTCAACTCTAGGTGAGTTTGTTGTTATACTCTGGGCCAGAGAAACGATTGCTTTGGATAATCATCTGTTATTTTAGTGAACTGCCAGGTAGGATCTGTTGTAGCTACAATGGTTTAGGATGGTCCCCCCCCCCCCCATAGATTAGCACATAAACTCTCTCCATTTGAATTCTGTAGAATATTAGATGTCACACTACTGAGTATCAGCCAGAAATCTAACAGTTTGATTGGGGGCAGGAGAGGTGAGATGAAATGAGACTTAAAGCACAAGTCGTTTAGTCCTCTCCTCCAGGGTTAGCTTTCCCTGGAAAATACAGCAAAGAAGAGCCAAACCATGGTGTCGTTTCCAGCCCGTGTTCCTAATTAATTTATTTTATGTTAATTAAGTTTATAATTATATAGTAAAACATTTACTTTCTCCCTTAAGAAATTGAATCTTCTGAAGGGGCTTTGTGACTATAATTTAGGTGCAATTAGCCAGTTAAATTTAGTTAGGGTTTGGTTCATTTAGCTGCTGCCGGAAGCTGCTTCGATAGGAGGAAGCCAGCCACATCTCAGAAGCAGTTCTGGGCCTGGAGGGCAGGTGACAACAAGCTCCCCTCTGGTGTGGGGGCAGCTAGTTCAGCTGTCTGGGGCAATTGCAAACTGGGAATCTATCAAGATGTGGTTTTATAATTATCTACATATATTCCCCCGTTGTAGGACTACAGATTCCTGATAATGACAAAAATCCTTTTGCCAAAAATTATGTTGGGGTTGTGAAATAGGAATTGAAGCTATGGAATGGTTCTCAGACATTTTCCACTATGGGGGTGACACCCCTGGCACTAGCCAGATTTTAGATTCAGTGTGGTACCACCAGCCAGCAGCCTCCATGTCAGCATCAAAAGACATCTCACCTGCTGAGCGTGGTCAAAGAGGGCATGTGACCACCCTGAAGATCTGGTAGCTATGGTTCCACACAGCCAGGACTTCTAACTTTCATTTTGGGCCACACTTCTCCAGGAGTGTGAAGATGGAATTTATGACCAAAGTTCCTTTCTGTTACTTTTTACATCATAGCTCATGACAAAGAATCTCTTTAGGCCTATGACTGAAAATGCAGTTGAAATTAATCAGTCGTGGCCGCTGAGCCGACTGTGGGCAGGGATGGAGTGCATTGCCCGCGACTGAATGGAAATCTGGGAAGCGCTGAGGCATGATTATTCTAGCGTGTAGCACAAGAGCATCCCAGCGACACTCCAGTGGTTGATGTAGCACGAAGTCGCCTACTTTAAAGTCCCCTTGGTTCTGGAAGCATTTATTTCTTAGTGGGTAACACAGGTCTTTGATTTGGAAAGGAAGCTCTGAGAATCTTTTATCTTTGAGTTTTGCGATGAATTACACAAGATTATTTGTTTATTTATTTATTTATTTATTTATTTATTTATTTATATACATTTCAGTGTCCTGTAATCACGATGGGAGGTTGTTTATTACTGTGTGATTGAGGAGTGAAACTTTGTATTTATGTGGAACAAAATATGATTCCTTAGCCCCCTTCTGCCTTTATATTTTCTGTAAAATGAAAGCACTAACCTCCCTTTCACTTCACAATAAGCAATAGTAACTCCCTTCCCAAAAGAAATGTGTGAACTATGACTCACATATACTTGAAACCATGTATGGGGATGAGATTTTTATAAAATTTCATCTTTCTCTTGGTTACATTATTTAATAATATTTTCAGAAATACTCAGTTCTGATTGGCACCAAGCTTCAGTGTTCTTTGTCCTTAGTTATATTAAAACAGAGTAACAAACACAGCAACAAAGCTTGGGAGGGGGGCAACTTCCAATAAATAAAGTACAATTCAAATTAGGTTTTTGAAGAAGAAACACTGTCATATCCCAGTCTAGAACACAGCTTCCATTCAACAAATGAAAAGTTATGTCAACATGTACCATATTTCCCCATGTATAAGATGCATCCTTTTTTGAAAACTTTGGGGTCTAAAAACTAGGTGCATCTTATACACTGATTGTAGATTTTTTACTTGCATTTTCTGCTTTTTTGTGCTTGTTTTTGCGCTTATTGTTGAAGACAGTGATTCGTCATCAGACACAGATGAGGACAAGCTAATGGATGAGAGTTTTGACAGTGATGTGGAATTGTATGAATTTTATGGTGAATAAAACTTGAGTTCAATAACTTTATGTAATACTTTTTTTTTTCAAATTTTGGGCCCCAAAATTAAGGTGCATCTTATACATGGGAGCATCTTATACATGGGGAAATACGGTATCTCAGTTCTTCTCTGTCCCTAGGAGAAAATAGAGTTGGAAATGAGAGAGGGACTCACACATGGAGAGAAAGAGACAGACGAGGGGAAGAGAGAGGATGAGTCTGAGAGATATACCCCAAGAAGGACAAGTGCTTTTCTGGGTGGCCCAGAAAAACAAAACAGCAAGTTAAAAAATTGGGAGACCAGAGAGGACACTTGGTTACACTAGCTTGGAACAAGGCAGGCATTTGTGAAGGTAAATTTCAACCTTGTGAGGTCTAAGAATATCATCACTAATTGGTCTCAAGTTTTATGCACATTTACAACAGAGTTCTACATGGACTTAGTGAAGGTGGATTAAGCTCACATTATTTATTTATGAGTTACAGTTTATTGTCCTGAACATTTTTTTTTGGTAAATCATATGTATTTGGTAAAACATAGAACTATCTTCAATGAGAGGGATGATTCCAATTGTATTTTTTTTAAATCAGTAGGAAAGTTTGGAATTACTAAGGATTGACACTTTTTCTAAATGTTATTGACATAATGTGAGCCTGTATACAGCATGGGCAATAGTAGGGACTCATATTAATTCTAGTTATCACAATATGTCAGATTTTTTAAATTTTATTTTAGAGTTGGGCAACAGGTTCAGAGAGGTCCCATGACTTGGCCAGGATTACACAGCTCAGGGGGGACAGGATACAAACTGAAATCTGTCCAGCTTCGTTCAGGCTGCTTTTTGCTATCTAACCAGCCAGCCATCAGGCATCGCATGGAAATGAATCCTTTAGCACACAATTGTCGAGGAAGGTAAATATGTGTCGTGACTGTACTTATTAAAATTCTAATTCCAATGGTAGCTGTAAGTAAAGTTCTAGAACCTTGTATTGTTAAACAATGGATGGTAAATGACCATAATTATGAAGAATGAAAGAGAAACTGATTTATAATCTAGTCATCCTGCTATGCACGTGTAATTATATGCTGTCTTTTATTCAGTGTGACATTTAAAATTTCTTACCACTTTCACGTGAGGCAGTGGATTTGTCCATCATGTCTCTGAGTACCTCTTCTGGTTACATAAAAGATGATTTCTGGTTTGAACTAAGAATGTGTGTAGGGTTACAAGGTAAATAGCCTTTCCCTTTTAATCACTTTCATGTAGCAAAGAATTTTCTGTAAGTTTTGGAAAGCATTTCTTGAAGGAATTTTATTTTAAAATTATCTAGAATTCATTGTTTTCTCAGTGTCTTGGTTTGGGTTGATTCTTGGCATGGCTGCTATATTTCTTTACCAAGCTGTTATATATGATATGCCTTATTTGCCATGCATACTTTATTTAAAAAGGGAAGTGTGTGTGTGTATGTCTAAATGAAAGGCATGCTTTTTAAAATCCATAGTTTTCTCCTTATACAGATTGTACTATAACCAGAAATTATGAAGGGACTTGCTGTGTCTCAAGATGGAAAAATCAGAGTGGAAAGAACCTTCCCATCTTCCAGAAAGAGGTTGTGCTGTGTACACCACTGAGACTGGCACACATTCAGCTGCCTAAGACCTTGTTGAGTGTTAGTAAGGATAGTGAGGTGGGGTGGCATAGCAGCACGGGCTTTTTCCAAAATGACCTCTGAACGTATAAAAATGTCTGTCACTAACAGGGGTTTTAGAACTGTGGGGTTAATGTAAGACAGGTTGGGGGTTCTGTTGACAGCCTCGGGTCTGAATACATGTAAGACTGTGACCCTGAAGTCAACTTTGCACTTTTCAAGTTTCCTGTTGAGAATAGAGTAACCTCTTTGTGTTACCAAGGAAATTTTAAAATGGGTCACCTGCTAATCCTGAGGAGCATGCATAGCTATTGGCTCTGGCAGCAGAATCTTGAGGGTGCCTCTCGATGTCAGAACACTTTGGGAGTGTAGATTCTGTTCTTGGTGGTGTGAATGGGTAGGTACTCTTTCAGACTTTTAAGCAAATTTTTAGGTATGTCCTTACAAGCTTTGGTAGGGTAAGGGATATTTATTGGAGTTGGAGTTAAATACATTTTTGCAGGGTCTGATCTGGGACTTTAAATTTTGTTTTACAGAGCAGTGTCAATTAATGTACCAGTAGATTGACAAACAGCAGGATGAGCCACTATTTCAGCCCACCTTTCCCATCACTTCTCAGATTCTAGGGAGGAGAAGCACTTTTTAATTCTTGTTCTAGCGAAGTAACTTCTGGGAGGATCGAAGTCGTTCTGTGAATGGTTGTCCTGGGGAAAAGGCACCAGAGAAAAAGGGCATATTTAGATGAAGGACCTACTTTCTGCCCCATGATCTTCACCTGTCTTTGAGTTTGGGCACATTCACTTCTCTGGATAAAAGGCCTCTGAGCACAAAGAAGTATAGCAGGTCCTTCAATAACATCCTTTTATTTAATGTTGTTTTGCTGTAACATCAATGAGAAAAAAAATTTATTCCCAGCTGGGGCCACTGTCTGGCCACCCATGACCCTGGAACTAGAGTAAGCTGGTTGGAAAATCATTATCATACTTGTTTTCATTAATCTTTTTTTTTTTTTAAGTGAAAGGAGGGGAGATTGACAGATTCCTGCATGCTCCCCAACTAGGATCCACCCTGCACTCTCCATCTGGGGCTGATGCTCAGATCAGCTGAGCTATCCTCAGCACCTGGGGCCAACACTTGAACCATTTGAGCCACTGGCTATGAGAGGGGAAGAAGGAGAGAAGAGGGAGAGAGAGGCAAGAGAAGCAGTTGGTGGCTTCCATTTGTGTGCTGACTGGGTATCGAACCTGGGATGTCCATATGCTGGGCCAATGCTTTATCCACTGAGCCAACCAGCCAGGGCCAATTAATATTTCACATGTTTCAAGTGTTTTGGGTCTTTATTTAGAAGTTTGGTGTTGTTTTCATGGCCAGAAATATGCCACAGGAACTTAATTCTTATTTATATCAATTAGCTTATGGTAAAATTAGTTTAATTATATGTTGTGTCGCTTAAAGTCAGTTTTCAAGAACCTGTTGATGGAGTTAGTGAGGACTCAGTGTATGTTTGAAGCCAGCAAGCTTCCTGCGTTTGCCTACAGCAGCCCTGGAAGCAGACCTGTGGCCCGACTTTGGTCTTCAGGCAGGACCCTGGACAGCGCCTGCATGCCATTGCTTGTAAGGGCTGGGCAGTGAGGAAGAAGCCAGGGATGAGGGACAGGAAGCTCTATCTCAGAGCTGGACAGTGACCACATGAACGAACTAGACTCCTTGAAAAGCTAGAGCTCTGTCCTCAGAATGCTGACTTTGGCAGTTTCTTGTCAGTGCCAGATCATAGGACGGCAGCCTATCTTCCATGATGTCCATTGCCAGACCAAACAAAGGCTTTGCTTTTTCTCTTGGGTAATTCCTGTTAATTGTAGTCAGTTCCTGGGGATTATCAACCCCACCTGTCTTTGTTTTGCATTCTGGAATACTTGGTGCTTACCTAAGCTTTCATTATCTTGTGCCCTTAGGCAATTTAAAAGGAGATAAGATTTATAAGATACTTCTCTTCAAATGAAGGTAATTTCTTTGAACCGTTAGTAGATCTGACTTCTGGGCTTTGCAACAATAGGCAGGGACACGGTGCACACAAAAGCTCCTCCCATGGTCTTTGCTTTCTTAGCAAGTATCCTAAATGTTAATAATCTTCAAACTCTATTTCTGAAGGATTGCTTGGAGTGCCTAGTAAAAAAGTAGTGGTCCAGGACAAATTTTATTTTTATCTGCTCTCTTCCTTCTAGGATCATGTAAAACTTGGACCTGAACTTGAAGTCTTGCTCTGAAGCCTTTATTATGTGTATTGTCACTGTCTGATAATTATCACTTTTTTTACATGCCTGAAGTTTTCTGGATATATCAACAACAACTAGTTTTTTTCTTTAAGTTCTTCTCCTGCTCTTCCTCCTTCTATTTTCTGCTTTTATCTTCACTACACCACTATCATCAGCACCATCATCACCATCTCCATCACCATCACCATCATCACCATTATCATTACCATCATCATCACCAACATCATCATCATCATCACCATCAGACAGTTGCTGGAAGACCCACCCATATTTATTTATTTTCTCTTGCTTGTTTTATTCATTATGAACTTTTCTAGAAATTTATTCCCAGATCTATTTGGTCTGTGCACCATGGTGTGGCCACAATTGATCAGAGTCAAACAACTTCCACTGTGTATGTTTGAAGTTCTTGAAGGTTTTACATAGTAATAGGTTAATTGAGCGATGGGTTTTATGTCATTTGTTCTCTATTTGGACATTGTCAGTTCTAGTATTCTAGTATTCATTATAGACATGTTCTCCATAATGAAATCTATAATGTCATGCTTGTGTGTACTGAATGCTGGGTCACTGGTAAGCCTCCATGGCCTGTGAATTGTGAAACAGTATCTTGAAAAAGATATTACTTCATGTTGCAAAGAACTGCCCTATAGAACTGCCCTATGTTTGTTGATGTAAGCGAGAGGCTAGACACACCCAGAGGAGAACAGTAGATTGATTTGGATATCTCAGTGTGGTTGTTATGAAAGCCTTTTGAGTATCTTAATGCCCCTCAAATCATGTATTGCAAGTTTTTTTTCTACTCCATCTATAGCATTTGTAGGTGATTCCACAGATAGAGTGATAGCATCATCCTTGGGATGTGCTGCCCATCCTGTGTGAAGTTCCTGACATGGTAGTGGCTGAGCCCTTAGACACTTGTCATCAGGCCCTGCTGATCTATCGCATCCTCCTTAGCGTCACTGAATTTTAATTGTGTGATGGCTTTGGCTTTCCTTACACATTCAGCTGTGCCAAGAACTTTGTGTTTCCTGCTTTGATTTTGAGCACATAACTAAACTGCATTTTGCAAAGTCAAACCAGAACCTTCAAAGCCTTGCTGACCAGGTTCAGCCATTTATTTTTCATTTTTATCTTCAGCTAACAAATGGACAATCGTTTTCTTCATCCCACTCCCATGGCCACTGTCATTTTGATCATCATGAGAATTAGAGTGAGTGAACTCAGTTTGGCACCTTTACCCCAGTGGTTTCAGATACTTCAGGAAGCACTCACTGGGTGTCTCCATGTCTGACTCTGTAACCTTCCATGTACTTCTGAGCAAATATTCGTGCAGGAGCTGTGAAGGGATCTGATTAACCCAGTTACCAGTGAGAAACAGTAGATCTTACATTGTGTTGTATCCTCCCTCTCCTCCATTTTGGTTCTGTTGTTGAGTACATCAAAATTCTACAATAAAACTCAAAGTTTAGACATTATTATTCTGAAACTTAAAATGCATTTAGCCCTTGGTATTATTGTGCAAGGCAGCGTAGGGCATAGAAGACCTACAGACATGCTCTCCCTGTTCTCCTATGGTTTATAGTCTGGGATGCAGGAAGTAAAAAAAGAAAAAAAACACACATCTTAAAATGGTACAAAAGAGGCCATGTGACTGAATGGAAGAGAATGGCTGGAAGTGGAAGCCTGTGAACTAAGTACTCAGAGGGTGCCTCTTTGGCATTGGATCTCCCTTAAGGGTCAAGGCTTCTATAAGGAGAGCTCGCTAGGTGGAAGGAGGTCTTGGGAGAAGAGATGGTATATGGACAAAGCACATCCTTAGGAAGCAAAAGGGGTGTCTGCAGGATGGTGAAGGAACTTCTGGAATGAGCATGGAGAAGGAAGCACCAAGACCTGAACTTTATGTTGGGAAATTTCTGCTGCAGGTTCAGGGAATACCTTGTAGAAGATGGACTGACAATCTAGAAGTTTTGAGCTTAAACTTCATTCAGGTCTTTCACTCCATTCAGGTAAGCTTGGACATACCACAGTGGCCACATGGGTTGAGCAGGTCCCCTATAAAATAAGAAAGGCACGACAGTAATGGCTAGTCAGTACAAGAACCAACAGATATTAAATGTTCCACATGTGTCAAATTAGGACAAGTCATGCTGAAATAAAGCAGAATGGCACCTAGCTCAAGCCTAACTTTGTGATGGAAAGCAAAAATGTTTTGCGCCCCCACCCCACCCCCACCACTGTTCAGGCCCCTAATGTTATTAGAAAACAGGTGCTTATTCTTTGATTTTATCTAGTAAACATTTTTTCCAAGGCTCAAGGAGTATTTGCTTTGCTCCCCAATGAAGGTGAGCCACTACTGTTGCTTTAGCACCACACCGGCTCCCAAGAGGCCTCGTGCCACGCAGACACCCCAGTAGGCAGTTTTCCACTTGAACTCTCCAAATAACAAATGTGGTAAGATTGGCTTTTTCAGATAGCAGCTGCATCTTTCTTCCGCTCCCTTCGCTTCCTTTCAGACTCAGCACTTTTGCTTTTTGCTCCAGATAAATTGCTGTTAATTTAAATGTACTGCAGATCCTTGCCATTTTATGGCTGATTGCTTCTGAGTAATAGGAGGAAAATGTGTGCATGTTTGAATGTAAATAAATCTTAATGAGCCGGAAGCCAATGGTAAAGAAAGCATAGTGCTTCACTGACCTTCAGCCCCTGGTCCTTCCCTTTGAAGAGGTCAATGAGCAGATCCCAAGTCAGCAAATAGCCGAGGCTGAGTGTTAGGACATATCCGGGGGTTTTCTTCTCTGCTTTCAACAACATCACATTGCATTTCCCAGACGGCATCTGCTTTATCCCTGTTCCGATTTAGCTCAGCTAGTGGAAGCAGGGGTCCAGAGTTTCTCTAAGGTTGTTTTTGATAAAGGAACTGTTCTCACAATAAGCACTGTGTACCATCGGAATGCTGCAAATGCTTCAGAATGTCACGTTGTCAAAATATCTATATTTCAGGCTCAGAAGTTAGACAGCTCGTTTGGCTGCTAAACCCGCAAGATGTTCAGCCATTTGTTGTGGTCTAAAAACTTTCCCCCTCACTAGGAGAAAATAATCATCTATTGTTTTATATCATTTTGTGGCCCCTTTCTTTTGTTTCTCATAACAGAAGAGGGCAAAAGTCATGAGATTCTGGTGGGTAGATTAGGACCCTAATTTGAATTTTACTGTGACCCCTGAGAAATACGAAGCATTGGATACATTTCCTTATAAAAGGATCAAGTCTTGAAATCAAATGAATTTTTCAATATATGGTGGTGTACCATTAGTGTGTCAACAGTTTGCGAAGATCGAGAGTATTGAGAGGAGGCTGCCTTGTGTTCCTTGAGGTGAGGGGTGGTAGTAGTTAGTTTGCATGCAGACACTGCACAATGCTTATTCTTGTCACAGGCTGCTTTTTCCTCACAAAGGAAGATATTGTATGTGTTTTCATGCTGGCTTCACTTATGTTTTATTGCAAAGGTGCATGAAGCTAAGGAGCTTCTTTGAGAAGGATTCATCACAAAAGGCAGAGCAGAAGGAGGTTGAGGAGGAACACCTGACATCAATTTAAATAGGGGCGCATGCTGTTGTGCCCTGAGTGAATCGCAGTCTAAAAGAGCTTGCATCTAGCAAAGCAGGGTTTTTTTCCCCCATTTGTTGTATTAAAGAGCCTGGAAGAGCATTTGGGGAGGAAACTGTCAAATAGAAGCAAAGGCAGAGTGGCTTGCTTCCTGCTGTAAACACGTTGACCTCAGCAAGCTCTTAGCATTCCTGTGCCAAATGCCCAGAAACTAGTATGCTGAAGCAACAAAACTTTTGTCTGAGACCAATGTCTTCTACTGATGTACCACCACCAATAGAAGACATTGTGTTTATTGGCACATTTGACATCTCAATATTAATCTTATTGTTTCAGTGGGAAAGGATTTGAGAATCACCCTTTTAAAACCTGATGGAATAATGAAGGGGTTGTTTGGTTAATTTGGCATGCTTGTCCTACATAGTGCCCTTGAAACTAGTGTGGCTTATGTATTCCTGGAGGCTGAACTTTGAGAAAGAAAGTAGAAAGTTATGAAGGAAAATCAATCAGCGTCCCTATGCACTTCCTAAATTCTCAGTGCTTTGTGGGTGTTTAAATCCATAAATGATGTTTGGCATCCACACCAAGTCCTTTTCCTGAGACTTGGAAGGGCAGGAGACAGAAGTGCCATGGAAATTAAGCTCTGCAGTGTTATTATAAACGATGATACAGATTGGTGGTGGTAATTACAGCGCTGGAGGCAGATGACACCAGCACTTGGCAGACCAGACACCAGGTTGAGGAGGATTGAGAGTCTGGAGGGGTTGTGTGAGAAGTGCCTTCCAAAGCTGAACTTGAAAACATCTTGGCAGTTTCTAGCACGACGTCATCTATTCTGTCAATTACAAATCTGATGAAGATTCATGCAAATTACACACAGAGTTCTATGGAACAGAATCTTCCCTGCTTCTGCTGGGTTTTCATAGGCAAGTTGGAAGAGAATTTGTCCTCCCTGCACAGGGACATGGCAGGGAGGCCATAGAATCAGCGTTCCTGTGTCAGAATCTGAGCTCTGTCATATTCTAGCTCTTGGCCCTTAAGCAAGCTGCTTTACTCTCTGGGCCTCAGTTCTGTCACCAGTAAAGAGGGAGCAAAAGTGGAACCTATTTTATAGAGTTATTGTGAAATTAAAACAGCTGCTTTGGACAAAGAGCTTAGTAGAGAGCTTGACGCTAAGTAGATTAGCTGCTATTCTTGTGCAGGTTGTTTACTCACCTTTCTCCAGCTGAGGGGCAATGAAGTATTTGAGATCAAGGAATTCCATTTTCTATATTTTTGTATCCTCTACTACTGTCTATGATTTGGTTTGTGCTCAGTAAATGTTTGCTGAATTAAATAATACTAAATATTACATATTATATGTTATATATATTATATATATAATAAAACAAACTATATATCTTATCTAATATATAAAATATATGTACAGTATACTACATGTTATATATTATATGTGATATAAGGGATATTATAGCTCTCTATATGTCATATATATATGCTATTGTCAATTTAGGTAATTAATTAATTATAATATTAGGGTTCCTAAAAAAGAATCTAAATTTGTATGTGGTTCATTGTTTCACCAGTGAAATCCAGCCAGTTCTCTGGTTCAGTTGCTGAGTAATTTATCAGTTATTTTAGAAATAACTGGGTAGAATTAGGCAGGGAAAAAGAATTAGGATTATGGTCGATAGGTGTTGCTGAGTTTTTTATTCCCCTGTACATAAAAATTCTGCAGGGGTCATCTATATTGTTCACAGATTTCTTCTACTTAAATTAAAAAGATACTGTCTGATATAGTTGCGGGTGGATCTGTGTCCAGAAATTCTTTGTGTTTCTTTGCCATGTTTCATGTGCCACATACAATTGGTTTTGAGTTTAAAACTAAGTTGCTCGAAGATGAGACGCACATTTTCTCCCAATTTCTGTTCTGTTATTGTATATTACTTTATGTTTCAAAGCATATCCAATGTTGTGTCTTGATTTGGCTGTTTATTTATTATGTTCTTTTAAAAGTGATTGTACTTGTATATTAATTTCTGTTGATTTTCCTTTTGAGCATGACTTATGTTTTATTTTGTGTTTCTTTTAGGTTTTGTTTTGTTTCATAAGATCCCCCTGGATGGGTAGCTGAAATAAAGGAAAAGACAGAGAAAGGGGCTGTGGTGCTTGTTGGTTGATGCTGCCATATAAGCCGGACTCTCGGGACTGGCCTTGGCTTCTCCCGGGAGGTCTGCGTACCTGGGGTTTTCTGGCGGAGGTGGGTGGGGTTTGCAGGAGGTAGTGCCTGGAGCCTGCGGATCGTGAGCTGTGATTGGGGGACACCAGTGCCGAGGCAGCTCACGGCAGCAACGCGGAGACGCAAGAAAACATCTTAAATTAGTGCTTCTTTTTTTGTTCTTACAATCATTCAAATATGGAATTGAAATGAGAGTCCATTGGATTGTGCTTCTCTTCCGAAAGATGTGCTGTTCGACCATACTGGAAATGAATTTGAATTTTATTGTTTCTGTTTATTAAAGATGAACTACAAAGTTTAAAAAAATATCTAAATTTAGGGACAGGTACAAGTAAGTGCGCGCTAAACTGTAATCTCCAGGTAACATGTATTTTAGTATCGTCTTCTGTTATTGTTTAATCAATACTGAATTGAGAGTGTGTTATTCTTCCATCTACAACACAGCATCTGAAAGAGCATGTACCCTGCCTCGCTGTGGGGACTGTGTGATGTCACAAGAGCTTCTTTCCTTCACTAATAATAAAGGTCCATAGCTGTGCAATCAACACTAATCATTTCCTTAAAGTTTCCTGAATGATTTTCTTAAAGGCAAAACATAAAAAATAAAAAGAAGCTATCTGGCTAGGGGCTATAGATTTAGGTTAGGCGTAGTCAGTTCCAGGATGACTAAAGGAGTGAACTATATGCATATGGTGCCCATGTCCTTTCCTCTGCCCTCTGCAATCCACCTGCTTTTCAGAAGTTTGTCGAGTGGCAAGGCCGCCGCATCTCACGCTGTTCCCATAACAAAACTGCAGCTCGTCTGCTCTGAAAAGGCCTGCGAGCAGAATGGCTGGCCTGCTGGGAGCAGGAGTCGATGTTGTAAGTGGGGTAGTCTCCCTATGACATATTACACTACCGCTGGGTTTTCACGGGCAGGACGGCTCTTCCTGACCCCAGCAGCACAGAGGTGGCGGGTCGCTAATGAATATGTGCTTTGTATTGTCCAGCTTCATTGTTGAGAGGGCAGCCTTCCAGCTACAGAACCCTGCACCCCTGCCTTAGTCTTACCGTGGACCCCGGTTTCACGCACTTGGCCACGGCAGTGACCTTGGTTCGTTCGGCTCAGCCTGCAGCAGGCAGGATCCCGGTGGGAAGACAGGCCTGGCTGCCCTGCCCCACCTCACCTCACACCTTTCCTGGTAGGGGAACTTCAGAGCCAGGCCTGGAGCATGTCCTTTGAAACACACAGTCAGCTCTGTACAGCATAGGGAGTCTAGTTCATCATGTTGAATAATTATGTATGGTGTGAGGTGGGTATTGGAAACATTGGGGGGAACATTTTGTAAAATATATGATTGTCTAACCACTATGCTGCATTCAATACAAAATAGTATTGAAGGTTAAAAGAAAAAAAAGAACATGTTCATAGACCATGGCTAAATTGGAAATTTATTACTTATTGACGTTGTTTAAAAATAATTTTTTTGGAAATAGTTACACAAGTTTGGCAATTTAGCTTTAAGGATATATAGATTTTTAACTGGTCTAACATGTTTGAAAATGTTTTGAACCCTATGTAACCAAGGCATTAATCTTAATAATCCAGGATCCTTTTAGGCACCCTCGATCTAGAAAGGTTATCCATGATGGATACTTTATACTCCACCTTTAACATCAGCCACTGATGATGGCATTGCTTGCTGCACGCATCTCACAGTGTCCTGTGGACTACAGCATTCAACGTGGCTACTCTGTACCCCAGCCTGACAGGGGCTGTTTCTCCAAAGCATAAACAAGCTCCTCATTTTCAAAAGTTTTTTCTTTTTTTTCTTTAGAAGGACATTTGAGTGTGAGGGCACTTGGTGTGGGGAGGCCCGAATCTTCTCTGAATTTCCATTTTCTTGCTTGCCGCTAGATGACAGTTCTTGTCACTACTTAGATTCTGATCTTTCCCAAAGGTGTTGATTTACAGAGAGGCCAGCTAATTGCAGAAATCCTGAACCCTGAAAGAAAGATGAAATTCAAACTGGAAGCCAAACAGAGGCTGTCGGGGCGGCTCAAGTTCTTAAATACCAGCCTTTCGGTACATTTTTTTTTTAAGCTTTATGTTATTCCACGGATCCATTAAAAGGCGCTGAATTGTTTAAGGCCTATTTATAAAGTTTTCCAGATCCCAAACAACAACCAAAAAAAGAGTATTTGTACTCAATGGCTAGAAGAACAGTAGGGTAGATTTTTGTTTTTAAAAAGGAGAGAAGTGGACAGATAAGGCAATTGAATATATCAAACCGCAGTTGACATCTCCTAGGGAACGATGGAAACGGCAGGCTATTAGAAAATTGTTTCATATGGTTCTTGAGTTCTTTGATTTTTATTTTTTTAAATCCCTGAAGACCACAGTCAGTAATATAGCGTCTCATTTCCGTACTCTAGACCAGTGGTCCCCAACCTTTTCTGGGCCACGGACCAGTTTAATGTCAGAAAATATTTTCACGAACCGGCCTTTAGGGTGGGACGGATAAATGTATCACGTGACCGAGACAAGCGTCAAGAGTGAGTCTTAGACGGATGTAACAGAGGGGATCTGGTCATTTTTTAAAAAATAAAACATCATTCAGACTTAAATATAAATAAAACAAAAATAATGTAAGTTATTTATTCTTTCTCTGTGGACCGGTACCAAATGGCCCACAGACTGTTACCGGTCCGCGGCCCCGGGTTTAGGGACCACTGCTCTAGACCACCCCCTCCCACCCCTTTGCTTGTGTCCCCTGTATGACATCTTTTCCGAGCTTCCTAATGACATGTAGCATGTCCTTCTGCAACGCTGGGAAAGGACAGGCAGCATGTTTGCTGAAATCAAGTCTGTCGCCCTCCAGCAAGGACCTGGCATTTCAGCACCCAGCTGGTGCCCTAAATGAAGAGCATGCCCTGGGTGGGCGTTCACTGCAGAGGGGCAGCTGTCACCCAGCCCCAGCCAGCTCCTGCCTCCCGGGAGTGTGGGCCCAGGTTTCCAAATCTTCTGATTCTTGAAGAGAAACTTGAGACCTGGACTCTTCTGTGAAATGCCTCTATTTTTAAAAAGTTGACTCAGTTATTTTTAAAACATTAAGTAGGCCAACAATACATGTCTGTGGGCTGCCTGTTTGTTACTTTTGTCTCAAAGCAAGATCATTGTTGTCTCGCTGTTCCCTTCTCTCTTTCCTTTGCAAACATGCTTCCCAGCATCACCATTGAGAGCTCTGTCACTACTGAGTCTAGCGCCTCAGTGGTCTGCAGCATGTCACTCACCTTTGGGGCTCCCCTGTGCCTCCTGCCATCTGGGACCTGTCCCTGCCTGCTCCTGCTCCCTGTCTGACACTCTCTTGCATCACTGTTTGCCCTTTTTCCTCCTTGACTGGCCCCTCTTCCATGAGGCCAGAGGCAATCCAATGAGTTCTTCTTCCTGTTTTGTACGATATGCTGCCTTTCACCAGTGTGCGTGTTGCCTGGCCTGCTCCAGTACAGCCAATGTGCGTGTTGCCTGGCCCGCTCCGGTACAGCCAGTGTGCGTGTTGCCTGGCCCGTTCCGGTACAGCCAATGTGCGTGTTGCCTGGCCTGCTCCGGTACAGCCAAGTTCAGGGGAAAGCATACACTCCCGTCTCACGGGTGTTCTTAACAGACCAGGGTGGCCACTGGTAAATAGGAAACAGCTGTGTTGCCTTCAAGAGTCATGGTTTAGGTCCTGTATCTTGACTCTGGTCCCACTCAGACCCTCCAAGACAGCCGAGATAGACTAAGAGACTCCCACTGTCATCACATGAGACACCGGTCTGAAGCAAAGAAAGTCCAGATCTCAACAGGAAGAACAAGTCCCCACAGACTCAAAAGACAATTCAGGGTTTTCACTCCTGATCTCTAGCAGGGACTGATTTCAATTCTGACCCACTGAATGCTCTTCCCAAAAGTAGGGAGCAGAGATGAGAATTACATAATCCCAGCCCTATCCCAGCACAGAGCACAGAGGGAGTGTGCTTTGGGACCACCCCTCAGGGAATCCTGAGTTACAGCCAGAGTGGTTAGGGCTGGAAGCTCCTCCACTTTTATTCAACCATTGAGGAGCCAACAGCTGAAGGAGTTGGAGGCCAGAAGTCAGTTCTCTGCCAGGTGTGAGGGTGAGCATGAGGGAGGTGCTCCTGCTTTCTCTCTCCTCTTCCTTTTCTCTTTATTTGCTTAAAATCCCTGACTCCCTCTTTCCCCCTTCCTCCTGCTCCCTCCCTCCCTCCCTCTCCCCCTCTCTCCCCTTCTCCTCCTCCCCCTTGTCCTTTTTCTCTTGCTATCATTCTAACTTGATTCCCCAACAACTGAGAGTTTATTTTACTTGCTTTATTGGTTGCTTTCCACACTCATTTCCCCCCTTTCCCACTGTGAAATGGAATCAAAGCCCTGAAGGGAACCTGAGCTCACCCTTCTCTCCCCATCCCAGAACAGAGGACGTTCATTTCTCTGCCCCAGTGCTTCTGTCTAGAGCCTCTCACCTTGACTTTGACCAGGTTTTCTTACACAGCAGTAGAAGCTCATTTCACCTTGCTTTGTCCAGACTTAAGACAGAGCGTGAGCAACTGGAAAGAGGCAATGCCATGTAATCCTGGGCTTTCACAGGGCAGCTGCATCCAGCCTGGCGGGCAGTGCCATTCCTGTCTAGTGAAGGTGAGTGGAGCCTCCCTGGGGTTGTGCCAATGAGCTGCCTGGACTCCAAGGAAGTTAGGGCAGAGTAGGCATCCTGTGGTGTGTCCTGCTGTGTCCACACACCTGCAGCGCCTGAGGACCACGGCAGGCTTACCCGAGGACTCCTGGGAAGAGTAAGGATTCTCCCGGGCAGGGCAGGCATGTAATGTAATTTTCTGTGGGGTGCTGCCATAATGGATTAAGTTAAGAGGATTCCCAACCCAGAAAGTGACGTAGAGACAGCTGTCACAGAGGCAGTTTTCCACTCAAGCCAGTCCGTTTTCCTTGTTTTGCTCTTCAGGGCCAATAAAGCCTCCCAGCCCTCTGATTCTGAGAGTGAGTTTAATTCAGGCGGATGTTGCAATAGAGCCTTGGGGTGGTCATTGGTGGGCATCCAAGATTGGTCGTTATTAACTGTGTCTAAGTGTTAGTTTCCATGAAAAAAAATGCATGAGAAGTAAAAAAACAAAACAAAACAGAGATGTTCCACCACTTTTATTTAAGACAGTCCATTTATGAAAGAGGCATGAACAAATATAAAATAGCCAGGGGTTCTATTTGCATTGTATATGTGTGTCAAGTCATCATGTTGTACACATTACAATTTTATTTGGCAATTATGCCTCAAATATGCTGACAAGAAAAAAAGAAGAAAAATAAAGCAAGCGATTCCAGAGAAAGACAGCTCCTTGAGTGTCACCCATTTCACGCTGGCATCCGTTTGCTGTGGTCCGTAGGCAGCTTGCGAGTCATTCTCACGCCTTGTTTTTCCTTTTAATGTTCTAGGTTTTAAAGTCTTTTTTTTCCCACATTTTCTGTAAATAGTGGACTATCACTTTTTATTTTATTTTTAAGTACTGTTTTTAACATGTGAATAGGTCATAAATGTACTTGTTGAATTCATTCAATTTTTTTTAACAAGCCAATAAAGTTTTATAATTCATCTCCATGTGTCTTGCGTTCTCTCTAGGGCCTTGTTTATGCCCTCTCCCTTCCACAAGCATACCCATCACCCTGGTGTGTCCTTGGTGGTGTTCAAGGGTAAAATTGTTAGAAGAAAGAGTATGAGAAAAGTCATAGAGAGTTGGGGGGATCCCAAACCCACTATAGATTCTGGAAGAACTCTCCCCCCAGAAAAGGACTTTTAAAATTGCTTGACATTGGATACATTTTCATTTGGCCAAAAGGCAATACTAAAAACCAACAAAAAATGTTTAAGGAAATTAATAAAATAAACCCTACTTTGTGTGGGAAAATCCTTCGGTATTTAAAAACTTGGAATGGCCCAAGTCCCAGCAAAAGGACACACTTGGTGCTCTGGCCCTCCTCCATTCTAAGGGACGTTGTGGTCAAATGAACATGACGACTTGTGTTTTCATGGAAGGGGAGACTGAAGAAGACGAGTGGATACAGAGATGAGATACTACCGAACCTTAACTATTAACATGGTGCCCACACTTCACGTCCCTTTCATTTTTATTCCCCGGTGGCCCACACTGTCTCTTACTTATTTTTTCCCTCTCTTTTTTTTTTTGTATTTTTCCGAAGCTGGAAACAGAGACAGACAGACAGACTCCCGCATGCGCCTGACCGGGATCCACCTGGCACGCCCACCAGGGGCGATACTCTGTCCACCAGGGGGCAATGCTCTTCCCCTCCGGAGCATCGCTCTGCCGTGACCAGAGCCACTCTAGCGCCTGGGGCAGAGGCCAAGGAGCCATCCCCAGCGCCCGGGCCATCTTTGCTCCAATGGAGCCCTGGCTGCGGGAGGGGAAGAGAGAGACAGGGAGGAAGGAGGGGGTGGGGGTGGAGAAGCAAATGGGCACTTCTCCCATGTGCCCTGGCCGGGAATCGAACTCGGGTCCCCCGCACACCAGGCCGACGCTCTACCACTGAGCCAACTGGCCAGGGCCTATTTTTTCCCTCTTTTAAGATAAGATTTAAAAGTAAGGTTTGTAGGACCCCAGTTCTGATTCAGTTGAGCTTGCTTCTGGTGACCTTGAAAGGGTTTTGCTCCAAATAAAAGACTGAGGGGTGAGAAAACTGACCCAGTGTGACCCGATGTGTTACTGAGACAAGGACACAGACCCTCCCTTAAGAGTGCTAGTAACTTGTGCTCTTTCCAAACGCCCCTCTCAACTTGCCTTGCTAAGGACAGATTTTGTCAGCCAGTTGGGAGTCACAATAATTTGAGGCAGCAGGCATTGGATGGAGACTCAGGTTTGAATCCCAGCTGTGCTCAAACTAAATGATCCTGGGAAAGTTATGTCACCACTCCATTCCTCAGTTTCCTCATCTGAAAAATGGGATGATGATAATAGTAATAGCGCCTCCCCACTGGGCTCTTATGGAGAGTTAAGTGATATGGTTCAGGTAAAGCCCTTAACACATTGCCTGACCTATGGGAGGCCCTCAGTTCTGCTGATAAAATACTTTGAAGGGCTTATGTTTGCACTGTGTTTGCATATGCCTCCGTAAGTGCCCGCAAATCATGCACATTCACTTGCATGTACTGGTTATATAGCGGTTGTGAATGCACAACTAATGGAGTCCAAGTGAGAGGGAATTTCACTCACTGGGTCATTCTGGATATGTCCCCGCTGTGAAGACCACTTTGTAGCTTTCTCAGGACTTATTATAATTATGCTTTCTAGATCCTTCTTTCTATCCAGGTGGTTCTTGCACATTGATTCTACCTCGGATTTGATACTGATATGATAGTAGGATACGATTTGTGTGGGCCAGTGTGATGATCATCCTGTGAGTTTGAATGGGCTCTGTATTTTGTGGATTCTGGAGAAAATAGCACTGAAGGACCCATCCTAACTACGGCCTGCCTCTTCTGTTCTGACTTTAGTCAGTCAGAAGTTTTGATCGTTTGAACGGGATCTACTTTAACTTGTGTATTTTCCATGTGAAAATATTTGGCTAAGAATAAAAGTGATGAACGAATTGGCTTTTTGCTTGAAAGGAAAGGCTTGTCTCCAGTTCCTTCAAGCTTCAGAAAGAAGTGTTTGCAAGAAATGAGCTACAAATAACTAGATTTCTGTCTTCTATTTCCTGAGGTAATTTCTCATAAAAGCTCTAGTAGGCAGCACATGATTGGCCTAGTTGGAGTGACTTCTTGTTTGAAGTAATAAAATTTCATTTCTTTAATGATATTTTGTAATTTGGGCTATTTTTGTTGTTGATAACCCATTTTTAAATAAGTGGCATTAAAGTTTTACCAGCACTTAATTTAAGGTACTTTTGCTGTTGTTAACACCTTTCCTAACACATTGGGAAGTGTGAGCTACCATTGGATCTAAGAGGTGTAGTGCTAGTTGATGGGTATTGATTTCTCGCTCTGTACCCAGCACACATTGCGTTTTAAGTATTAAAACATGTATTAATGTATCAATTCATTCCCAGCAATTCTGAGAGGCCAGTGATTATATTGCTCCCATTAAAATGTAAGGCACCTTAATTTCAGCCTTGTGAGACCCTAAGCAGAGGTCCAGCTAAATTGTGCCCAGACTTCTGACCCGTAGAAACTAGAAGAAAATAAATGTGTGCTGTTTTAAGCTGTAAAAAAAATAAAAAAATAATGAAATAAAATGTTAGTAAACTGAGGAATAGAGTGAGCCAGGCCTTGCTTCAGTTTACCTAGATAATGAGTGCTAATCCCGGGATCTGAATTCAGGCAGGCTGGCTCAAGTGCCAGAGATCAGAACCACTATCCTCTCTGGGTTGGCCCTCTGAGCAGGGCCGGGAGTGAGGGGAGCCCAGCAGGTGCCTAGGGCACTCTAAGGGCTGTGCAAGTGCCCAGTGGTCACTCTTACCAGCACTAGTGGTGGAGCAGAGATTATTATTGTGACAAAACACAAACTTCAGTCAACTGGGTAGGCACACGCTGTCCCAGGAAGCCCCTGGTTCCATGTGCCACTAGCCCGCTGAAGGCCTTGACTTGCGGGTATAGGGCACAATAGTGAAAGTAACACATATTTTCAAAATGTTACCTTATGAAACAGAGAAGTTGCAGGAGGTAGCTATTCAGTGCTAATTAACTAATGAGAACCCAGAGCATGCTTTTTTTTGCTTTGTCCATTGTAACTGAAGATGGATGTGTTGTTTTTGATTGTTCTAAAGTGAATTTTCTTGTTGCTCTTGAACTTGAGTACTTCCTGTTCACTGGAGAAGTCCTGCCCCTCTGATGAGTGATGGTGAGGGAAACAGCCTCCACGGGGTGGGGTGGGAGGGGCAGGGTGGGAAGGTGTGTTTGAGGACATATCCTGTCTCCTGCATGCAGAGGATCCAGTCATTGGAACGCGGTGGCGGAAAAGGCCTGAGCTGCTCCTTGCCTCTGAGACACCGTGAGACAGAGCCGCATCTCAGCAGCTCAGTCACGTCGACACTCCTGTCCCTGAATGTCCTGTCTGGCAGCCAGTGACTGAAAGAGGCTGCCAAGGACACATGCTAATTTTCCAGTCCTTCGGTCAAGCCTCACCTCACACACCACAAGACCCTGGGGCCTGTGTTTGCTGAATTAAAATCTCTGCCTTACCATAAACTAACGAACAATAAGTTCTTTCCTCTCTCATCTTTCAAATTATTTTTTTATTCTGTTTCCCAGGAGGCAAGGAGATACCTCTTTTGTTATTTGCCATTCTTTTATTTCTTTTTAGTAATTCCCTTCATACAGTGATTAGTCTTGCTGAATCAGCTTCAGGTAAGTTCATGCAATTTCAGTCAAAATCCTTGCGCTTTGAGGAGTAAGAGTCATCAGCACTGTTTTACCTTTTGTGAGAGTTCTAGGTTTTATTTATTTTTATTTTGTATTTTTGTATTTTTCTGAAGCTGGAAACGAGGAAAGACAGTCAGACAGACTCCCGCATGCGCCCGACCGGGATCCACCCAGCACGCCCACCAGGGACGACGCTCTGCCCCTCCGGGGCGTCGCTCTGCCATGACCAGAGCCACTCTAGCACCTGGGGCAGAGGCCAAGGAGCCATCCCCAGCGCCCGGGCCATCTTTTGCTCCAATGGAGCCTTGGCTGCGGGAGGGGAAGAGAGAGACAGAGAGGAAGGAGGGGGGTTGGAGAAGCAAATGGGCGCTTCTCCTATGTGCCCTGGTCGGGAATCGAACCCGGGTCCCCCGCACACCAGGCCGACGCTCTACCACTGAGCCAACCGGCCAGGGCCGAGTTCTAGGTTTTAAATGAACTATTGGATTCATTTAAATAGCACCTAGCCTATTAGGGTGCTTCAGGCTTGGTCAAGATTACTTCCTTAGCAGATTTTCCTCTCTGCATTAGGCTTCCGGATTTGATGGAGATCGACCACCTCTGTACCCCCCCCCCCTTTCTCTGAACGCTGTGGTTTACTTTGGTGCCGGTGGTGTGCTGGCGTGTGTTTGTATGGCGGGTGACTAGCCCATGTCCGGTGGTGGAGAGGAGTCCAGATATGTTTGCCCTGTTCCACCAGTGGAGGCTTATCTCATACAGGGCTCATCTCTCTGCCTCTGCAGTCCTTCACGATGGGTTTCATCTCTCTTTTCTCCTTCTGTTTCCTCAACCCTAGAGGAGGTGGGAGAGGCTTCCCACTGTAGTCAGTCTCCATGGCCTTACCGTTTCTTGTTTGTCTCTTTAACTTGCCCATACCTCTGTACACTGTCCCTGCATCTTGCAGTTTAAACCATTTGGGGTGAGTTCTTTTTCCTTGACACGGCTCTCACTGAGACATATACTAAATTCTTTAGTACATTCTTGTTTTGTCTTATCAGACAGTGAGCCAAGTATGGGGAGATACACAGTAAGCTGAACAGATACCGTCTTGGTCCTCATGGGCTATGGCCTAATGCTCATATCAGTAGTGTTGAGGCCATTATTGTCTACACTTTACACACGAGAAAAAAAAGGCTTAGAAAGTTGAGTAACTTGTCCAAGGTCACACAAATTGGATTTGTCTGCCTGTACAACCCATGCTCTGGCCCCACTGCTCTGAAGTCAGCGCTTTCTTTTGCCTCTTGGGGGACCTGTGTCTGTGAGCGCTGAGATGGCCATCAGACCTCTGCACTACATTTCAGCGGCTCTAATTCCTCCCGACTCAGTATAAACTGGTGCAAAGTATTCCCTCCTTTGTTACCTATTTTCTCTTCCCCTTTTATCATTGAAAGAATTATTTCCTTTTCTTTTTCTCTAGTTTCCTTTTCACTCAACGAAACACACATAAACATGCTTTGTTCTTTCTTTAATTTTTATACATTAGAAATTTACAATTGCTTGGGTGGGATATGTGCATAGAAGAGGGATTGTGTGTGTGTGTGTGTGTGTGTGTGTGTGAGAGAGAGAGAGAGAGAGAGAGAGAGAGAGAGAGAGAGAGAGACTAGCAAGGAAAGACAATAATTCTCCTAAGAGACACACACAGAACAGAGATATTGTATACTTTATGCCCTGTTTGATTAAATGGGAATTTAATCCCAGCACATATACAATTTATGCCATTATCAAACTGCCCAGTGCTTACTGTGATTTAATGCCCCCAACTCCTTAAAAAGCTTCCCATATGGTAGTTTTTGCTTTTTGTTTTTACTTCCTTATAAAAAGCAAGAAGTTTTGCTGAGAAGAAATGATTACAAATCCCAAAAGATTGGTGTTCCGTTCTGAGCTCCAAGATGTAAGGATTGAGTGGATTTCAAACTTGGCTAAATTTCTGACTTGGCAAATGCTTCCATCCTTATTTATGACAGCTTGGAAACTTCCATTTTCCAGGGCTTATAAATGATGCTGCTGGTTCGGGCTCCCTCTTCTCTCTTGCTGTGAATTATGAAATAACCAGCCTGAAGGCTTCCTTTTAACATTAACCCTCTTAGCAGAGTAAGTGTGTGTGTGTGTGTGCGCGCCCGCGCATGCATGTGTCTGTGTGCGTGTGTGTGCATGCCTGTGTGTGTGTGTTCGTATTCTTTCTTTTCTCAGTGATGAGGCATGGTTTGCATATTTCACACAGGCAGCATACTTCCCTTTTTCTGCTTTTCCACAAAGTGACCATCTGATGTGTTGAGGTTTGGGGTATTGGGGGTGATAACCATGTGGCCTTTCTTGTGGTTACCTGGGACATCTTGGCCAGCAGTCCTCTAAGGGACTGTGCATCTCATCCTCGACTGGCAATTTAACAGCTGGAATTCTGGAGCAAGTCAGGTAACAAAGAAAGTCTGAGTTTTTCAGAGGTTCTGAATAGGTTGTTTCAGAGGATATTCATGCCCATTTTTTTTTTTTTAGTAGAAAATTGTCAAAATGGAAGAACATTGAGAAATTATTTCCTCATATTTCCTACATCTCCTCCCCTCCTTTTTCTTTTTCCCTCTCTTTCTCTTGATGCCACGCCCAATTTCTCAAAGCTCATTTGAAGTTCTCTTAATAAGTGCTTTTCTCTTTGGATTCATGTAAATGGTGGAAAAGTTGGGAACCTCTGATTATTGGGGTGAACGGGCAGATTTTGCTGAAAACAAGCGGTAGAAATTTTCCAAGGCAGACTGTGTCTGCTGAGAAGCTGATGCCCAGATGAGATTAAAACTGCAAGGATTTTAATCAGGGGAAACTCTGTGTGAGAGGAAATGGAGAAGAAGCCAGGGGAGGCTGTGAAAACAGGATTTTCAGGCAAGTGTGACCTTGGGGAATGAGAGGGAGGGAAGGTTAGGTCAGGCATCCTTGACCATTCACTCTATGGAAGTATGGGCAAGTCCACTGGGGAGTCTTCGAGCCAGTCGGCCTGTGAGGAGTCCCTGTCTCCTAGTGTGGGTGTGCCTTCTATTCCCTCTACTCCCAACTGCTGGTTGGGGAGCAGTCTGCGGGAAGCACAGACTCGCTGCGAATGAGAGATGGATTTGACAACACAGGTGGGCTTCAGGGTGTAGCTGGGGCCCTTGGTCAGTTATGCTCCCGAAGTTGAAGTCTGCAGGGTGCTCTCAGACAGGAAGAGCTGTCTTATCTGACTTCCACTTACCGATGTACTAGACAACGACTGCCCCCATCGCTCTACACCACGCCCATCTGACGGTGACCTGAGCACTCCCTGGTGGACGGCTGGGTTCCAGTGCCCATGGGATCCTCTGCTTCTTGAAATGACCTGCTACCAGTTACATTGGTTAAAGGAGCTTCAACTATACTGCTCACAAAAATTAGGGGATATTTCAAGATGAATATGAAGTGATTGAAAAAGCATTTGATTTTTTTTTATTAAACAGGAACATCAGAAAAGCAAATTATAAGTCAAAGAAAGTTGTTTGATTATGCAAATGAGATGCAAAACCAACTTTTACTTCATTGTATAGTGAAAATGCACTATACAAAAGGCTGAAAGTACTGGAGTATCTGCACGTTCCCTGATCCCCTAATTTTTATGAGCAATGTATAATCATTTTTTAAAAAAAGAAAAAGAAGAAAAGAAAAGAAAAAGGAGCACCCTGGACAGGCCAGTCAACATTTTTTTTTTTTTTTTTTTTTTTTCCTGAAGCTGGAAACGGGGAGAGACAGTCAGACAGACTCCCGCATGCACCCGACCGGGATCCACCCGGCATGCCCACCAGGGGCGACGCTCTGCCCACCAGGGGCGATGCTCTGCCCACCAGGAGGCGATGCTCTGCCCATCCTGGGCATCGCCATGTTGCGACCAGAGCCACTCTAGCGCCTGAGGTAGAGGCCACAGAGCCATCCCCAGCGCCCGGGCCATCTTTGCTCCAATGGAGCCTTGGCTGCGGGAGGGGAAGAGAGAGACAGAGAGGAAAGCGTGGCAGAGGGGTGGAGAAGCAAATGGGCGCTTCTCCTGTGTGCCCTGGCCGGGAATCGAACCCGGGTCCTCCGCACGCTAGGCCGATGCTCTACCGCTGAGCCAACCGGCCAGGGCCAGTCAACATTTTGAAATACTTACAGTGTGGCTTTTGAGCTGTAGCCATCCCTTTATTTACAGCAACATAAAACAACATCTGAAACTAAGACCTGCTTTTGTTTCTTCTCGTCGGCATACTCCAACCACAAGTGATTTTATTTCATTTCATTATGTGTTCGCTGTCAAGCAAATTTCCAGTCATGGCAGCGCCCATCATCAATTCATCCTCCTTCAGGGGAGTGTTGTTGGAGGTGTGCCTCAGAGCCTGGCCGGCCACCAGGGAAGCACTGGGTGGACAGCGAACCAGCCTCTCTACAGTGACTCACCCTGCTCTCCCGCTGCCCTCCAGCTGAGTGGTTTTCAAGAAAAATGATGCCTTACTCAGATTCGACAGACTTGATGGAGTACTTCTCCTGTGCTAAACCCTCTCTTGCCCAGTCCAGTGACTGCAGATGTGAGTGAATAGGTGACCCCATGGGGACTGGCCCCCTGGCCCTCAGGTGTTGCTATGCAGGCAGCCCGGGCTCAGGGAGGGTGGATCGTCTGGTTTTTCAAGACAAGGGGAGATCTGGGTTTTTTGTGTGAAATTCCCAGTTTTTCAATGTTGGCAAGGCCCGTCACATTCTTTAAACTCTCTGCGAGCCAAAGGAAACATGTCTTTTTGCCAGATTTTGCCTGTTGTGACCCTCGTGCTGGATAGTCTGCTCGCTGCTCTAAGGTCTGATTCTTCTGCCACAGCCCAGAGCAGAGCGGTCTTTGGCTGGGCTTCCTGGAAGCAGATACTGTCGGGAGGATTCACGTGTGAACCATTTATTAAGGGTGTGCCTCAGGGTCACGTGAGGGAGTGGGGAAGCAGGGCAGGGAAGAGGGAGCTCACGGGAGAATAGTTTCAGACACACCTTCTGGAGGGGGAACTCTGGAGCGGAAGGTGTCCCTGGAGATGTGGGGGTGTTGGTCTTTCCTATCTGTACACCTACTAGGCACTGACTGAGGGTCTCAATAGGCAAAAGTGGGCTCTAGTAGCTCAAGGACAGCACTCCACGAAGGTGGCACAGGTTCTGGCTGCTGTCCAGGCTGGGCGCACCAGGCAGCCATGTTGGACCCAGGGGACCCCAGCCCAGCCCACTCCCAGAGATCTGTGACTTTTCCAGGGCCACAGCTAATCAGAACCACAGGTCAAATCAACATTTGAATCCTGATCTTCTGACTCCAGTCTGGTTCAGTGCTTGTTGACAATCTCTTAGCTGCTTCTTGATGAGACCAGTGTGTGAATTCAGATGATCCTAGACTCTGACTGCTTGGTATGTCAATCCCAGACATTTAAATGGTCTCTTCTTTTAGAATTGCATGGAGGGAAGACTTCTTGGCTCTTTGGAGGAGGCAGAGCAGGTTGATAGGAACCAAGAAGGTCCTCTGGAACTCTCAACATTTAGATAGCCCCTAATGGGCTCCTGAGGGCCTGTGATGGCTCCTGGGTTTAAGTTTTGCTCTGCGTTTGGTGATTTCATATTGGAGATGCAGACAGTGTTTGGGGTGTTCTGTACCCCAGGGCTGAATTCCAGGCCTATGAGACACAGCCATCTTTATGCTTTTGAGTTGGGACTTTTCTAATAGTAGTTTATATAGTCTACATGATTCACATCTATAGTATACTATTTCCTTAGGAGAGTGTAAAACTATTCATGCATTTAATTTAAATATACATCCTCTAAACTCCAATCAGTTCCCCTCGCAGGGAGTCTATCAGGGGCAGAGAGAGAAGGCGATGCTACTGCACCACATGTTAACCAGATATCTCTGGTGTGTGAGGGTCATGGAGGCAAAACCAGATCAGATATATATATAATTATACTCAATCCACCATGTCTGTCTGTTCAGGCCTGGACCTCTGCCTTCTGCTGTGGTAAATACCACCTTGCTCACCTTTCCAAGCCTCTATGTTAGCCGGGACAGCTTCCTTGCCTGCACTTCTTGAATGCCGTGCTGAAATCAAACCATATGTTGCCCCCTGATATCTGTCAAACTTGCCCCATTTTCTCCAGTCCCACTACTGCTGCCTTCCTCAGGCCTTCCATGTTTGAGAGGGGCAGACTGGTCTTCTCTCTCCTTCTTACTATGCTTCCTTTTTTTTTTTTTTAATTCAGTGAGAGGAGGGGAGGCAGAGACAGACTTCCATATGTGCCCCGACCAGAATCCACCTGGCAAGCCCACTAGGGGACACTACTCTGCCCATCTGAGGCATTGCTCAAAAACAAAGCTCTTCTTAGCACCTGAGGCAGAGGCCATGAAGCCATCTCAGTGCCTGGGGCCAACTTGCTTCAATTGAGTCATGGCTGCAGAAGCAGGAGAGAGAGAGAGAGAGAGAGAGAGAGAGAGAGAGAGAGAGAAGAGGGGGAAGGGTGGAGAAGCAAATGGGCTCCTCTCTTGTGTGCCCTGACCAGGGAATTGAACCTGGGATATCCACACTCTGGGCTGACACTCCACCACTGAGCTAACTGACCAGGGCTTCCATTCCTGAGTCTGATATTTTCCTCCTACAATATAGACTTGAGCTAGTCACTCATCACACATCTCTGGCAACTTGCACAATGAAGTAGACCAAGACCAAGCTACTCAAAAGGGACATTCAAACTCTAGAACATTATTCAGGCTGATGATTCAACCATGCCTTCCCCATCTACCACCTCTGTTCCTCTTTCCCAAGCCACTCACTTCACCCGGCTTGACCTTATTTCTCCCACCACCTTGTACATTTATCTGTCAGAGTCCTGTCACTTACTGACTGGGTGACCTTGGACTCAGCCCTTAACTCTTCAAGTCCCAGATTCCTCCTCAGGAAAATGAAGGTGGCAAATAACTGTTTTGTGGGCTGACCAGGAGAATTAAATGGGAAAAGTATGGCAAGACAGTAGGATAGTGTGTGAAATGTTGTAGGTGCTTAATAAATGATAGCATTGTTGTGATGATTATCATTACCATTGACCCTTTCCAAGGCCCCAACTCAAGTCCAGTCTTCTTCCTAGAAGTATCCCCAGAATTGCTTGCACAGAAATGACATCTTTTCCCCCTATACTCTGTACTAGCGTTGTGCCATATTTGATCATCTAGTAAGGAGAGCCTGGTTCTCCTATTGCTGCATTAAATTGAGTTATTCCAAAGCACAGGACTATGTTCTACTCTTATTCAGGATACTGTCTATGCTTTTAAAGGAGCAAATGAAATGTATATAATAATCAGTCGAGTTCACATCTGTTGAGATGTGAGAATGTCTCTGGATAATGCTGTGTGGGACCTTAGGCTGAAAGGCTTGATCAGGAATAGGGACCCTCTGAGGTAAGGAAGACCAATAAAGTTTTAGGATTCTGAATGCAGCCTGATCCCCCTGTGTACAGTTCAGACTAAAGTTTGTTGGGGAACTTCTTTGGTCCATGGACCAGTAATATTTTGATGTATTAGTTTCTTGTGGTTGCTGTAACAAATGACTACACACTTGGTGGCTAAAGCAGCAGACGTTGATTCCCCCACAGTGAGGAGGCCTGAAGTGTGTGGTGGAGGTGTCGGCAGGGTTGGGTCCTTCTGGAGGCTGTGAGGGAGACTCTCCCATGCCTCTCCCAGCTTCCGGTGGTGGCTGACAGTCCTGGGTGTTCCTTGACTTGTACATGCATCACTCTAATCTCTGCCTCTCTTCACATCACCTTTTCTCTCTGTCTCCGTGTTCTCTCCTACTCCTGCTCCTATGAGAATAACCGTCATTGGATTTTGGGCCTACCCTAAATCCAGAATGATCTCATCTTGAGACCTTTAATTATATCTGCAAAGACTTTCCCCCCCCGAAATAAGATTGCCTTCAGGTTCCTGAAGTTAGAGTTGGACATTAGCTTTATTTTGGAGGCCTCTGTTGAATTCACTGCACTTCAGAATGGAGTTTACCTGAGAGGTTGGTAGCATAATGGAATGCACATGAGGGAAATGCCAAGAAGATCTAAATTCACACCTCTATTTGGCCCATGCTGTGGACCTATTTCTAAACCTCCCTAAATCTCAGTTTCCCTTTCCATAAAATAAGGATAAAAGTTAAGAATGTATATATTTATCTGACACAGAGCAGATTCACGATGTAGTTATTGTCTGTAGCAATTCCCACTACTCATTTACTCATTTAATAAAAATTTAAATCTCGGGACATCAGGGTGAAAGAGACATATCACATGGCCCTCAGTCATACTAGCGTTTGGAAGAGAGTCAGTGTTTGCTGAATGAATAAGCAAGCGTTAGACCAGGGGTCCCCAAACTACGGCCCGCGGGCCGCATGCGGCCCCCTGAGGCCATTTATCCAGCCCCCGCCGCACTTCTGGAAGGGGCACCTCTTTCATTGGTGGTCAGTGAGAGAAGCATAGTTCCCATTGAAATACTGGTCAGTTTGTTGATTTAAATTTACTTGTTCTTTATTTTAAATATTGTATTTGTTCCCGTTTTGTTTTTTTATTTTAAAATAAGATATGTGCAGTGTGCATAGGGATTTGTTCATAGTTTTTTTTATAGTCCGGCCCTCCAACGGTCTGAGGGACAGTGAACTGGTCCCCTGTGTAAAAAGTTTGGGGACCCCTGCGTTTGACGGACTTGCTCAGTGCACTGGAGGTGGCCTTGGCCAGTGCAGTTATCTCCCACATTTAGAATATTTGCTTTCTGCCACTGAGCTTTTACAGAAGACCTGTATTAGTACCTGTCTTCCGTGTCTGAAAGGAATCTGCACAGGATTTTTGTTTTTAGGAGAAAAGGCAGAGAGTGAAGATAGTAGTCGACAATGTTTCCCAGAGGGCCGTTACGGAGGTGGCGCGCCCTCGAGAGGGGCACTGCCTTGACTTCGTTAGCGTTATTTTAGGTTTTATGCTTTATTCGATATGATTTGGTAGATTATTTTGAGGGGCTGGGAATGTTAAAAGTTTTCCCATATAAATTAATAGTAATTGCTTCTTTGCTTTACAGCATTTTTGTGTATGAGAGGTTTCCTAGGAACGCTCTACTTTTGGATAGTAGGGGAAATCTAAATTTAAGCAGCTTACTAACTGCAGGATGAACTATGATGCTGAACCCTTTAAGTAAGCTCAGTTTTTTGGACTACCCAAAAACAGAACTCTTAAAGAATTTTATTGCATTGTCATTTATTTCAACGGCCCACATATGTGGCCATTATAGTGGGTTTTATTGGGAATTTATGTCAAGTGGCACCATGGTGTCACAACCAAAGAAAAGCTTACAGCACTGAGCAAAGTGGAAATGTCAGATGCATTGAGGCCAGGCAGGTAACAGTCTGGGTGGGGTAGCCCCCCTGGAGAGAGCATGCCTTTTAGAAAGAGGGCAGCTTCCACTAGTGCATGCATTCATTCATTCAACCATTTATCTTGCGCTTTGTCCTCGGTGTGGGTGTGGAGGCCACAGGGTTGAACCAGGCAAACTCTGTATTCTCATGAGCAGGTGTCCCCAAACTACGGCCCGCGGGCCGCATGCAGCCCCCTGAGGCCATTTATCTGGCCCCCGCCACACTTCTGGAAGGAGCACCTCTTTCATTGGTGGTCAGTGAGAGGAGCACTGTATGTAGCAGCCCTCCAACGGTCTGAGGGACAGTGAACTGGCCCCCTATGTAAAAAGTTTGGGGACCCCTGCCATGAGGCTTGTGCTCTGTGAACCCAGCTCCAGTTGCTACATGGGAATTCAGGCCCATTGCTGCCAAATCATCTCCTTTTTAAAGAGAAGAAGCCAGAATTGTATGTACAAGCTCCTGATTTTTAAATGTTGGCAAACACTGTACATTTCTGAAAGAACACTGTGCAGGCCAGACAAAACTTGTCTCTTGATTCCATTAGCCTTCAGGCTGTCAATTTGTGACCCCCGGAGTGGCATCTCATGGCCGATACCTTCAGAAGCATTTTCTCAGTGTCTGATTTTTAAGCTACTTCTCACTTTTCCTGACCTCACCGGAAGTTGCTAATGGTCAGGGCTTATTGTCTGTGTACTCCCAGATTGGAAGATTCTTTGGTGTCCCATCCAGTATTTTAAGGTAAGCTACCCTTCATCTATCAGCATTTCCTTTCTAATTCCATCTCCAAATCTTTGATTACTTTTTTTTTGTTCTCACAAGCTTCAAAATAGGCTCTAAGCACTGTCATCTGGTTCTTAGCATGTCTTCTCTTGATGGTCAGAATCTAGCCTAAACTCTTAAATAAAGTGCCTGTAGAGGAGCTGATTTTAAGCCTCCTTTTCTGACTCTGCCATCCAATTTTCACAGCCTCTGAGTTGCACTGACTCCCAACCTTAGGTGTGATATTAATTTTTCTCAGAGGGACGTGGGTTTAATAGATTTTTTTAAATTAACATTTTGTAAAATTGGAGCTGTCATACTTTATGGCAGACGGATACAAATGTCTATAATTATATTTTTGGCACTATATCTTGAGAATTGTCTAGAAATGTTTATTTTAACCCCTTCCTAAAACGTCTGATTTATAGGCAGGCCTCTTTAAGCATACCTCTAACAGGCCCAGTTGTCATGACAACCCAGAACATCATTTGTCAAAAAGCTATAACTTCATTCTATGTGGAAGCTAAAAATTTATCTTTCAGGATTTATTCTTATGAAAGGGAAATCTTGCCTTTCCTTGTATCTGCTTTTTCTCCTTAATTCTGCTTGTCATTAGAGAAACTCAGGGTTCAGGGAAAGAGACCCCAGAGAATAACATATACCTCCCACCTTTTACCTCACTTCTCCGAACACATAAATTCTCTTAGCCACCCCCCCAAAAAATAGAATTATCCCCCTTGTGTCTCTAACTCAATATGATTTTTTTTTCTTTAAAGACAATTGGAATAAAAATTTTAATTGATTTTTTTGTTTTGTTTTGTTTGGGTTAGTAAAGTTTTAAGGAAGAGAAGAAAGAAGATGTCTCTTAAAAGCTGAAAAAGAGTGAGATATTTAATTATCATATTAACTTGTGTGATCTGTTGTTCAGGGATTGCAAACTCAATGACTACTAGAAGGGCCAGACAAATACATAAATTAGTGCAGTGGGATCCTGGGGACACTGCACACTCTGTCTAAATGCGATCGTGTCTTTGTTTCTTTTGACAGAAGGCGAACCCTTTTGTGGCACTGTTTATTTTTACTTTTTTTCAAGAGAAGCTAGAAATCAGTATTTTTATGTGTAATTTTATGATTTTAAAATGCTGGCAGATAATGTATAGATTTTTTTGTTTGTTTGTTAAACAAGGTAATAGTCAAACAAAGCACATCTGAGGGCAAGTTCACTTCCATGAACTTCCAGACCCAATTTCTGCCCTATGTACACCATATTACACAATAGTTTAGAATGTCTTTATTTCCTCTATATTGAACAACTAAAGCAATTTTGCTCAAGTCTTCTTGGGATCTGTTTTGTTAAATAATCTTTCTGTTGGTCTCACTGGAAGTGTTCCCCTGCTCACTCACTCGCATGTTGGGTAGCTGTTGGGCTCTGGACTGAGTGTGGGAGTAAGCTATAATGGAGGCTACTTCAAAGACCCACACACTCTTCCCTCTGTCAGTCCAAGATAGATGGCAGGGTCCAACAGATGCCTTCTGGGATTGTGCAAAGATTTATGATGCTCTCTTTCTGCCTTTGATAGATGGGGCAGTTTCATCCTCTTCACTAAGCTCCATATTTTTCTGTTGTATTGGAAACTCCTAGATGGCTATAGCCCTTCCACAAGACATAGCAAGGATTTTATTTTTCTTCACTGAATTTCAGTGTGTTTGTTCCTCATATAGCAATGGGCAAAAACATTAGTAATTGTTGGGAATATCCCATCAAAAACATCTGAGGGCAAAGCTGCTCTGTAGCTATCACTGATCTAGAATAGGAGTGATTTTAAGGGTCACCCCCTTACAGTAGACACTCACGACTAATCCTGCTTGCAGTTAGATTTAAGGCATTATGGGGTTTCTGTAGAATTATACCGAATACAGAAACATACTGTGGCTCTGGCAATAGAAGCAGGTTCGAAGATGCTTTGTGCCATTCAGATCCCATTGTTATCTGGTCTTTTCCGGCTTTCCCCGTGCCCTCTTGTGCTGCCTTTCACTCTTTCTAGGAGCAAGCCTTATTGAGAGTCCTTGCCAGTTTCCCGTTACTGTCATGCTCTGAGTACAGTCAGGTGATACTCTGTCTCATCTCATCTAAACCCAGTCAGGGCTTTCTAGAGCCTGTATGAATGTTATCAGTTCTGCCCACTTGTTGAGCCTTTTAGGGCTCTAAGAGCCCACCAATTACAGATGACAAGAAGGGTAACTGTAACTTCAAGAGCAAACCACTGCTCATACCCAGGATCAGTTTCATGGAAGGTGACTTGCACCTTCACATAGGGTTCCCTGTAGAAGGTTTCTTGGTTTAATGCTCTACTGTTAACATTTTGGAATTCTTAAAAATTTATGAACAAGGAGTCTGCACTTCATTTAGCATCGGGCACCACAAATTATGTAGCTGGTCCAGCTCATACTGCAAAACATAGGCAAAATCGACAAACACAGTGACCTTCTTGCTCAGGCAATAACTAACATTCCTTGTAGTGAGTCTGGCCTTAATCTCTTCGCTCTCGGGTAACTGGTATACCTTTGGCAGGGAAAAGCCGTAATTACTGCTTGTGCATTCCTTCCCACTCTTCCAGGCAGGCTGCCTTAAGAAAGACTTCCACAATTCAATTCATGCATTTTATCTGGGAGCTTGAAATCACCTACATATCTTTTCAAGTGTAGCTATCTTTTAAGGTGGCATTTAGTAGCTGTCACGATTCATCAATCAGCAATTATTGAGTCCCTAGCCCTGTGCAAGTCACCTTTCCTCGCTTGCCCTATCATCATTATCAATCATCACAGTATATATATTCAGGGCTCATCTGCGCATAACCCTGCTCTGCAAGATGGAGTGTGCTAAGCAATTTTCTGTTGGTGAAATGAGGCTGGCTCTGAAAAGGTAGCCATCGCTGCCTTTGGAAGAGTGAATTTCTTCACATCAAAGAAGGGTGTGTCCAGAAACATGGGATTATTTTTCTGGCATTTGCACTATGAGACGCAGACAGAGATAACAACAAACCTACCGGAATCCAAAGATGACACATTAGGTTGGCTGAAAATCGAAGATGCCTCTTGGTAAGAGTCATGTTGTAAAATCGTGCAAAAGCATTGCCCTCTACATCAGTGCTGAAGAGAGTGGCCACAGAAGGCTGACTCAGGAAAGCCAGCAGATGAGGAAATAATCTGAAATCATGTATGTAGGAGTATTTTGAAAAACAAACTCTGTGAAGGTAATGTAAGCCATTGTTCTCATTCATGATTTGTAGAGCTTGCTTGAAGCAGTTTTGGCATCTCCCCCTGCAATGCCAGCAAATCCTAATCTCACATAAAACTCAAAACAATTGACAAGATGAAACAGCTCCAAAAATATCAGGAAGCCCCCATGGTTGAGGTGTAAGACAGTATTTAATGGCTCGTGCCTTGTTCCAAGGCAGAATGCTGGTCCGCATTGTATCTTGGGGCTTTTTTTTTTTTTTTTTGAGAGAGAAACAGAGCTCTTTACTATTTGAGCAAACACCATAGTTCTGCTCTTTGCCAAAACATTTTGAGTCAGCCTTATGGTGAAAGTAAAATTGTTAAAAATGTGCTGACATCTTTTGAACATTTTATTAAAGAAAAAACTACTTTTCAGATATTTAAGGCCAAACACATTGGTAAGAGGCAGAAAATTGCCTCTAAGTGGGTAGAAATGCAAGCCAAGGGCAACCCTGCCCGTTTGCCCAACAGTTGGTTAGAAAATGGCGGCTACATTGATGTTTTTATCTGAGGGAAGTAGCCCTGCAGGGAACTGAAATATCTTGGATTGAGGAGGATTCTCTCAGATTGAATTAATTTCAGCAAAATGATGATCAAGAACCCATGTGGGAGCACGTGTTACTGTGGGAGACAATGTGATGAGAAAAAGAGGACAGTATCTTTAAAGGACTTGCATTCTAATTGAGAGAACAAGTTGATCACACTAATATTACATTACGTTAGACTATAATGTGTTTCTAGTATAATCTAATACTATCATAGATTATAGAGAACCACTTTTTCTTTTTCTTTTTCTTATTTTAAAATCAAAACCCCTGGAACCAGATGCTTGGATTTGGGAACTTTCTGGACTTTTGCAATGCAGTAAAGTTTTCTATAGTGAGCACCAATCCCCTCCCTAGCGGGACCTGGGGAAGCTCTCTGCAGACACATTCAGTGATATTTCTGTACTCGTGCTAACTAGAATAAGTAGAGTCTACAGATAGCCTCACTGCAGTTCAGGGAAGGTTTTAGTGTCAAATGAGTTTAACTTCGGGCTTTTTGAACATTTGGATATTTGAAGTGCAGATAACAGACTGGAGCCTTTATAGAGTAATATGTAGTATAATATAACCTTAAATGATTTTGGAATATACTAGAAGAGACATTCTATGAGGGTAGTGTTATCTCTCAGATACTCAGAATAATGTCTGGTGCAGAGAAGACATTCAATAAACACTCAAGAAAATAAAATAATAAGAAATGTTAACTGTCATTTTATTGTCTATTCCATGCCAGACATGGAGAGCTTCACACCAATGCTTGCTAGGTAGATATTGTTGTTCTATTGTTATTCTTACTTTAGAGAAGGTGAAAGTGTTTCTGAGAGAAATTAAGTGTCCCATCCAAGGATCCCTGGTGGCAGGTGCTAGAGGTGTGGCTCCTACTGAGGGGATGGCTGTGGTGGCTAGGAGCATACTGAAGGGTCAGGCTGCCGAAGGTCCAAGTCCCGTACCTGCCACTCACTGGCTTAGTGAGCTCAAGCAAATGGTTTGATTTCTGTGCGCCTTGCTTTCCTCAAGAATAAAATCGGAACACTGACAAGATCTACATTATAAGATGATTGAGAGATACATGCAATGTGCTTAGAAACCATGCCTGGAACCTCATAGGCTCTCAGTGAATGTTAGCTAATTAGGAGGCATGGAGGGAGGCTTTGTAGCAAGGAATTTTCTCCAATGTAATGGAAAGGGTTTTTAGACATAAAAGATAAAACTTCAGATAACCTTTTATATAATCGAACAATTAAAGAATAACCTCATGCTATTGTGATAAGCTAAGAATCCAGTGACCAAGACTAAGTCACAAAAGAAAATTTGGTTATCTCCATTTAGTTGATAAAATTAAATAATTTATGAAATGAGTAGACTAAAAAGAGAAGAATACAGTACTTCTTTTGTATGACAAAGATACTATATCACATATTAACATATTTAATGGTGAAATTCAAAAGTTTTCCCATTAAAATCTGAAGCAACCTCATCACTCTGATTTTGTCATGTTCTCGAACTTCAGGCTAATGGAATAGGTCATGAATTGGATAGAAGAAATGTACCTAAGGGGAAGGAAAAGATGTATTTATAGATATTATGAGTGCTTAGAAAATGGTAGAGAACCAATTTCCAAACCCAGGAATGAATTGAAAGTTCCTGTAATCTGGCTGGACACCCAACCGATTATTTAGTAGCTCATCATTATGTTAGCAGTGATGATAGATAATATATTGGTTTAAAAAAAAATCATTCAGAATAGGAGAACAACAGCGGTAACGCTATAATATATCCAGAAGAAAACAGGAGGACAGAAGGGGAGGAAGCTATGTGTGCAAAGTTGGTACTCTCCATATAAGTTATAACAGGAGAGAAAAAAAACCACACCTAAACGCTTAATGATATAAGAATGATTAATTGAATGGTGCTAAGGTTCCAAAGGTAGTAAAATAAAGTATATGGTGACAACAGAGTTCAGAATATTAAGCTATATTCAGTATATATTCTTTAGGTGTCGTGACTCCAAACTTATTTTTTATGTAGAGAAAATTAGATAAAAGCATCAAAATGTTAATAATTATGGGACATGAGGTGATCTTGGTTTTCTTTTTTATGCTTTTTGCATTGTTTTTCTATTTTTTTTTACAAAAGGAAGCATGTGTGTTATAATGCAAAAAGTTATTCAAAAGCTTTCAAGGAAAAAACTGCCAGAGGAGTGAATTTACCTACTAGGGTATTACTTTTCTTCCTATTCTATTTATTATTTTATGAACTTTCATTGCTGATATATAAATTAAAGTAAGAAAAATAATGGCTTATTTACTCAAAATAGACAGTTCTAGCCTTTAAAATATGGAACAGCACTATTTATCTTGTGCTTCATTGATTAAAAGTAATTGAAATTCTGCAAAGAAGCCTTAATTTTTTCATAATGTCTTGCTCTAAGACTTGGATTCAATTTCTGAAACAGGGGAAATGCCAAGATGTACGAAGAAGGCCTTCAAAACTGAAGCACCCATTTCATTACCTTCTCGAAAAATAAATGACCTCACCTCCCTTATTACTGTAGTAATTAACCCGCAGTCACACTAACTCTGACCAGTGCTATGTATTATTTATTACCTTCCATTTGTGGGTTGGTGGTCAGCCTACTGAGCATCTTTGTTGGACAATTTTTGCGTGTGACACACTTAGGGAGCTCTCACCTGCTCTTCTAATAACTTCTCACCAGAAGGGTCAAATATACTTTTCAAAACACGAAATCAAAAAGATTACAGGTGATCAGACATTTAAAAAATTTTTTTTATTTGTAAAATTCAATTTAACAGGGTGATACTGATCAATTAGGGTACATAGGTTTCAGGTGAATATTTCTATAGCATTTGAACTGTTGATCATATTGTATATCCATCTCCCAAAGTCTAATCGTTTGTGATCACACATTTTAATTCGGCCTTTCACTTTGGGAAACATATAATATTGATGGATTCACATCAGATCCCCAGTTCTTTGCACAATGCTTAGCACATAATCATCGTTCACTAAAGGTCTGTGGACTGGGTAGACATGACAGTAAAACCTGGGGCTTCAAACCATTCACCCCATAGTCTTCTTTCCCTGGACATGTCTTCCCCCCAGCGGGGTCTCGGACCAGTTTGACCATCTTCCCTCATGGTTTGACCATCTTCCCTCATGCTCCATAAAGACCCAGAACTCTGGCAGTTGTCTTCATTTGTTCAACACTAAATATCAATGGCGTGCCTGCCCCACGCTCAGCTCTGCGCTGAATGTGGTGAAGCGTTAGATTTTATGATGCGGAGCTGGTTTCCGAGAGCCTTGCTGTGCATCTGTCAGGCCAGGCCCTGGCGTGCCTGTGGGTTTTCCCACTCTGCTTCCCAGGAGTTAGACCTCCGCTCTCCCCTAATCCTGCAAACAGAAAGTGTGCGAGCGGGCTGCTGGCACACCAAGCGTGTCTGCAAAATGCAGACAGATTGCTGCTCTTTATTAGTGGTACGCATGAAGGACTTTGGGAAGCTCTGAAACTAAAGGGTTTTGAGTTTCTTCGTTATTTTTTCTCAGGCTCTACTTTCAGAAACACGATGCTATTAAGTGCTGCTGTTTTGTTGCCAACGTCCCTCTCTCTCTTTCCCACCCTTCCCTTTTTCTTTTCTTCCTAAAAGCCTTAGAAATAAAGTAAGATCTCTTTATTGATTATTCTCACTGATTAGGGAAAATACCCAGTCTGTTCTCACTAGGTTTGGTCCTTGGTAAGAAATGTGTCTTCTGTCCTGCTGTGGTCACATTCTCACGTGGACATTTTCTTTCCCTTGCCATTAGCAACCTGTCTGTAATCTTAAGAATCTCCTCACTTCCATTTTGTTTCCAGGTCTTCTTAACCTGGAACCTGAACCCTGAACCTTAACAACCTATCCCTCCCTCTTTCCCTCCCTCCCTCTCTCCCTCCCTCTTTCCCTTCCCTTCCTGTCCCCTTTCTTTCTTTCCTTTCTTTCCTTTTGTGGTTCCCTACTTCTGTAATGCTCTTCTCATCTCATTTCAGTCCTTGCTTAAATTCCACTTTCTCATGGGAGGCTTTCCCTGACCATTTGTTTAATTGCAACCCATACTCCTACTTGATTGTCCCTGTCCCTTTTCCTTGCCTTACTTCTCTTCAAAGCCCCAAGCACACACACGCATGCTCTACATTTCCCTGTTGTTGCTGTGGCTCATCCATCTCCCCCACAAAATGTAAGCTGCATTGATGTAGGAATTTTTGTCTATTTTGTTCACTTGTCTTAAGATAGCTCATCATCATAAATATTTTCCAAGTAAATGAGTGCCAGAATGAGTGTCCTGGGTTGAATTTGGGGGGAAGCAAAACCCAGGCCTATGTGATGAGAAGCATTGCACTGCAAGTGAACATCTTGGTGGCCCAGATGTTTCTATATATATGCAGGTACACTGCATCCCATAGACAAAACATTGAAGCAAGCCCTGGGCAGTTGGCTCAATGGTAGAGCATCAGCCCAGTGTGTAGCTGTCCTGGTTTGGATTACCAGTCAGGGCACACAGGGAAAGCATATGGTCGCTTCTCCTGTGTGCTTCTCTATCTCTCCCTCCTCCCTTCTTTCTCTCTATCTTTCTCATCTCCTCCTGCAGCCATGGCTCAGTTGGAGCAAGTTGGCTCTGGATGCTGAGAATGGCTCCATGGCCTCGCCTCAGGCACTAAAGTAGCTTAGTTGTTGAGCAATGGAGCAATGGCCCCAAATGGGCAGAACATCACCCCATAGGGGGCTTGCCTAGTAGATCCTGGTTGGGTTGCATGCAGGAGTTCTGTCTCTCTGCCTCCCCACTTTTCACTTAAGGAAAAAAAAACATTGAAGCAATAGGCAGAATTATTGATCTTTTCCCTTAGAAATCTGATGATACAACAAGTGTGGGTGACTCTGGAATCCCTCTTCATCCCCTGCTTTCATTTCCAGCCACCCTTGCATGCCATGGTAGCTCTTAAGCACCATAAAGGACTGATTAGCTAATCTTAGTCTGGATGTTGAGTATACTTTGGGATACAGCATTCTTCCATGTGAAGAGGCCCTTGACCTCTTCAACAGAAGTGGCCGCTTAGCCCATCCCCCCTCCTGATTCAAGTTCTGCCCTTAGCAAATAATTGTCCCAGGGTTATCTTTATAAAACATATGTTTACATTATCAGAGGGGGCAAGCATTCTTTTAATACACTGTGTGTGAATTCCATCCTCTTTCTGGATGATCCAGTACTATCAGCTCTGAGCCCCAAGGAAGACTTTTGGTTGAAGGTGTTGATTTGCCTCAGGACTTTCCCTTCACTCAGGGCCACCAGTACCTGACTGAACCCCTGGGGTTATCCACTCATAGTGCTGCTTTGCTGGTCACATTGTGGGTTATTGGGAGGGTACCTGTTTGCCTGTGGGAACCTCCGTTTTTCATACACCCCTGATTTGAGTGAAGATTGTGGTTTTCCTCTGCCTGAGAATCAGAACCTACTTTGCTTACAGTCTTACACCACTGAAATACTGATTAGAACCCTCCATTCTTTATGCTAAATTTGGGGATAACTAGACCTTGTTGAACATCTAGGCGTATATCTGATGGCTATGTTCTAGACCCTGTAGGAGAGCTAATACAAAGGCCTTATCGGACCTTAGCATGTGAACATCTAGTTTTCGAGACACATATTAAAGACCATGAGTGTCTGGATAGGAAGAGTTAAGAGATAGTGTGTATACTGGATGACCCTCTAATCTGTCCCTGTGATCCAACCTTCCTGACTAATTCCTGACTACATTCCTTTGAACCTTAGAAACAGGGATTATAATGCCTATGATGAAGTAATGGTCAGGATCTAATAGATTCCTATTATGTAGGAAGAACTCAGTAAATGCTCATCCTCCTCATTATAGTGCACATAGTAGGTTTTTAATCTAATCATTGATGGATTGATTCCTCTTGTCTGCAATAGTTGAGCAGTTGTTATACCTGGAGGTACTCAGGAAGGCATGTGAAGTAGAGAAGGCGTGGCTACTGTACATGGCTTCTTTCAGAGCCTCCCTTCCCAGAGCAGAGTCCCTCCAGCCTCTGGGGAAATCTCTTAGGCTTTAGGCCTTTCTTGTTCCTCCCTTTCCTTCATGTAAATATGGCTGCCCATTGTCCTTGACTCCTCAGGGACCTCCTGACAGCTTGGCCAGCTGCTCCATCAAAGGTGCTCAGTCTTAATGGCTATAATGTTTGCTGAGCTTTTTTTTGTCAGAATTAGTTACATTTTTCTGAGATTTTTTTAGGGCAGTGAGCTAGAGCTCAGAAAGAGGCATGGATCTCCAATGGTGGGTCACAGACAGCCTGGCCCTGGTCCGAAATAAACAACTCCAGCGGACATCAGTCAGGGTGTAGTGCACTGCCTCAGCCTTGCCTGGGATGCTGCAGGGGCAAAGGCTTTACAGCGAAGCACTCCGTTGCTAGAGCATTGGAAGAGAGAAAGAGAATGGAAGAGAAGAGTGTGGAAGGAAAGTGGAGACCAAGACTAGAGGAGGAGTGTGAGGCCAGTGGCCACCACCGTGGCCATGCAGGTTCTTATTGGATTTGGGCAGATGGTAAAGGAACTGTGGAGCCAGAAAACGGTGGGCCATTCTATTTACTAAAGTCTCATAAAGGCAGATGAGCAAATAGGCAGGGAAGACCGCTTCCCTTTCCAGTTTCAGTTCCAGGGATCCCAAACCCCTCAACACTCCAGACTCACCTGGACTCACAGGTCCCCACTAGCCTCTGCAGTTCCCAGCCAAACAGGCCAGGCTGAAATCTCAGGGCTCCCAAGCTCCTCAGCTCTTTCTTTTCTTTCTTTTTTTATTTATTCATTTTTATTATTAGAGAGAGAGAGAACAGAGGAGGAGTAGAAAGCATCAACTCCCATATGTGCCCTGACCAGGCAAGCCCGGGGTTTCGAACAAGGTCAGGGTTCCAGGTCAACGCTTTATCCACTGCGCCATCACAGTTGAGGCTCCTCGGCTCTTACTTTCTCTCTCTCTCTGAACTCTCCAGCAAAACAAGCTGGGGAAACAAACCTCTTCTCCAGCAAACAATAGCAATTGCCTTCCCAAGTAGGAAGGCAATCCACTATTTGGAATCTGCTGCTTTGGGCAAGCACCCGTGACCTTTCACAGATCACATGTGCCTGGCACTGCCCCACACCAATACAAAATACAAGCGAGCAAACCTAAACACTCTTATTTCACACTTGAAACATACTGGTTTGCCCAACAAGGAGTTTGGGTTATAAGGCAGTGATTTGGAGCC
The DNA here is from genome assembly GCF_036850765.1 of Saccopteryx bilineata. Taxonomy (NCBI): domain Eukaryota; kingdom Metazoa; phylum Chordata; class Mammalia; order Chiroptera; family Emballonuridae; genus Saccopteryx; species Saccopteryx bilineata. The sequence continues at coordinate 43,287,569 of NC_089491.1, read as the reverse complement.
CTCAACTGATTTTAAGTAGATGGGGGGAGGCAGAAGGTAGTAGTAGGTCAAGACCACAGCTGTCATGAGTGCCATAAAGGCCTGGCCTAGAGTGGTGGCCATTGCCTTTTCAGCAGGCAATTGCCTAATCCAGCCATAGATGATTCATTTTGGGGGGAAAGGCAACAGACTTTATGTATACAAACATAGCATAGATTTCTCCTACATTCAGAACAAGTCAAACTTTTTGTAAATGGGGGTAAAATGAGGGAGCAGACAATGGATTCCCTAATATTCTCCTCTCATTACATTTCTTGATATTCCTGGGGGACCTGCTTACATCCTCTACTTTCTCTGTCTACTCTCTATAAACTCAGGATGTTTCTGAGGGGCACGGAGAAAACCATTACTACTAGAATCTATAAAGTGTTGCAGAATGCTCAGGGATGGGCCGTCGTGTTACTCCAGTCACAGAAAGGGAAGGAAGCCTTCCTGAAAACGGTCCTTAAAGTGTCTTGGGTTGAGGAAACCCAATGGGGAATAACACCAGTGGGGGAAGGGTTGTCTCATTTCATTCAAGTCTCAGCTCAATTGCTAGACTGTTGTTACTCCTGCTGTTTCAACTTTGAGAATGCCAGATAGTATAGAACCAAGCTTCCAGCTCAAGGAGTCTCAGTTAACAGCCAGTTGGGTTAGCTGTTAAGCCTACCATGGCTACTTTACAAAAATACATTTTCTCATATTATAATAATCTCAAAAACGATCTGAGAAATTGGCCCTCATGGACAGACCTCATATCTTCTCTGTATATGATTGATAGAATGCAGTTTTTTTCCCTACAGAAAAAAAAAGCTATATTTCTAAACCATTTAGAAAGAAACAAGTGGAAATTTAATTTTAAGCCAAACACTTTTCTCTTTTATGGTTGGTTTGATCTTCACGCTTCTTTATTTTCCCCACCAGCATCTTTCACTTTAGTGCTTTAAGAGAGGATTGTTTTATTGTCCAAGTCTACACAACACAGAGGCCTACAAGCAGTTGTAAAGAGTGGGCTTAGATGATATATATTAAAAATGATAAATCATTTCCCAGCTTTCCATAACATTTTATTTTCTCTGGATCTTTACCTCCTCTGACTCATGTACCTGGGCTGATTAATGCCTCATCTCCCCTGTTACACTTTTGTCCAGGGCCTGTGTTTCATTCGCCTGCCAGTGTCAATAGTCAATAAATCTTACAGCCATATGAACCTTGCCATGCTGGCTGCTGCCAGCATAAGCTGCCCATCAGAAAGCAGGCAATTCTGGGCCTCCATTTATCTGGTACCCTCAATACTCACATCCCATTCTGCAATTGGAGCTGCAAATGCTCATTTCTTCATAGGCATGGGCTGGGAAAATGAGAGAAGGCTAATTAATGCATTCAAAGGATCCTACTGAATCAGCAAGCCCCTTAAAGGTACAACAGACACAAACAGGCAGCTGCAGCTTGTTGGGATTCAAAACAACAACAAAAGGGCTAGTTAAATATTTGAATAGCTAAAGTATATGTCTATTCATTCCCATAGAAATTGCTAAAATAGGCCATCCCTCCATCTCCAGAGAAGTCAAAGTCATTGAAATTCTAAAGCTTTTCATCCTGTCAAACACGTGTATAAAGAACAGAACACTTACATCTCCATAACAGGCCAATTCAACATTAGGGGCAATAAAACTTGGGTGCATGAAAGGATTCCAGAATATGGTACCCATTCATTCCAGCCTCTGGTGATGCTGGACTGACTTATTGACAATTAGCTTGCTATTGCCCCATCTCTGTGGTAGCTTGGCATCTTACAGTTGCAAATGTCTTAATAAATATACCATCAGGGAGTAAATGCCAAGCCCTGGATATGACTTTATCCAAGGCTCAAAAACTATGACCAGAACCTATCTTTGGCTCTTTTTCACTGGATCACCATGACTGGAGGCAAACTTTCCTCTCACAATTGCAGCAAAGATGACTTCCATCCACTCCTGATGCCAAATTCTTCCCATCCATCAGGAAAAAGAACATCATTGATGTCAACTTTGTATACATATTTTAGGCTTGATTTTGACCAGAATAACTTTATAGTCACATGCCATTTCTTTAACCAACTACTGTAGGCAGGGAAGGGAATTATGCTGATTTTTTATACCTGCACCATTGGTTCCATCTTGAATCACATTGGCTGTCTGGGGCGGGGTGGATAACCAAATGAAGATCATTACCAGTTGAGAAGGAGGAAGTGGATACAGGCTGACAATTTAAACAGCAATAATAACAACAGTAACAATAACCAAACAAACTGACATAGTCTGCTCAGGCCACCATAACAAAATATCACATTTTGGGTGGCTTAAACAGCAGATATGTATTTTCTCACATTTCTGAAGTGTACAAGTCCAAGATCAAGGTGCAGCCAATAAGATTCCTGGTGAGGGCTCTCTCCCTGGCTTGTAGATGGTCATCATTTCACTCTGTCCTCACATGACCTTTTCCCTGTGGCTTACACAGAGGGAAGAGAGGGAGGAGTGGAGAGGAGAGAGGGGAGAGAGGGGAGAGAGGATTGAGAGGGGAGAGAGGGGTGAGAGGGGAGAGAGGGGAGAGAGGGATGAGAGGGATGAGAGGGATGAGAGGGGTGAGAGGGGTGAGAGGGGAGAGGGGAGAGAGGGGAGAGAGGGGAGAGAGGGGTGAAAGGGGTGAGGGGTGAGGGGAGAGGGGAGAGAGGGGAGAGAGGGGAGAGAGGGGAGAAAGGGGAGAGAGGGGAGAGAGGGGAGAGGGGAGAGGGGAGAGAGGGGTGAGAGGGGTGAGGGGAGAGAGGAGAGAGAGGGGAGAGAGGGGGGAGGAGGGAGAGGGGGGAGGGGGAAGAGAGGGGAGGGGGGAGAGAGGGGAGGGGGGAGAAGGAGAGGGGAGAGGGGAGAGGGGAGAGGGGAGAGGGGAGAGGGGAGAGGGGAGAGGGGAGAGGGGAGAGGGGAGAGGGGAGAGAGAACGAGCTTTGGCTTCTTATAAGGACATCAGCCCTATAAAATTAGGATCCTACCCAGATGACTTCATTTAATTGTAATTACCTTCTTAAAGGAACAAATGCACCCACATTGGGGATTATGGCTTCAACATATGAATTTTGGGGATATACAGAACACACAAAAAATGATAACTTCCAGCTGTGCACTTCTAATTAATCCTGTTTTCCATGAGCTTTTATCTGTCAAGAGTCTGTTGTTTTTATGGTTTTATGATCTGAGAGTAAATGGGTTTAAGTAGCTTCTAATGTACACTGTGAAGAATACCCAGCCATGCATCGAATCATGTTGCAACTATTTAATGACCAGGAATTTAGGTACGAAGAAAGTTTCTGGAGATTAACATTTAGTTATGATTCTAGAACTAGGAAAAAATGTGAGAATTACCAGACAAGAGACCTTGTGTATGCTTGGAACTCATCTTTTGGAAATGCTTTTAGTGAAAAGTTCTGAGCACCACAAAAGATCAGACTACAGAATCAGACCCCTTAAAATTTTGAATAATGCTGATGTGGCCCAGCTTACTCACCCACATGTTCCATTCGACCTGGTTCTGAGTGATCTTTGACTATTTAAAAAAAATCAGAATTTCTATCCAAATAGTGAAGATTTGCATGGCTGGCAGACTCTACTTCATGAATTAAAGATAATTCCCTAAGAGGAGCTCTGAAAATGGGACAAACAGGGGTTATATCTTTGAAACAGATACAACAGAAGGTATGACTTTCTAAGGGGATTGCTTGCAAAATCACATCTCTTATTTCTTAATATAAGTTACAATGAGGTTTTAAAAAACTGCGAATTTATTGTTAGCATTTATTTATTATGTATTTTATCTATGTACACATCTGTGTACACTTTAGAGATTACATATGTGAGTGTATGCTCTCTTAACCATATGGATGGGAGCATTTTTATAAAAAAAATGCTACATATTTTTGTAAATAAGACAGCCTTTTAATAAGATCCACTTGGAGCTTTCCTGTTTATCAGTCAGAATAGGCTAGGTTATGTTGTAGAAACAAATAACCCTTAAAACAGAAAAGATGACTTGTCTTTATGTTGCATGTATGGCGCAGATTGGCAGGGTGCTCTTTTCATCTTACTTCCCAGGAACCTAGAACTTTGTAATGCTATTGTCTGAACATGAGGCTTGATGGTCCTCTGTGGCAAGATGAAGAGGAAGTAGAAAATCTAGTTTAAATTAAACATGACTACTAAATCTTCTGCCTCAGAGTGACACATGTCATTTCTGTTCCCTTTTTCATTGACAAAAGGAAGCAACACGGATTGATGACAGTCATGAGGGTACGGTGGGGTGAGGTCCTAGCCTTTTCTGGGCCAGAGAGGGGAGGTGAGTGGTATAATGTTTAACACAACCATGAAGCTGTGTTATACTAAATTTGGCTCTTGATTGAAGACAGGAAAAGGTGAAAAGTTGGAATTCATTCATTTACTTATTCAATAAATCTTTATCATGCACCTAAAATGCACAAGACCCTGAACTCAGTACTAGAAGTACAATGAGGAGACAAGACAGAAATATTTTTGCTCATCAAGAACTTGGGAGGAAGGTACAACAAATAAGTAAATAATTAAAATTCAGAGTAAGACAAGCTGTGATGGGCAAAGGCAGTGTGCCTTGGAAGTATAGTTAGTCCTCATTACTAGTGAGTGTTGCTACTGTTGTCCATCTGCACTTTACAACTCAGTTTCTACTGTATTGGTGGGTGCCTTATTTTTAAATTCTTTTGGTTGGACCTAATCAGCAATTGAGATATTTGTTAGTTGCCATGCAGAAAGAACAGTCCTTGACATTGTTGTAATTGTTATTAAGCTTATGGAAAAGTGTAAAGAAACGAATAAAAGATTTTTCAACTCAGAGTATTTCAAGTCTAATAGGAGAAATATGATTATGTAAATAATTAATACAGTGAAGAATGTAGCATTTACCATGAGAGACAAACCAAATGTCAATTTATGATTGGGAAATAAAGAAATGCTTCATGATGGGGTGACTTTTAAGCTGGGTTTTGTTGACTAAATGAAGTGTAATGATCAATGATGGAGCTTTAAGGTTATATTCCAGGTAGAAAAAAAACTGGTGCAAAACCACAGAATTTGGCACCTCTATATGGGCAGGGACTGTGACCATTTTATTCTATTCTTTAGTACATACCCAGCATTTATCACATTGTCTAGCATCCATCAGGTGAATAAATTAATGAATAAGTAAGAAAATTCAAGGCATGTTTATTTAAAAAAAGCAAACTAACAGTTTCAATGGGATCTGGTGTGTTCTAAGGGGAGTGATAAGTGATAAAGCTGAGGTTAGGTCAAGGTTTTGAAAGCCATTGAGTATTTGAGACTTTATTATTTCCTTACCCCATGGTTTATATAATTCTAGGGTGTTTACAGAGGTCTCACATACATTTCAGTTCACATGATCCTAAAACAACCTCATCAGGTGGATGGGGCAGTAATTACTGCTCTGAAAAGAGACTCTTAGAACAAGTTACTTGGGACTGTCAGGAAATGGTGAGCCCAAGACTGAAACCCGATGTCTGGAGTCTATATCCAGTCTCTGTCCCTTTGTAGTGCTTTGGCCCTCTGTTCTGGGACCAGAGCAACACTTTTTGGGTTTTGGGGGCAACAGAAGTGACAACATCAGAGCTGTTTCTTGTGAGGCACAAGGTAAACTAAGAGAGAGGGGGACCAGCAGCAAGGACACCAGTAACAAGAATGTTGGAATAACATGAGAGAAGACTAAACTCCTGCAGGGACAGTGAGTATAGACAGGCTAGGGTTTCCTTTTAACAGACATAAAAGGTTTTAAGATTAGTTCTACTCTGCTGGGCCATGACCTAAAACAGTGTTTTCAGTCTCGACACCACTGACATTTTGGGTCTTAAATTCTTTGTTGTGGGTGACTTTCTGGGGCATTGTTGTCTCATTAGCAGAATCCCAGTCCTCTGCCCATTAAATGTGAATAGCACAAACTCTCCACCCATTCCCGCCATTGCAACAACCCAGAATGTCTCTAGACTTTTCCCGTTTTCCCCTGGGAGGCAAAATGGCCCCTATTTGAGAACCACTGACCCAGCCAGTCAATTTTGATTAGTTTCTAGAAGAACAATGACTCTTAAAGAATATATTGAGCATTTAGTGGGAAAACACTAAAGAAAGAAATGTATTTTCATCTTATGGGTTTGAGTTTCTTCCACTGACAGTGTGTCACCAAGTCCAGTGATACCAAAGAGGGTGGCCCATCGCTAAAGTTGTGTGACTTGGCACTGCATTTGAAACACTGGGTTTTCATTTTCTTCTATTTATGATCATTATTCAATTATTTTTATTCAACACTCAGCTTTAAAAGTGCATATAATCTTATAATGTCCTATTCCATTATGGGAACTTCTTAATAAAATCAATTAACTATCTTGGCTATTGTATTGGTCTTACACATTTCCTGACCTTGGCTGAATTCAAGTGTGTGTGTAGGGGGAAGGGGTGGAATGAGAAGGGAGACAGTGGGTCACTGAAAAGAACGACAAAGATATTTAAGGATGACATGAAGCAGGTCACCATGTTCTCAGACTGCAAGAAAGAGTTTGAATACAGTTGACAATGGAAAATGCCCTGTAGTGAGAATCGCAGCTGGAAACCCTACCATGCTCTTCTCCCTTCAATACTTCATAGTACACCACAAAAAACTTCTACATGATGCTTTGCATTCACTATAGCAAATGTGGGTTTAGAGGAACCACAAAGGATAATTTGCATTTTATATATATATATATGAATATGAAATATAAAGAATGCAAGTGTAAATATGAATATAATTATAAATATGTAGCAGAAGTTGAGTAGACATTTTTAAATGCATTTAATGTGGCAATAAAGCCTGTGCAAAGAAGAGTGGAGAGACCAGCCTTCCTTTATTTTGGCCTCACTTGGTGATGGAGCACAATGGACAGGTCTGAGCAAGTCAAGGAGGTCTGAGTCACTGTTTAGGTTTTCCACGGAAACAAAAGCTCATGGGAATTTGGCATAAAGTGTATATCAGCCTCTATGGGCTTGCTGCTCTTTTTGAAGATCACTAACTCCACTTTTAAGATGATTTCCTGAGAATCATTCAGTTTCCTTCCCAAAGACTCGCTCCCTATGCTCATCAACATTGGTTTGCAGAGAATTTGGGGTGAGTTCAAGCAGTCTTTCACCCAACGTTGGAACAGTATAAACAGGGAAATTTTGTGTGTGTGCATTCAGACATTCCTTGCCTTCCCTGAAGGGAGCTTGTGACAGCTGAAAATAACGTCTTCATAGAGCATTTTGAGCTCTCACTGGGGTTGCACAGTGGAAAGGCAGAGCCTTGATAGGATTCTCTCATGTCTGTCATCTCTTATTAGTAAGCAGAGGTTGCCCCTGCCTTCCTCAAAGTTCCAAGCTTGGAAACTGATTATTTGCCTTTCTAGATTCCATTTTTGACCTCCCCAGAAAAGGTTGTGACCATTTTTATTAAAGGAAAAGGCTTTCAGAATTTATAATAGATGGAAAAAAAAACACAAAAAAACAAGAACAAAGACAAAAAACTCAACACCGTGCAGTTTAATTGTGAATGACTCAGATGTAGATGAGCTGAATTTTCTTTGAAATAGTCTATATGTTCAAAATGAAAGGTGAAGGAGTTGGCCATTTTATTTTCTCAAAATTAAATGTTTTAAATATGGGTTTGGGATATTTTGCCACCTTTCAAGCAAGTCTGGTTTAATCTAGTCCTATTCGAGCCTCCTGAACTTTTTCAAACTTAAGACTTTAGTTTGCTTCTATTTTTTTAATGCTACAATGGAGGCTGACCAATTTTCCCTGATTAAAATAATGTCTAATCTCTAGTCAGTTCCTGGCATATAGCAAGTATTTAATAAGGACTGCTTTTTAATATAACTGTTGCAGAGAATATATGGGTCCTTCTCTCAAGATAGGATATAGTGCCCCCATAGCATCTGAGTGTTAGTTAGCAGGAGAAAATCTAGGCCAGCTGACTGAGTGCTTTTCTTTAAATTGCATATGATCTCAGGTTTCCAAAATACCCTGGAAAGCTATAGAAGGCCACATGGCAATCTCTTCTCTGTCATATGTGCCAAATGATTAGTACTATACACTGCTAGAGCTTGAATGGGCCTTCAGTGCCATTTCTCAACCTCTGTCTTTGTGGAGTGGGAAACAAAGTCTGTTAGGGAGGTGCGGGGGGAAGAATGACTCACCCAAGGTCATTCAGTTCATTTCTTGCAGTGTCTAGATACAGTCCCATCTGATATTTAGTCCAGCGTCTTTATTTCACACTCCTACCTGGGGTGCTAGATTCTAAATATTGATCACTTTTAAAGACTGTTTTCAGTGAGCTTCCATTGGAGTGCCACAAATGAATCAGGAAGGTAGCAAACATATTTGCAAAGCATAGTGGTTTTATGTTGGATGCATAATTTGAATATGGTCATTTTCATTATATTTCCTGGACTTCCTATTATTATGCATTTTAAAAACTGTTCTAATTAATTCATTCAACAAGTATTTATTGAAGCTCTGTGCAAGGCACTAGAGGGAGTGATGGATATAATGGCAAGATCTTTGGAGCAAATAGTTTGGTATTCTACCCATGTCCTCTCAGCTCTTACCGTCCTGTATGTGCCTATGGTGTCATGCCAAAAGCACCGATAACATTCTGAGGGCTTCCCCTTAGCCAGATGACAGGTGATAATTGGAGGATCAGTGACCCAACTTCCTCAATTTTTGGATGGGATATGTCTGAGATGCATTCTTTATCATCTCTCCGGTTTCCCCAGGAATTTGAATTTTAGTTGTCCACAGAGTAATCTACTGGAAATTATATCCATCACAGGCTACCCCTCCCCCCGTGTTACTTGCTCATTCCCCTCTAGTGTTTCTTGGATCCCTTCCTCATAAACTGCCTTTACATGAATTGCATTGGTATTGTTTATGGGAGAGTCTTCTCTAAGACGGTCATGAATTCCCAGAGCTTGAGTTCTTGTAAAGGATGCAGACAATGCATGATAAATACATAAGGAGATTTCCTGGCACATATTGAGAAGGATTAGATGATTGTGAGAGGAGAGAGGCTGAGAGAGCTTCTGGTTAAAGTGACAAGGTTGGGGCCTCCCAGAGGATGAGATAGTTGACCTGAAATGTGAAGGAAGAGACGTGGGTAGGCATAGCAGAGCCAAGAAGATGATCCTGGGAAGAGGCAAGACAAAGTGCAAAGTGAGCAAGAACAGGGAAGGACCACTGTAGCTGTTTATGAAATAGAGGGATGGGGGAACTGGGTGGGCTGGCTGAGGCCACGTCATGCAGGACTCTACAGTGATGATCAAAAGTTTATAATAAACGCAACGAGAACCCTTTAAAGGATGTTAAACAGGGAAATGCAATAATCTGATATATACTTGAAAATGATTACTCTGGCAGCTCTGTGGAGAAGCGACTAGAGGAGGCAAGAATAGAGCAGGAATTGATTTAGAAGGCTGCTGCAGAAACCGAGATGACAGATGATAGCTGGTTCTCAGCACCCAGATCAACCATTGATTAAGGAACACGATTAAATGGAATATAAATGCAGAATCCATATGCATGTATATCTCTGTCACTAAAACATCAGTGGTCTTAGCATTGTGGAGTTAAGAAACCTTTGAAAATTTAATGGAATCTGTGGACTTTCCAGAAAGATGCAAATGTATGTGAATACACAATTTCACATTTTTGATGGAGGATTGGGAAGATCTGGAGTCAGTTAATAAAACCTCAAATAAATAAATGAACAAATAAATTTATTTAAGGTCTAATTTACATGTAATATTATTTTCAGGTATATAGCATGATGATTCTATATTTGTATATATTATAAATTGATCACCATAATAAGTCTAGTTAACATCTATCATGACACATAGTTACAAATTTCTTTTTCTTGTGATGAGAACTGTTAAGATTACTCTCTTAGCAACTTTCAAATATGCAATACAGTATTATTAACCATAGTCACCAGGCTGTACATTACACCACAGGACTTACTCATGTTACAGTGGACGCATGTACCTTTTGACCCCCTTCACCCATTTCATCCACCCCCACCTCAACTCTGGCAAACACCAATATGTTTTCTGTATCTTTGAGGGTTTCTTTCCTCTCTCTCTTTTTAGATTCCACATGTAAGTAAGATGATACAGTATTCATTTTTCTCTAACTTATTTACTTAACATAATGCCCTCAAGGTCCATCCATGTTGTCTCAAATAGCAAGATTTTCTCTTTTATTATGGCTAAAGAAAATGTCATTGCACACATATATCCCGTTTTCTTTATCCATTGACCCACTGATGGACACTTCCATGTCTTAGGTTGCTTCCATGCCTTGGTTATTGTGGATAGTGCTGCAATGAACATGGAGGTGCATATATCTTTTGAAGTTAGTATTTTTGTTTCCTTCAAATACCAGAAGTGAAGTTGCTGGATCATCTTGTAGTTTTATTTTTAGATTTTTTTGAAGAAACTCCATACTGTTTTACATAGTGGCTGTGCAAATACATAAATAAATAAATAAATATTTGTGTGTATGTATCAGTTAGGGTAGGCTCTCTACCATGGTAACAAAAAGATCCCAAAGTGGATAATGGTTCAAACACAATAGTTTATTTTTTGCATATGAATGAGAGTTGGAGGATAAATAGCTCAGCTTCATTAGACCTTAGTAGAATAACTCAGTTTCTACACTGTGTATGCTGAATGGGAGAATTAGTAGAGGTTTTATCTGCTAACTTCAAGTCATAACTTCCAATTTGATGTAAGTATTGTCTTCACTTTGGATAAATAGAAGGAGGAAGCATGGGGTAGCGTACATGGGAAGTCTTAATGATCCAGAAATGATACCCATTGCTCTACTCATAGTCCTTTGGCTATAAATTAATGCAATGGCCACAACTAACTTCAAGTAGGGCTGATTAATGTAGTGTAGCTGTGGGTCCAAGCAAAAAAAAAAAAAAAAAAAAAAGGAAAACAAAGAGTTCATAGAGCAGCTAGCAGTTTGAGTTAAAATACACGTACTTTTCTTTATGTTTTTTGCATTGTAGGTGTTCAGTGTTGCTTAGAGAACAGTGTAATAATAAGATACATTGGAGTTTGAAGGACGGGAAGGGATGAAGCCAATGAATGTTGGTCAGGAGGATTCCAGGATCCTTTGTGTCATAATTTCCACAACCAATTTAATTCAAAGCAAGCCCACTTCCTGGTCAGTGGATACAGTACTTACATAAATGTTGTGTCCTTAAGTGAAGGGTTAAGATAAAATTGAAGTGGAAACTTGGCCCCAAACTACACTGTTCAGTGGCCTGTGGAACTGAAATTAATTTGAAGCAAACTATTACTCACTCTGACTGTGTGTCCTTTGGAAAAGAAGATGCTTATATTGTCAGCAAAGCATCCATTGCATTCATTTCCCCTCCACTCCAATGACCAGTCCTCTTAGCTCTTTGTTTTAGGTAACAGGCAATTGGCTACTCCACTTATTGAGTGTCTACTCTGGCCTTGACACTGTCTGGTCACCACTTTCCCTGCAGCAAAGGTAGCCCAGAGCTCCTTTTTCACGTGTCTTGTAGGGAGTGGGCGTGGCCATCAGAAATTGGAGGTGAAGTACATTTCTCATAGTGAGTCATATTTTCCCATTTGATTCCATTAGAATGTTAGAGATGCTTTTCTTGGGGATGGAGGGTGGTGAGTCTTAACTTAAAATACAAAGAAATTACATTTGGGGGTGGAAGATGGTGAGTCTTGCTTTAAATTATAAAGAAATCACATTTGAGAACAACGCAAATTTAAATTTTTCCAGAGTTAAAAGGAAGGGAAGCTGATCTTTCTCCTGATATACTTAAGTGATTTTTCTGAAACTTTAAAAAGAAAAAGAAAATCCAGAATCCAGAAATTGCCTTTTCTGGTGACCAGAACCCTTCTTACAGTCTCAGTTACTGTTTGTGTGAATTAGCATCCACAGGGAAGATTAGATTTCCCCACATTGCCTGTTTGTTGTTCCTCCCTCTGAATCTCTCGCTGGCATCATATATATGCCTTTCCAACCCCCTAAATTTTAGCTCTTTTCTTTGGGAGATGTTTGAAATGTAATCTTTACTGCAATTTATTTTTTTTAGTTGAAGTCCCATTTTAAGAGTTGTTAATATGTTAATGGACCTTTTTAAAAAGTACATTTCTCTTCTCTGGTCAGGGAGGATTGAAATTTCTTCCATGTCAGATGGATTTCATTGGTTAATTTTATAATTCAGAATCTTTGTTGGTCTAGATTCCAAAAGGAGGAGTTCCTTTAAGCTCACTGCAATGACATTTGCTTTTGAAGGAGTCCTTTATTTTTCAGTGAATAAAGTGTCTCTTATTAAACAGCATATAAAAGAATGTTTGGCAGGACTCGACTCCCAGTGGGTGAAACCTCACAGGAAATTGAGAAATTGTTTCTTTTTGGTCTTGTGGGAAATTTTTGCCAGTGAAATATAGTATTAAGGTTTTGAGACTACTGCTTAAATCCATCAAGAAAGTGCTGTCAGACAGGGGACAGCTTCTGGGGTGGGGAGGGGGCCAGATGCCAGTGTGACTTTGCTAATCTGGTCTGTTAAATTTTCCAAGTACTCTGAGGTACGGTCAAGAAGATTGTATTCCATCTTGCAGAATAATTGTTTTACTATTAGAGAGAACTTGTAAATCTTTTAGCAATTTAGGAATAAGTTGGTCCAAAGTTAGCCTCAGTTTGATGCCCTTTCATTTGTTTCTGCAAAACAGGATGTTGTATGTGCCCAAACAAGAAATGTGTCCTAAGTGTAGCATCACCATATGTTTCATTGTTCAAACCCCTAACCTTCATTGTTCACTTCCACACTCCCCTCAACTTGCAGTCAATCACCTTGTCCCATCCCCCTAAACATGCCTGACAGACATCTCCTTCTCTTCCCCATCCCACCTCCCTAGAACCTCGTTCATGCCACAGTTCTCTCCTGTCTTGATTTCTCTAGCAGCCTCCTTAACCAGTCTCTTGCCTTCAATCTTTCCCTTCTATAATCTTGTTTGCACTCTAGAGCCAAAATGATTTTTCTGAAACTAATCTCGATCATGTTATTGCCTAGCATGAGATTTTTTTCCTTTTTTTTGTGTGTGGGGGGAGTGCTATCTATAAAGTTTAAACTCTTGGCCTGGTCCTTACTTATTTTGTTTCTCATTTCCCTGTACAGCTGCATCAGCCCCTTGACACAAACAGGGTGCCCATGCTAGCCATGACTGGACTTACACTGAGAATGCCCCCTCTGCTTCTCCCAATTCTTGGCTAATTCTAACCGGTTGTCCAGAAGCCAGGGAACTTTGCTTTGACTGCCCTCCCCAGAATTGGATAGATGCCCTTCCCTTGAGTCTCATACACCCTGGGCACACATCTGGGGTAATTGATCTTTGATTGTAAGTTGCTGGAGGGCAGGCCATGCAGCTTATTTCTCTCTAAATCCTCTGCTAGGCCTGTTGAGAGAATAAATGACTACTTACAGTGTTCTTTTAATATATAATATTGAATCCTGATTGTAATGTCATAAACTTTGACTAATTTTGGCTATTTTTGGAAAGGCAACTATGAAAGAATAAAAATAAAACTTTGGATTTGGCATCAGAAGGCTGAGTCCCTGTGAGCTGTGACCTTTGCTAAGTCTATCAGCCTCTCTGAGTCTGAATTCCTTGTCAATGAACAGAGGATAATATATTACAGGGTTTGGCTGAGGACCAGGGGAGAAGTGTGTGGGTGGGGGAAGCACCTGGAGAAGTATCATGACCGCACATGTGATATCTGCCTTAATCTAATTATTTCCATACCTGTAGCTCTTCTTCCTGCACCCATGCCAAACACCATCCCAGGAGACATGGAATATGAGTCTTGTATGTGGCACAGGGCAGGGCTGGGTCATTGCCAGGTCTCTGTTCAGTTAGATGGAGACGTATCAATCGAAAGGACAAGAGTAAGCAATGGTTCACACTTAGCTATCCCATTGGAAATACACTCCTGCCCTCTCAGACACTGTTGGTGACAGTAAGACTGGATACAGTGAGAAAGCAATTTGATTACATGTGTAGAGAACCTTAACAATATTCATCCCTTTTGACTCAATTATTCCGATTCTAAGATTTACCTTGAGTTTTAAAAATGGGGATAGAGGCACCTAACACTTGTAGAGATGTTCTTTGCAGTTGTGTTATTTTAGTTAATCATGGAAAATAACCTGAAGTGTAACTCAGTGAGGGGCTGCTAGGGCATTGCTCTTCAAGGGGCTTTCTGTAAGATGGAAACACGATTCTGAAAAAATGCTCAAGTGGAAAAAAATAGTCTTAAAAATACAATCTACGGTTTCATTGAAACTATGTAAATCAAACAAATGTAGAAAACAAAAAGTGATCAGTGGGAAAATGCACTCTGTTTTGAGAGGGATTAGTCGTCGTTAGGAAACCCGCAGGCACAGCCCTGCCTCGCTAGACCGAGGGCCTTGTGAATGAGGTTCACTGTCTCCGCGCAAAGGAATCTTTATTTGGCATTGGATAGAGGCCAGACCTTCATCCGTCTTCTAAAACCTGGAAGCAAGTGTTCAAAGGACTATAAATCAGAAGGAAAAATCGCTGAGAGTGTGGAGAGTGGAAGTTTTAGAATACCAGGGAAGGAAGGGCTAAATATACTTGAAAAAAAATAATAATCATGATAACAACTTTGTAAGGCATTCTTGAGTGTGTAATGGGTTTTATATACTTTGCTTTGTTTAAATTGGCTCTTCTTCTCCATAACTTTTTATCCTAAATTCCTGTAAAAATCACCACAGATTTAAAAAACTGTGACATCCATTTACTTCTTGGGCTCCATTATTAGCCTTGTATCCAGGGATGTCCCTACTGTGCAGAAGTCACTTTGAATCTAGTGGACATTACCTAGAAGGGAACAGTTAGGCCCAGAAAACAAACATACATTTCACTGGGGTTTTATTCACTGGAGGACCTCCAAATGTCTGACAGACCTTTTCTTAAGCATGCCAGCAGAGCCTTGCGTTGTAAGAGGCATAGGTCTGCCATGAGCTGCCCACTGTCGCAGAATAAGGCAGTTGTGGGATCCGTGTAGAAGTGATTCCCTGGTTTTTCTCTTGAATCCCCATCCAGCCCAGTGTTGGTTCTCCCACAGGACTTCATGTTCCTTTTTACTGCCTGTCTCGGCTCCAGAAAAGATCTGCTCTCTTTTCTTACTATCTTTTCCACATGGCGGAGGTTCAGAACCACAGTGCATTTGTGAGATGCATTGTGTGTTTTCACCCTGCCACTCCTCTATTAGATTTCATACTTCGTTGGAAGAGAGAAAGTGAGAAAGAAAACTGCTCAGAACTTTTAACCCTGGGTTTTGGTTATCTTTCTTGAAGACACATTACTATCCCTTAGTGGACTTGAACTTCCATGTTCTCAGGATGAAAAATACATCTTTACACAAAATCCAGGGGTTGGGCATTTAAGAGGAAGCTTTGGTCCTCGACAGAGGTTTCTGAGGGAGTTGGAGTTATTTCGCTAGAAACAGTGCTGAATACCTCTGGTTTACGCTTCTCTTTCGAAGTTTATTTTATGTTTTGTTGTGGTTTTCAGATTTCTCATGGTTTGGATTTGGGCAAGTAAAATCAAGACAAGGTGTTGGTAAGTAGTTATTCCTTCTTTGGATAACTAATAATGAGCTTGTGTTTGATTCAGATGAAACTGCTTAGCCCTCTTCATACTTGCTGACCCCTGATTCATTTTTGTGTGTTCCTGGTTTCTGATTTGCTAAAGAAAGAGGCTTAGAATGTTTCCAGAAAAGGCATTACTGTTGCTAATTGAATTCAGTAAATGATCCTGTATTTTTTAATTTGACTTGTTTTTACCCTATGGGGACACGTCAGCTGTCATCCAGTTCAAGGTTGCTGATGCATTGTTAGAAGGTTAAGAAAATAAAATACAATTATACTGCAGTTCCAAGCATAGCAAAGTCGGCTAAATATTCAATTCTGGAAAAGTATGGGCTTTAACTTTTTCTCATTGGCCAGGACGTATAAATTTCTGAATTAGTAAATCAGCTGTCCTTTTATGACCATTTCTCTTTCAAAAAAAAAAAAAAAAAAAAGACTAACATCCAGACACTATGATTTGTGCTTGATTGCATTCAGTTCCTTGCAATTGTGTTGACAATTGAAAAGCAGAACTTATAACTAGCAAATGAGTGCAGATAATGCATCTCATCTCTATGATGGAAATCAGGTGTGATCTCTGAGGACCTCCAGTTTGTTCAGCATTTTCAGTGGGTACAGAGACAATAAATAGGAATTGCCTTAGGAAGCACAGTAAGTCAGAACTTCTTCCATTTTGGTGTGCATTTCCTAGCTTCAGCCATCTTGAACATCCGTTGATTAGTGTCTTTTTGTTGCAAAGTCGGCTGTAGGTAAACTTGCAAAGTGAGAGAGATGTACCAGTGTCACAGAACCTTTCGGTTCTGAGCCATCCACCCCATGTGTGTTCCTCTGTTCTCATGAGGGACCGTGTCTCATTTCCATTTTTGAGCTGGACAGCAGTCAGTCTGACCCTGAAGGAGCCCCCCGAATTCCAAGGGAAAAGCCCTTCACCAGCAAAGGGAAAGTGGGGCTGTGGCAAAGTTGGAACATTGAGCTTAGCCACCTCAGGATTTGTCGTGACTCCCCAGGAAAAAATTTCAGAAATAGGTGGTCATGGTCATTTTAAGAGACCAGAGAGGATCTTGTGGGGCAATCTTGAAGATGCCCCATTTTATGGCCTGTGCCGCGCGCGCGCGCGTGTGTGTGTGTGTGTATGTGTGTGTGTGTGTGTGTATGTGTGTGTGTGTATGTGTGTGTGTGTGTATGTGTGTGTGTGTATGTGTGTGTATGTGTGTGTGTGTATGTGTGTGTGTGTATGTGTGTGTGTGTGTGTGTATGTGTGTGTGTGTGGGGGGTAGGTGGCAGGTGGAGTTGGGTGATCAATTCTCCCACAACAGTGCTGTGGGATGGGGTGTTCCTGCCACTAAACAGTAAGTCACCGGAACCCCATAAACATTTTTTCAGGCCCCTTTGCCCTGCAGCGAGGTGCTCGTTCCTGGAAAGCTTCAGTAACAGGACTTCACCCTTGTAGGCCACAGTGGAAGGAATTCCTCAGAACTGTTCTTTCAGCCACAGATCATTAGCGGCGCTGCTGCTTTAAAATGTTGGTTTGGTTATTATTATTCAGGTGTGGCGAGGCCCATAGGTCAGGAGACGACTGCCATTGATGGAAAGATAATTCATTATTCATAGCTCCCAAGAGAAGAGGACTCAGCCTGTTGCAGGGGGGCCACCAGGGGAAGCACCTGCCTCAGTCAGGAGGCAGGGGAGTGAGGGGCAAACGTGGACAGGAGCCTTTATAGTGGTTTCCTCGGGGAGGGCGGGGTGCGGTGGGGTTAGCAGGTTTAGGCGGGGTAGGCAGATTTAGGTGAGGTTAGCACGTTTAGGCAGGTTAGCAGGTTTAGTCAGGGTTAGCAGATTTAGGCGGGGTTAGCACGTTTAGGCAGGTTAGTAGGTTTAGGATCCAATGGTTTGAGGAACTTCAGTGGCTCTGGGATAATGAGGCCCATGGACGATGGCCTGGGGCAGGAATGCTTGATAAAGAATGTGGCTGGGTGTATAGATTATGGGTTAGTTGGTTTGTATATGACAGGCACACTCAGAGGCAAATTCTGTATTCCCTGGAGGAACTGGCTAACCCTGGGCAGTGCAGCCACTCCAGCGTCATCAAGATATTGAAGCATGAGAATATAGAAAATAAAAGACATGCTTCATCCAGCTGCTCAGGAACAAGAATCTCTCCCCGTGCCTTGAAGGCATTGTTCGTCCTGAGAGATGAAACCCCTTTCCCAGATGACCTTCATCGATTCCTAGCACAGGGAAATGAGCCTAAGTTAGGCTTAGAAGGGTCTGTGAAGTCAGAGATGCAGGGTACATTACCCAGCAGCTCTGATAAAAGACAAATGCCTCTTTGAAGTTGAGACATATGAAAAGAAAAATAGGCAAAAGATGTTTCCAGGCATACTCCTATTTGTCAGCTCCCAGTAATTAGAACTCTCTACCTGAAACTCAGCAAATTGCACATACCCAGCAATTTAAAACTTTTTATTAATTTTGTAAGACATTTTCTCAAGTCCTCATATGAATTTCTCATCACACTGTGATGTGCCCCTGACTCTTCTGGCTGTCTTTTCATCACGTCTTCTCAAGCACGTGCACAGACATACAATGACACATCGCGTGACATGCACAGACAGGCTGCTGTCAAATTATATAGACATTCATTGTCCCCGCTGAGAGCTCTTTTTCTCCCTCCTTCCTAACTTTGCTGAGCTCCATTAGATCAAAATGTTCCTAGAAAAATGGGCTGAATCCCTGCAGCCTGGCAAGCCACATCAATCTTCTAGGATTCGGAGCATCAATAATGGAGAAAACAGCCCTGGAATTAATATTCCGATTGATAAATGGTAGAGGTTTATATGTTGGTCATATTTGTCAACAGTAACCTTCTGGCAAAGTGAAAAGGCTTTTGAAAAATTACCTCTGGTACATTATCCTGCTCCCATACGTTAAAAAATCCAGCCCCTCCCCAGGCCCCCAAAAGAGAGCCTGTTTTCTTTGATCTGAAGTGTCAGGGGTTTCAATCAGGGAGGCCAGGGGAAGGAAAGGGTGGCCTTTGGTGGAGGAAGGGATGTGAAGAGCAAGTCTCTCCCTTGAACTCTTTAAGTTAGGGCCCCACTGTGTCCGTGGAAGATGATTCAGAGCCTGGATTCCTGGAGGAATCTCAATGTTGTCTGCTAGGCATTGACCTCCTACAAATTGATGACATACTGTGGGAATGCTGATAGTCTGATCTGGGCCAAAAGAATCAGAGATGAAGACAACTGGGGTCAGTGTGTTTCTATTCACTGCAGGGGCTCCAGAAACAGATATCTCTGGCCTTCTGACAGCGTGTGGGATATTTGACCGCAACCATTCCTGTATTTCTGAGGGATAACGTGCAGCCTGGAGTCTATTGAGAAATGCGTGACCTTGACTGCTAGGAAGGCTCAGGCAGTAGCCTACCTGGGTAACCACAAAGAGGGGGGCAATGCACTGGGAACAGAGTGAGGGAATCAGTGGGGGGAAGGTTTTATGCACAAGAGGTAGAAACCTGAGCACAACCCATTTGTATTTTCCATCTCTGGGTTTAAGCTCTGGATGATCTAGGCCTACCAGGAAGAAAATCATAAAACAGGGATGGTTAAGGATATTAGAGAGAACTTGTCTTTATTCTTGGCAGAATTTCCACACTTTGCTAATGCCGATGAGCTAGGGCTAGGCTCAAGACGAGCACAATTGGGGTGATTGCCTTTGCTTTGAGTGTGCTGTGGCTTCTAAACTGGCTGTGTGAGGACTTGTTTGCAGAATTAAGCCAGAGTGTATCATTAAAGGCATCTTAAATGTATATCCCCTTGAGAGAACACTTTAAAGAATTACCTATACTGGCAGTTGGCTGCCTCCTGCATAGTTTGTTTAAGATTCAGCTAGCTGGGGAAGGTTCAATTGTTATCACTATATACTGTGATAATCCCCATTTGAGGGGGAAAATGAATCTTGAGTTGGGAGATAGATTACTATGATATTTCAGGGAAGATTTAAAGATGTGAGGCACAGCAGCTTTTGTTTTGAGAATTGTGGGGCTTCTTGGTGAAATAGTTGTGTGAGGGGAGAGGTAAAGAATGGATTGGAGGTGCTGAAACATGTATCCTGGGGCT
Source organism: Saccopteryx bilineata (assembly GCF_036850765.1). Lineage (NCBI taxonomy): Eukaryota > Metazoa > Chordata > Mammalia > Chiroptera > Emballonuridae > Saccopteryx > Saccopteryx bilineata. The sequence continues at coordinate 43,267,635 of NC_089491.1, read as the reverse complement.
TGGATGAAGACATTTCCTCTTGTTCAGAAAGTAGTGATTCAGACTTGCCTTTCCCTCATACACAGTTGCCTTGGCTGTGTATTCAATCCTGCCTTGTCACTGTATTCCTTTTTTGTCTTTCCTCCTTATCCTTCCCCTCCTAGCTTTCTCTTGGCTTATGCCAGTAGTCCTGGCCAGCGGTTGCTTTCTCTGGAACCCTGAACCCATTCAAGACACTGCAAAGCGTGTGTCATAAATGTATGTCTAGGTGGCTTTGTCTACTTTTCATGGATGGATGTCAGCCATAAGCCACCAAAATTTTAATTATTTTTATGCTTTCATATAAACCTTTATATTCATAAATCTATTTTTGGTTGCAACAGTATAGATTTAGTGGTCAATGGATAAATGGTTCAGACAAGACACAGTAGTCCATATTTATCGGCACAGACATTCTGAGAGTCTGGACAACAAAGTTAAGAGTATCATATGAAAAGTGCTACGGTGATTGTTTTAGTACCCAGACATCCACGGAATGACTCTATAAATAAGTAATATTATAGCTAAAGGCCAAATAGATAAATTGCTGTGGGATTGAGTCATTAGCTCATAGGCAAACGTGGTACAGGTACAGACAGAATATACAGAGAGAAGAACAGAGTCATAGGGCAGTGCAATGTAATTCTAGTCCACCTGTTGTAAGTTCATTTAGGAAAACGTAGTAACAATTTATACTCATAAAGCACATGTAAATTTATAATGCATTTTCATATCAGTAGTCTAATAAAATAACAAACTAATAGCATTTTTCACGTTTTACAAATGTAAGTGGATGCAGAGGTACAAAGAAGGTAAGTGACTTGTCCAAAGAGTGGAGAAATGAACTCAGATCTTTGAGCCCTGAGTACATCTTTCAGTACACTGTGAATCAGGAGCTTAGATTGAGTCTGGGAGTTTCAAAGAGCGAGTGTTCTAATGATGTTCAGAGAACAGAGAGGAAGTGGTGTATTAAATTATAGAAGAAGGAAGTACAGAAATTGGAGCACTCATACATTGCTGGTGGGAATATAAAATAGCACAACTACTTTGGAAAACAGTTTGGTGGTTCCTCAAAAAGTTAAACAGAGAGTGACAATATGATCCAGCAAGTCCACCAAAGAGAAATGAAAATGCATGTCTACACAAAATCTTATACATGAAAGTTCATAGCAGTATTAGTCCTAATAGCCCCAAAATTGAAACAACCCAGACGTCCATCAGTTGCTGAATGGATCAACAAAAGGTTGATATATATAACAAAATAATGACACATGCTACAATGTGAATGAACCTTAAAAACATTATTCTAAGTGAAAACAGTCTGTCCTGAAACATTACTATTATGATTCCATTTATATGAAATTTTCAGAATAAGTAAATTCATAGAGATAGAAAGTAAATGAATGAATGCTTAGGGCTGGGAGTGGGGAGAATGGGGAATGACAGCGATTTGGGATGATGAAAATATCTTAAAATTAGTATGTAGTGATGGTTGCACAACTCTCCAAGTATACTAAAACGCCCTGAATTATACATTGTAAATGGATGCATTTTATGTATGTGAGTTACAACTTAACCGGGGCATTAAAAATTACAGGAGACTATGTATTTTTTCTAACTCCAGGACCAGCTTCAGTTATCAGCAATGATGATGACTCTGCCAGCCCACTCCATCACATCTCCAATGGGAGTAATACCCCGTCATCTTCAGAGGGTGGCCCTGATGCAGTCATTATTGGAATGACCAAGATCCCTGTCATTGAAAATCCCCAGTACTTTGGCATCACCAACAGTCAGCTCAAGCCAGACACATGTAAGTACAGCTGTTTATACTTATTGGCCCATTTGCTACATAGCTGTCTCTACAAGTGTGTTTATCAGAGTACTTGACAAAGATGGTTTGGAGGAGTAGGGCAGTGAAATATCTGAGGATTCTTGGGGCTTTGGGAATATGGAATAAATTCTTTAGTTGGTTGTTTATGGAATTCTCAGGGCATATCTCCTGCTGTGCTTGGGACTATGAGCAGTTGCTGGTTTCTCTTGGGATCCATTTTCCAAAATCATTTATCAACATGAAGTTGGAACCAAAGCATGCTTATCATGGAAAAGATAGAGGAAGAAACTGGAAGTATGCACATATATCATTTACAGAAGACAGGCAGTTGGTGGGATTTAAATTTAGTTTATTGAAAATCATTAAAATATACATTATAGATAGTCACAAGGTGCTATGTTGCACACAGGTGGAATCAATTCTGGTAGTTCTGTATTCTTTGTTCAGTCCTAGTTCTCAGCGTAAAACTTGTTGTGATGCTGTGATAGCAAACAGACGCGTTAAGTATGCTGCCTAATATTTTTCAGAACCATATTAACCCATTTTCCTGTATTGAAAGTTTGAAATTTATTACAGAGACTCTTACTCTATTTTCTTGAGCCATTGCTTAAATATAGAAAAAAAAAAGTAGAGCACAGCCTTAAGAATACCAACAAAATAAAACCAAAATGAACAAAGACTGTGTCATTGGAACTCCAGGCCTTCCTTCATGCATGAATAAGGGACTGTGAAGGTAGAACATTACGTGACTCAGGTCCCAGGGGTTCCCTGACAATGAATAATGGGTACCTTCTATTTGCATATTCTAATTCCACCTTAAATACTGTTATCCTGCACTGCCTCAGAGGTGAGGTAGGACTATTGCAAGGTTAGCATGTGGACACTAACTTCCTACTGAGACTCTCATGGGTTAAGGAGGCTTAGCAATAAATGTCATATTTGTTCACACATGATAAAACACATGTTATTTCCTTCTACTTATTCAAGTTTATCCCAAGGTATGTTTGATGGTGGCTTTAAGTTTAATTGTTAGGAAGAACAGAATTATAAGCTTGCAATATGTGAGACTGGACCCCACCATAGATTTCAGTTGACTATGTAATATGACAAGATAAATAGAAGAAAGATTGAGAAAATTGAGCAGATTGAAGAAAATTGAGCTTCTTGAAGTAAAATATATTAATTGAAATCAAGATATTTTAAATTCTGATACTGTCATTATGGTTTGAACAAGATGTGTGGAGGCATTGCTTAAAAATGTGCATTCTTTGTTGAGAAAAGCATCCTCCATAAGTACTTGAAATACTCTGCATGCATAGCAGTCAAATACTGACTTAAAGCAAGATATTGTGATAGGAGACTCTGTTATCATTTTGATTGTTCCCCCTAGGAACAGAGTACTTTGACACTCCTGTCACTGCCAATATCAGGCTGAATAATGTACTTCAGTTAGCCTGAAGCTGTATTATAATCAAAGTTGACTAAAATCCACCTGTCCTCAAAACTTTGCTCCCCTTTGTTGATGGAGAAGAAATAAAGCTGAATAATCAAGTAGATAATATCAGTTCAACAAATCCAATAAGAGAGAATGAACAAATGAGCAAACAAGCAAGCAAGAAAACAAACAAAGGAATGAGATCCTATAGAAGAAAGTGATCTAGATGGCTGCCGAGTCAGTCTGTGGTTCTATCTAGAAATGCTTTCTTCTCTTAGAAATCTCACAAGACAACTTCCGAAGGTCATTTTATTAACCTGGAGATATTTGCAAAGGTTTTTAATTAGACATTTTTATTTATTTTGAAGGAGTCCTTGTGGCTTAACCACTCTATACTTCTTGCACTTAGAAGGAATTGCAATAGAGTTGAGGAGGAAGCCTCCTCTGTTTCTGTTCTCTACCAGAGGGTGCCAGACCATTGATTCTCCAGTTTGGTTTCTTTCTCAGAAAGTCTTGCTGGACCCCTTTACCCAAGTATCCTCAGATAGCTCAGTATTTTCAGTCACTCAGTATCTTACAACAGAAGAATTTTTTTCTTCTTCTAGGCTTCAAGCCATATGCTCTTTCATGATTTGAAGAACACTTAAAGTCATACATTTTCCGTAAATCCTTTTTCAAAGAAATGGGAATTAAGAAGCAATTTACTTATCTCCTTACCTTCAATCTTCCTTAAGTATCATTCTTTACTTCATATTCTTCCCCTTTATCTTCAGTGTATCTGTTGCCTTTTGTTAAGAGTACCACCACTCTTTGTGTATGATTTTTGTAGTCTTGTTTATGTTAGACTGTAAGCTCCTAGAGAGCAGAAACAATATCTGTTGAATTATTACTTCATAGGAGGGGACATAATGTACCTTTGATGTTGGCCAGATGTTGACTAGATGTCGATATATATTACTGAAATATTAATTACTAACAGATTTGTAAAAAGTAAAGCATTTGGCATTTGCATTTAGCACTTGACACTTTCATTGGCTCTATTTATACTAAACTTGCCTACCTAATATTTCATTTATTAGACATATTTTTAATAACACTTAGCCAATTTAAACAGATTTGTATAACAATTTTAGCAGGAATAATCTTTTGACAAAAAAAAATTAGTTTTTGAACATTCTAACTGTAGTCATCCAGAAATTAAAATATTTTGAAATGCATAGATCTGATCTACTGAGGGATCTGTTGCTATAAGTTTATACAATTTGAGGACATTAGTTTTCAATTAAGTGATTACTATTGAATATGTTTATGACTAAACTCTAAAGAACCTTTAGAGAAGGAGTCTTCAAAGACGTTGGATAGGTTACATCTGAAAAAGAGATTTAAGATAATCTCAGAAGGAGTTTAGAACTTTCCCACGTGCTTAAAGCAAAATTACATGGACAGTATACCACCCACCTCTGGGCCTATCAGGGGCTTGGCCACAAGCATATTTACTTCTCTTTCCTAAATCTACCTTCGACCCAAAGATGTTGGCATTCAAATATATGCATGATCCTACAAAAAAAGAGGGGCCCCAGGCTTATTTTACTGAATTGTAAGAATCTCATATAGAAGGTGAAGTTCAGTTTATTAAATATGTATTTACTACCCATAATACACTTACAGTGCTAGGAACTGCGGATTTGGTGATAATGATGGCGTGTTCCTTGCCTTCAGAGAGTCTTGTTGGGGAGGCAAATGGTAGAAGATATCATTGTATAATTATAATACACTGTAATAGGATAGCTTAGAGCAAGGGTCTTAACCCCAAATATGAACAGGATTATGCAGGTCAATATGAGAAACTGGTCAGATCAGAAAGATATGACATTGTGAAGGCCCTGCTGGAACATAGCCTGGTATTACCAGATACTCCAATTTTTTTTAGAGAGAAAAGTCATTTATTCACATAAAATATTATGTGAGTTTTCTAAGATTTAAAACACTGGGTGGGAATAATGAATGACACCAGACTGAGTTGGTGGTCCACAGTCCATCACCTGTCTGATACCCCTGAGTTAGACCTTAATGACCAATCATTGCAAATACTTTATTTGACAGACAGTGCTTAGAAGTGGCTTTTCAAAAATTACTTGGCCTCCATACTTATGTAATTTTGCTTTAAAAATAAACAACAAACAGACAAAAAAAATGAGCAAAACCAGACTTTACATGATATGTAAGATCATTTAAGTGAGGGATGTTAATCAATTATATCCCCAGAAGTACTTCTCAACTGTCAGGAGCATTGTCAAATTTTCATTTACCAAGTTTAGAGATGGTTTGCAGGATTTTAGAGCAATCTGAACAGGGCTGAATTGCTCCCAAGCACGTTCCAATAGCAAGTCTGTCTACTTTATTGCAGGGCCCAGAGGTTCCCCCAAGATCGCCTGATAATAATTTGGTATTTGGAGGCTCCTGTGTCACTGCAGGAACTAAAGGAGGCTAAATCCATGCCTGATGGAGGAGAAGAGTTCTATGGTTATCTGCAAATTCTGGCCAGACAACATCTTGACGTCACTCCTTAGCTTCTATAACCTAGCCAAGCAAGAAGTTACCTTCCAAAGAGAAAGCAGTGTGCTCTAATGACAAACCCTCAAAGTGCTATGCCACTTTAACTATAGACCCATCTCCTCGATCAATCAGGATGGCAAGATGGAGCTGAGGAGCTCAGCAACATCAAGTCTGGAGTTGGTCTTTAATTCAAATAGTCTGTATAGACGTGTCTGAAAACCACATCATCTGACAGCACGAGGTGGTTTCCCAGTAGGATTTACAAACTTGGCTCAAGGGCAGCTCTATTGCTATCTTCTCCTTGACTGCTGAGAATTTTGCCAGGCAGGGTACAAAGGGAGCTGAATAAAAGAAAGGAAGAAATAAAAAAGCATTAACCAGCAAACCTCCCAAGTCATCAATCTTGGCTTCTCTTGAAGGGTGGGAATATGTTATAGCTTCCACTGCAGGAAAAACAAATGCCATAGACTTATTGTCATTCCTAAAATTGTGTCTTTCCTAGAGAAGCCTTGTAAATTAGCTAGGGTCTTAGGCCTAGGGCCTAAATTAAATGAGAATTGTCTCTAAATATGTACTGTATGTGTTCTCACATAGCATGCCCTGTATGTATACCTAGGGCTAGGAACTCCCTGTGACAGATGCATATGAAGAATTCTGACTTTTTCCTCCCTTTGATTTCATTTCCAATGAAATGGATCTTTATTGACTTTCTGCAGAATGTGCCATACTTCTCCAGGTATTTATAGTTCATGTGTGTGTATGTGTGCATGTGTGTGTGCACGCATGTGTGTTTTCCTATTGGTTATGTGCTTATTAGGTAATTACATACATAAGCACAGATTCATAGACCAGCTAATATAAGGAAGTAAGATGTAATAAAGGGAGGGAGTGTTTTAACAGTAGTTGAAAAGATCACACAGGGCACCCTCCTGCTCCATTTAACTGACATACCCACACCATTGTGTTACCAAGGGGATGGTAAGGAACAATATTTTTCACAGAACTGCAGAGGATTAGAACACATTGGCAATGTTACGTTGAGTACACATGAGCAAAAATCTGATTTGTATCCAGGACCCTAGGAGCTCATTAGATCAAAGGATGAGGACACAGAAAATTACCTGAGGTTATCTTCAAACTTGAGTGCAATCTGCTTGTGATCCGTTTTGATGGTCAGGAATAGGATTTAAAAAACACGTAGAAACAATTGCTTTAGCACTTGTTTCTGTCCTTTGCCTTTTAATTTGTCTTTCAAAGGTATATTTTCTTCTAAGCATTTAATTGGCCAAATCATAGCTGCTTTGGGAACTGTTTATATCCCTTTGAAGGCCACAGCCTGCACTTTAAAAATAAGCTATGTCCATTCTGCCCAGCATGAGTGGTAGAATAGAGAGAATACAGTTATTTTAAGGACCTTAGAAATGGCTTCCTTTACGGCATCCTGGGTTGACAATTCATCTCTTGGGGGTTTTCATGGCACATTGCTCGAATTCTGTAGGTCCCAGTTCAATTCTCTCTCCCTCTTGGTGCCGTAGTCCCCCATTGCTAGCTATAAGAGCTTGATATTATATTCTCTTTTCAACTCCAGAGGAGATGGTAAGAAGCTATCAAATAATGCTTTAAAAAGTAACTTGAGTTCCCTAGAACAAAGGAAATGAACACATGCTGCATAATTACATTTACAGTGTAAGCCATGTTACAAACTCCACTGAGATAAAGATTTGTTAGCAAACCAGTTTCAAGAACATTTGCAACAAGTAGAAGAGACATGATTTTATTAGCATCTGACCACTGTGTGATTATTTGTTATCAAAAAGAAATACCACCTGATTATAAGATACCTAGACCCCTAGAGAAAACACCTCTATCCTATGGGCAACAGATGAAGAGGAAAAACAATTATGAATTTAGATCAAGGAGACACTCATAGTGATTCTGGAAACTGTCTTACTTCCATGTCATCGGCCAGCCAAGATGGAATTATGCATCCCCCTCACATCAAACATTTCAGTCCAATTTCACCAAATCATCAGTGCTGTGCTGGAAGCATGCCAACAGATGCAAGATCCTAATGCATTTGTTCTGGGTGTTTCCCAAGGCCCAGCCCAACTGGAGAGGGAGTACCAGCAGGATCAATCCAATCAAGTGATATCCCCATTTTGGTTTCCAGTTGATCACTCTTGCATGTGCCAGCAGATTGTGGACCAGGGCTAGCTCAGCAAACACAAATGCAGAGGGGCTTCTCGTGTTGGTAAGAAGCTCCTGCTTCCCAGATGCTTTGAACAATTGAATGCTCCCCTTGGTTAAGTCAAGTTGGCACAATGAGAGTTTTTCTTGGATGTGACACTCAATCCGTGATGGCGGCTATTATAACAGATGCAGGTTTTCTCCTTGTAAAGTGTCAGTTTTCTCTGTTTTTGCTCCTTCTGCCCACCTGAGAGCGTAACCCACATTAGTTGGGTTTCTTTTCAGGTTACTTATCACACTAGCTCTCCTTAGCAGGACATTATTTTTATTGTGTTGCTATTATTTAGCACATTTATTTAACCATGCCATTGACCTTCTGGGTGCATCAATGTGGAACCCAAGCTTGTTAAAGATACTGATGGCATTTAGGCTGACTGCCATATTTCTAATGTTCCGACAAAGTCTTGCTGCACTTTATACTCATTGATAGTGTAGTCATTTTTTGTTTGTCTCTCTGTTTTAGTGTTCTTTTTCTTGGTAGTTGTTACTTCTCTTAAAAGACAGGCAAGACGAATTTGCTCCATACCATGGGCAGGAAAACACTGGGGAAAGAACTACTTCTTAGTTCAACCTGACAGGTGTACACAAAGGCAATCTGGCTCCTCCAGCTCAGTTTCTAAGTGGGAGCAGGTGCTGCCTCCAGCAGAGAGCCCACAGACTTGCTCAATCCATGCTGCTCTCTGTCTGAGCCTTTTGCTGAGAGAATGCTTTGTGTTTCCAAATGCCTGACCTCCCTCAAGGAGAGCAAAATTAAAAGACAGTATTTGTGGCCTATAGAAAAGGTCTATAGTATAGGGACCTCCAGGGCTGAGGAAGTTCCTAGGATATGAAGCTTTCAGTTTTAAAACCAGCACAGTCCCAGGCAAACCACAATGGCATGGTCACACCAGTTGATATGGACATGATGGTTTCTTCCAGTAGACAGAATTAAGTCTTACTTACCTGAATTGCCTTCAGAAGCCCTAAAATGAGATACTTTAAAATAAAAATAAATACTATTATAATATTAGGTTATAGTAGGACATTTAGAAAACATAAGAAACAAAGATGAAATAAAAATTCTCCTGTAATTCTAACAGAGATAAGCACTGATGATATCATTTAGATTACAGCTTTCTAGTTTTGCAAATGTCCTTTTGATCTCCTGTAATATGAAGTCTAACCATTTGTGCCCCACCTTTTACTTGGACTGGGCTTTGTTCATATTTCTATAGCAATGGTTCATCTTGGGTGGATTGTGCTGGGAAATTCGTAGGGAGGACGATGGGTGTATTATTGCCAGTTTCAGATTTTATATTCTTTTCATGTGGCATGGTTTAAGATGGAGCTAGGGCACTGGACTGGCCATTTTAGGTCTGGTCTAGAGTGATCCTAAGTCAACAGGTGCTCATTTCTCACATGATACACATCACAGAGGAAATGAGGCGAGTGTTGCTGGGTGGGAAGATGCAGGAAGTAAGGTGCTCCCTATTCTGCCAAGGTAGGTTGACTGTTCTGGCTTAGGGTCAACACTCTTGATGACTCCAAATGTAGATTACTACTCAACTGAAACAGAGGATCATTTTTTGTCTCCCAGTTCTTCACCCTGGCCAGCCAACTCCTGTCATGGAGCTGAGTGTGCTGGATCTTAAGGGACCAGGCTGGTTACATCCGATACATTTCCCACTATTTAGGGATGCCTTTCTTCCATCAGGATCCCTGAGCTGTGCAAGGACCTCTAATGCCTTGGAATCACCCCTTAGAGACATTCAACCTTACCTAAACTTGATGAAGCTAGCTGCCCAATAATATCCAGTTTTTTTCTGATGTCTCAGACACTAAACTGGGTTTCTGGCAAGGAGACCTTCCAATAATATTCTCTGGTAGTATGCCAGTGTTGGTATTTTGCACAATAATATTACAGTTGACAGATTATAAAAATAAGTTCAGAATTGATTCCTATGATTTATAAGAGATTAGATTTGTATGATTTTGAACCAAAGGGTGGAGGGTAGAATTCTAGAAAGAGAACAGTCATGTAATGCCTAGTTTTATATTATTCTTATCATTACTGTATATGCTATGAATATACATAGACATCAACATTCTTTTTATCCTGTTGATATTATTTAGCACATTTATTTATCCAAGCTATTGACCTTCTGGGTGCATTAAAGTGGAACCCAAGCTTGCTATTAGAAAATGATTGCATTTAGATTGAGTGCCATATTTCTAATGTTCCAACAAAGTGCTTGATATAGAGGGGGCAGGATAAAATGCTACGCTATCTAATTATATTAAAAGAGCTAGTCTCCATGTTAGGGAATGTCTTTTCTACAGGAGATGACATGATATCTCTGCTTGTCAAATAAGCAGAGATGGCACCACTGGCCAGCCATCTGACTGACTTTCCTGCAAGAGCGATGGCACTGTAAACTCATTTATACTCACATGCCCAGTACTCATTCCCACCTTTGCTCCTGGAAAGAGTTTATTTTTGCAAGTGAGTTGGCTTTCAGTCAAACTTGGGACATAAGCATCCCAGGCCGACACTGGGATGTTGCTAAAGAACAGAAAGAAACGAACTGGTTACCCAGGAACAGAATTCACATTCTTACCTTCTATGAATAGAGGACCTCTGCTAGCTGGACTAACTAGGTCTCATAGCATCTCTTTCCTGACCCATAAATATCAATGCCCTTGTCCAACTCGTTCTGCCGTCTTCCCTCCTTTTCTCTGTGTGAAGGTTCAGAAACCACAATGCTAATGATTGCATTTCTTCATAGTTTCTACCTCCACTAGTGCTGCTTTCTGATATCCACAGAAGCAATTATTAATCCGTGTCCCTGCTTAACCCTTATTTAGCAAGGGCCACTTTCTTCTTTCTCAAGGGCTGTTACTTTTGGGGTGTTTCTTCCATCTGACAAGCCTTTGTTTTGAGTTGATGGTATGATTCCTCCAGTTTTATATAAGGTTTTAATTTTCCTTGAATCCTACCTAGACCTTTATCAATACTGGTTGTTAAAGAAGAAAGCACTCATTTCCATAGTAAGATATTGGTGGTGGGGAGCTCTGCCTTTGATTCCTTAACTCCTGAGCTTTGGAGAGGGAGCCGATGGCCAAGTAGCAAAGGGCATTAGTTTATCACTCACTTCTTAAATCCTGCTTCTCCTTTGGGGTGCTGTGAGTCTCTGCTGTTTCCTGCGCATGGCATTCCAAGTTTTAATTAAAGTGGATGTTAGCTAGACTGGAGTCTAATAGTTGATACATGGGTACAGTCCATGGTGCAAATATCCCACTGCTCTCTTTTGTTCTCTTAGAAGAGATCTGTGTTATAGAGTGCCAAACTTCTGTGTGTGAGCCAAACTATGAGCTGGGTTATTGTGTGTGAATAAATCCATATGGTCTCCACACCCTCTTTCCACTTTTGAAAAGAGGGGACCTGTGTGTATGGGTATGGATGATGTTTTAAGGAGATCCTTCTGCTGCTGAACACACAGTCTGTGTGTTACAGTGACCCTCTCTCAGAGGTCTCCCTGCTTCCACACTGCAGGCAATGAACAACCAGCTTCTCACTGCTGGGCCTGTTTGCTGGCTTGCAGCGCTGGTCACTGCAGTTCTGCCCTCTGATGCTGCATCATGACCTCAGGGGGTGGGGGAGAGAGGGGTCTCTGTGGATTGCTACTCATTGCTTAATTTTATTTCTCTCTCTCGTATTTGATGCAAGAGAGTGGACCTAAAACACGACTTGCATTCTTTTACTGTGTTCAAAACCTCCAGGACTTGTCCACACATAATCAATGTGATCAGTGAAGCTTGGAATTCTTTATTATACAGACATGCTCATGACAATAAGATCTGTTGTATTGGAATTCGTGATGTAGTTGATCATTCAGAGCCAAACGTGCATATCAATAAAGACAATAGTGTTGGATCTGTGGTCTCTGTTGCCTACTTTTGTTACTTACTAATTACTCTTTAACGTAGACTTGAAAATATAATTCACTGTTGGGATTTCTGAAAGCACTACAAATAACCCTCTACGAGTTGTCCCCATTTGTTCCCATTTAGCTCCCAAGGAACCCCTCTGGGGTTTTACACACCCCTGCTCTGCACCCAATCAGGGCCAGGACTAAGGTAAGGTGGACAAGACCCTCCCTTAGTGGTAGAATTTAAAGGGGCACCAACAATCTCAGAAATCAGGATAAATAATATTTTAACGCAGTATTTTAAAAAGATCAAAATTAATGCAAAAACAATCCAGGAAGAAAATAACAAAATTTTACATAAAGACAAGATCTGAGAGGGCTGGGATTAAGTAAGTGGTGTCCTAACCGCTGACCGGGTCAGAGCCGATATTTATTTAAAATTTTAATCTTTCACCATAGATGTTTGTGTTAATTTTTATTTTTAAAAATATAGCATTAAAATATCACTCATCTCAATAACTGAATTTTAAGCATTCCCTTAAGCCTTGTGTACAAGGCATGAACCTCATTCCGTCCTCACCCTAGCCAGGTCCTGGACATAGGCTCCTTCTGGCCTGGAGCTTGTGTAAACCTCCGTTTAGTATACATTAGCTGCTGGGCTGATTAGCTTTCAGTCTTCTCTCCCTTCCCGCATTCCTGGCCTAACTGTGCTTCTTCACTCCCACCCCACCTGCCCTTGAAGGCATGCTTCCCTGGCTCCCTTTCGCTCCTTCAGCCTCAGCACTACCCGCGCGAGCCATCCTGTGCTATCTGCTGAAATATCTGCAGAGACATGCACTCTCATCTTCTCACTGCATTTTTTTTTAATGTAACTTATCTTCCAGAGGCAGGAAATGAACAGGCTGCCAGAAAAAGAGAGGGAGAGAGAGATAGAAAGAGAGAGAGGGAGAGAGAGAGAGAGATAAAGAGGGTGTGAGGAAGAGATTTTTTTTTTAAGTAAAAGGCTAGAAGGGTCAGGGGAACATCTTAGTAAATTTGAGAAATGTTCTAGAAAAAAAACCCATGAAATCAACTTGTAAAATAGAAGTGAAATTCTTCCATAAAAATTTATTAGATATGGCTTTGTTTTCCCACATTTGCTAAATTAAAAATACAATACTTGAGATTATAAATACTCCATTTAACTCAGCCTGTTTCTTAATGTCACTAGCACCTTTTGCAATGTGTTTTTTCTTTATTATTTTTAAACAACCAATATCTAATGCCATGTATGTGCCAGGCCCTGTGAGTTCCATTTTCATATTAAAAAACAAACAAACAAATTCTTATTACTGCTGGAAGACAGATATTGTTTCTTCATTTTGCAGCTGGGAAAACTGAGGCTCAGAGAGCTTAGGAGGAAAGATAACAAACCAAAATTATACCCCAACACATGGGACAGTCTCTGTTTAGGCCCAGATCAGCCTCCTTGCAGTCTGGTGCTCTTTGTAGCTTAGTGCTACTGCTGACCTTTAAAAAAAATAACATCTAGCAATTTTCTAACTGGGCAAGAGGATTGTAATGTTCATATTGTTCCTTTATGTGTGTTTATCAAGGTATGCTGAGTGTATTAACCTTCAAACTTAAAAGCTGGAGAATGACAGATGGCGAGTAGTTAACTCATTGCTGGACGAGAAAGGAACCAGTGGTTGGCTGACCCAGGACCAGTCTTTAATGTAAGGGTTGACATAAAGCCCAAGTTATGAGGTTTTCTCGATGGAGGTATTGCCAGGAATGCTAAAGAATAATGAATAATCAACCTTTATTTTTATAATTTTGTTTTTTTAATATATTTTTCAATTACAGTTGACATACAATATTATATTAGTTTCAGGTGTACAACATAGTGATTAGATATTCATATTTTGCTAGTTAAAATCCTGTAAAATTCCACTCCCCTCTATCCCAGCTCATTATAAAATGTTTGCCTTCTTTGTTTTATTTCAGAAAGTCCTAAGTAAAACACTCGATACTATAGATCTTTGACCCTGTCTTGAATGCTTTTACTACCCTGGGATTTCTTATATCACTTTTCCTAGATGAACTTGATGTCCATCTTTCCAAAGACAGAATTCGAAGAGTGATGACTATTTGAGGATCAATTTGAGGTGCACACATTTACTAAGGTGTTTTTAGGTGATGATGTTTAGGTGATGAAGGTTGAGGCACTCACAGCACATACCTTAGTCACCCCATTCCAGGGAGGCCAAGGGGACACAGAGCTAATAATGCCTTCTGGCCAATCAGAACCAATCTGCCACTAGCAACCAATCTGATGCCAGTCATGTATGAACATCATGTAGAACTGACACGTTGCTTTTCAGGTTCACCCTCTTTGACTCATTCTTTCATTTTCCATGCAAAGTTCCATGTTTTCAAACTGACAAATTAAAAGAATCAAAATCCTTGTAGATCTCTAGCCTTTAGGGAGTCTTTTGAAAAATACGAGTCAGCATTGATAAATGGCATTTCTCCCATAGGAAGAGCACACATCAGGACCTGCAGAAGGCCAGCAGACATCGAGGAGCTGATATTTTAAGCACCTACTTCATCATAGGCACATGTGCTTACACAGAGTCATATATAGGACAGTACCTCATACTTGTTTTTTTAATAAGTAGAATAACATGTGTTTTCCCAAAATGTCACATAACAAGTCTTCACTGGGCTTGGTGTGTGCAGATGAATTAGAATAGTGAGGTTAGCCAAAATGAACAAATTTGATTCTCTTAATTATCCTGATAACTTAGGAAAGACCAGAGTATGAATTATTCAGTTATAGTCCAAAGTTTATCATGACAAATAATGATACAATCAACATGTTGTTTATTAGAGATGTTGAGACATCCTGAACTCTCATGCATGTATCAGCACAAAGCTGCAGAGCTTAGGCAGCCATTGAGGTTGGCAGAAGTGTCATCTAAGGGCAGTGTGGAGAGACTAACTAGAATGAGACTTCAGTGAGAAGGATGTGATTATTTCCAAGGAGAGAATTTGATGTGTCCTTTGCTTCCCAGGAAGTGGGGGTTGTGTGTGTTTTGGCATATACCTAGGTTCACTTGCCAATATGGAAAATTTCCCCCATGAAATGAAATAAAGCAAATTTCTGACTAATAAGACTATCTGGAACCTCTAATAGTGAAACTGCAGGGTGGGGCAGGTAGAGGGGCTGGGGTTGAAAGTTCAGATTAGATTTACTGCTTATAATCTTTTTTTTTTTTTTTTTTTTTTTTAAAACTCAAGATTTTTTTTTATTTTTTTTTTATTTTATTTATTCATTTTTAGAGAGGAGAGAGACAGAGGAGAGAGAGAGACAGAGAGAGAGAAGGGGGGAGGAGCTGGAAGCATCAACTCCCATATGTGCCTTGACCAGGCAAGCCCAGGGTTTCGAACCAGCGACCTCAGCATTTCCAGGTCGATGCTTTATCCACTGCGCCACCACAGGTCAGGCCTACTGCTTATAATCTTATGTCTCTGTTGGATGATGAAACTGTATAACCAAGAAGTCACGTCTTACCTGAGAATTCAGTGGCAGTAGTCTGTGAATGACACTGAAATATTGCAGATAGAAATACTTACTGACAATTTTCTAAGTCCCTAATCATGGGCTGTTCAATGAACAAACAAGTGCTTTCACACCCACTGTTGATATATAAGAAACATGTGGTGAACAACTGAGTGAACAAATGAATGGATAGTTGTATCTATTGTACTTGTAATACAACTATACTTTGGGGGGGGGAAATACATCTCTACTTCACTGAGCATCAGGCATGGCTCATAAGTTCAGTTCCTCACTGATCAGGTTAAGAGCCCACGTTAGGCCACCTTTCCATTTGAATTGTATGTAATCTGCTCCTGTGGCCAAGTCTGTTCACCGTTGGGTTTAAAGCTATTCTTCTGTTTTTTGGGGGTTTCTTTGTGTGTGTGTATGTGTGTGTGTTTTCCTTTCACCTCTCAAGCTATTTATGTTTTGATAATTCTCCTGACTACTTTTGTAAATTGGGTTTCAGGTATGCTACTGCTTTCTGTTTTGTAGTATGAGAAAATAATTTCTCAGGAGGCCTAATGTTGAAGTTCTAATAGTGACTTTTTGAAGAAGAACTGGCAACAAGATAGGCATGTAGAGGCTTCTAAAAGAAAACTTCAAAGAGTAGGGATGTGGAAACGAAAAGAAGAACAATTCTGGAAAAACTATAACAGAGCATAATCTTGCAAACTAAAAGCAGTTGTCACTGGTGAGATTTGAGGCTCAGGGTCCAAAAAGGGGCTGCTTGGGAAGATGGCTTGGGAGCCTTGTTGTGAGTCAGAGAGGTTTTAGGACCAACCCTTGTAAGTGTGTTAGATGGCTCCTTCCTGGGACCAATAAGAAATTTTTGTATAAATCAAGGCCTAGATACCCCTAAAATTATGCTAGCTAGTCCAGTAGAAAAGCTGGCTTAGAAACATAAGAACTTGATTAATGAATGTTATCAACTGAAGTTGAATCTTCTCTCTAACACAATAATAACAACAAATATTACACAATTAGTCCATGACAGCCACTGTACAGTGCGCTTACAAATAGTTACCTCACTTAATTTGTGCAATAGCTCTATGTGATAGGAAGTATTGTTGCTTAAGTCTCAAAGGTGAAGAAAATGAGGCACAGAAAAAATTAAACAACTTTCTGGAGGACATGTGGCTAACAGGAAGAAGAAGTAGGTTTTGAATCTAGGCTGTGTGGCTCCAGAGTCTTTTTTCTTAAGAAGGTACTGTAGTGCCCATCTCTTTGCCTCTGTCTAGCCATTCAACCAGTCTTCTCTCATGCTTTCCCTGAACATACAGATATTGGTCCACAAAGGATTTGAAGCAGTCTACATTGGAAATTTAGCTAAGTTAACTGGTGAGATAATCTATCTGCAACTTTCTCATTTACTCATAGCTTAAATCCTGAAATTCCCTCCTATACTGTTAAAAAAAAAAGTACCTTTTGCATTCTAAAGAACCAATGGCAGCACAGTGGAGAATGATTTCAAAAGCTAAAGGTCAAGATCTCAAGGCCTCACCTTTGATGGAGAGCTACCCAGTGGCAGCCACATGGCTTTGGGAGGTGATAGGAGAATCATGAGGCACCCTTTTGTTCAAGGCTTCGCCCAGTCTTTTCCTTTTCAAATATCCAGCAAATCTGGGGGCCAGCACTGTATATAGGTTGGACAAGACCTCTACTTACATACCTTTAACCCTTTACCTTTAAGCTAGTCAGTCAGCTATCTGCGGTCTCCAGTAAGGAAGGTTTTAGATCCGTAGTCCTCACTGTGTGATCTTTGTTGTTGTTGTTGTTGTTGTTGTTGTTGTTGTGTGTGTGTGAGAGAGA
Source organism: Saccopteryx bilineata (assembly GCF_036850765.1). Classification (NCBI taxonomy): domain Eukaryota; kingdom Metazoa; phylum Chordata; class Mammalia; order Chiroptera; family Emballonuridae; genus Saccopteryx; species Saccopteryx bilineata. The sequence goes on along the minus strand of NC_089491.1, from coordinate 43,250,242 downwards.
GAGAGAGAGAGAGAGACAGAGACAGACAGAGAGAGAGAGAGAGAGAGAGAGAGAATGAGACATACTTCGTAAGAATCAAAGCCCTGTATCCCAATCAATATCCACCAAATTCGAATTGCTAGAGGTGAGGCCAGAAAATCTGCATGATTCAAAAGGCCCCCAGATGATTCTGAGGCATGTTAGAGTTTGGAGATGCTGCTATGGGCCAGACCCAATGTGGAAGGGTCTCTTCTGGAAGAACCATCAATCTGGGGGAGATGAAGAGACAAGTGATCTAGGGACAGGCTTGTACCTTAGTTGCTGGTGAGTTTTACTTGCCTCTCACTCTTTTGCTGACATTTGGCTGCCCTCTCTGATCAACACAGAGCTCTTACTGATCTCTAAACATGGAAATCTTTTACTTCTGATGGGTTAGGTAGGGCATAGGACTTGAGATTTGGAGGGTATAATATAGCACAGAGGTTTAAAAGGCATTTAAGGGATAGTCTTGTCATTCTGAGCACAATTTCAGTGTCTCCAGGAGAAAATGGTTATCATTTCTAAGCAGCCAGCAAGGAAATAGAAGTTTGTAACTGGATGCATTTCTGAACTGAGGATGCCCTAATTAGTAACACTACACCTGACACAAACAGGTAAATGGCAAATGAGTAGAATCTCTGCTTATTTATTTTTTTCATAAACATTTCATAAAGTTACTAAAATGCAAAAACTTCAAAGCTCTAGTATTTGCAGAGGAAAATATCCAAAGTTTCTCTGGCAAATCTGTAATCTATATAGTCAATAAAATGCAAAAGTGTCATTTTGAGCTCAACACTGTTGATAATTCTATATGAAAATGATTAGGAACTACAGTTGCCTCAAAACTTTACTTAAAAAGAAATCAAGTTTACTAACTCAGTTAATTTTCTTCAGGGAAAATATGCTATCATATTGCAAAATGGTAATAATATTAATTCTTGTATAACAGTATTCATAGTATAAGGAATTATTGGGATATTATTTCATCTCTCCCCACAAATTCTTAAGTTTCTTTTGGAATTCCATCTTATGTGATTTGATCTGTACAAAATAATGTAAGAAGAGATAATGGGATTTAGGAGAGAAATGATCGAATCACGAAATCCCAATAAAAAGTATTCAAATTGCATTTCACTACATAATGAGGTCTGCTTCAACTTACTTTGACATAAATAAGATTGGGTAAGAGAAACCAGAAGTAAATCAAATGAATTAATAAAACTATCAGAACCGCTTCAATTTTGTCTTCCAGACAGTGTCTGCTTATTTGTATAATAAAATCTGCTCTTATAAATTAAAACCCTGACATGCCACTTGGTTGAAAGCAAAATTTAAGGAAGAATTAGTAAAATTTTGGGCGTGATTAGGGTGCCTTCTAATTCCACCAATATCACCAATATTTGAAAAATAGAACTTGAAATCTAGAAGAACAAGGTTTAACAGTTGACTAGACTTTAAAAAAAAATGAGATTGGAGAAGCAGACATGGTGCAATATTGATAATTAGCCGTTCTTCATCTTTTCCTAATTATACACATTTACTGAACATGAGGAAATTTTTTCCTTTTGTCTAGATGGAGGCTTTGTCTCCATCGGCATAATGTATCACAGTGTTTGTGAGTCTTGAGCAAAATTGAATTTGCATTTCTGCCTCCACTTGTTAGGAGTTCATTATCATGCAGTATAACCACTGGGAAATATACAATTTTCAGTGTTTATTAAAACTGTGGTCTTCTCATAATGCTTATAATGCTTGAGCAATTTGTTAGGCACAATTTATCACAGATGCTTAACACTAATTATACTGTGTAAAGGTGATTTGAAGTAAAGGTGATTTAAAGTATTTCCTTTACTTGATATAATTCAGGACAAATAGGGTATTTTGCAACTGCACCGTTGTTTGTATTTCTCAGAACTGAGGTGTGTTCTCAAAATGTAAAAAGATGAAGCCTAAGCTAAATATACAATGAGTAAAATATTATATATTCTGGATGTGGTCGGAGAGGCCAGGAAACTGACGGGAAAAGCCTGTCTTCTTGGGCAGTAGAAAGAAGTAGTGTATTGTCTGGCCTGAAATGTGTCTCCTGGACCAACTAGTAATTTATCACTCTCTGGTGTAGAAATGATCACTGAGGCCCTTTCAAGCTACTCCATTCCATAAGCTGTGGTCTAATTAAACCCCATCTATCAAAAATTTATTTAGCATTTTATATATGGCTTTACTAACTGGAAATCTAAAAGACCAGCAGCTCATTTTCTGATGATCCCTTAAAAATAAGGTTCAAGTAACAAATCACTGAAAGGGAATCAAGTTCTAAATAGTGAGGTTGAGACCCCGAAACATGAGCTCCAGCTAACAGCTCCTTGAAAAATGGCTCTTGCACACTCACAATTTTAGCAGCCCTAGATCTTTACATTAAAGACACGATTTAAATGTGAACCACATTTGGTGTTCTTTGCACTGTAATAAATCGAGTACGTGAAATGAACTTGTTAGTAGAAGTTATCTTTCCTTTTTTTTTTCTTTTTCTTTTAATAATGCTGAGAAACATTATATCAAGTCCATGTGAAAGCCCTATGCTGAAACAATCCAGTTAGCTTGGGCAACTTCAGAAGGAAAGGGTGTCAGGAGGACCAATTTCCTCTGCGGTTTATTTAAACCCAGTATTTAAAATGGTTTTCCCACAAAAACCTTGAAGATGCTGTGCTTTTTTGCACTGTTAGCCAACAGATTAGCCAGAAAGACGAGATGTTCAAAGAATTCAGAACATACTGTAAATGAGAAATGGGATTTAGCTCTTCGGGTCAATACTTTGTTTTTGTAGATATACGTGACCCTTATAAAAATTTGCTGCAGACTCAGTTAAAGCAGTTCCATCCAAAACAATTTTTGGAGAGAAAGTTAGGGTTATCATAATTGATGAAGTTGAACTTGTATTCTTTTTTTTTTTTTTTTTTTTTTTTAACAGAGAGAGAGATAGAGTCAGAGAGAGGGATAGACAGGGACAGACAGACAGGAATGGAGAGATGAGAAGCATCAATCATTAGTTTTTGTTGCGCATTGCAACACCTTAGTTGTTCATTAATTGCTTTCTCATATGTACCTTGACTGCAGACCAACCCCTTGCTCAAGCCAGCAACCTTGGGTCCAATCTGGTGAACTTTGCTCAAACCAGATGAACCCGCACTCAAGCTGGAGACCTCGGGGTCTCAAACCTGGGTCCTTGGCATCCCAGTCTGACGCTCTATCCACTGTGCCACCGCCTGGTCAGGCCTCATATTTTCTTTTAAAGGTGAAATTTCAGTTTGGACCATGAATCCATGGGAAATTGCTACCCAAGATCATAGAGCTGTTGGTCCCCTAACCTCTTTAATGCCTCACATTAGATAGTTTCCAGAAATGTAGTCATCTCCTGAGCAGTGCCTAAGCTTGTATTCAAGTCCACTCTAGTTTCACTGCCATCCCCAGAGCTCCATTTTCTACTGTTTCAGACCAGTTTTGACCTAGTAACATGTGCATATTTTATCTTTTTTTTTTTCTAAAGTGAGAAATGGGGAGGCAGAGAGACAGACTGCTGTATACGCTCCAACTGGGATCCACCCACCAAGCCCCCTATGGGCGATGCTCTTCCCATCTGGGGCCATTGCTCTGTTGCTTGGCAACTGAGTTACTTTAGCACCTCAGGCGAGGTCATGGAGCCATACTCAGTGCCCCAGGCTAACTTGCTCCAACCTAGCCATGACTGTGGGAGAGGAAGAGAGAGATAGAGAGAGAAAAGGAAGAGGGGGAGAGTTGGAGAAGCAGATGATTACTTCTCCTGTATGCCCTGACCAGGAATCCAACCCGGGACATCCACATGCCAGGCTGTTGCTCTACCACTGAGCCAATTGGCCAGGGCATATTTTATCTTTTTGTTCTGTTGCTGTGCAGAGGTATCTAAGGTTTGTCACTGAATACCTTCCCTGAATGTGTTGAATGAGAAGATCCTTTTCTGTCTTTTTCTGCTATTAGCTCACAATTACTTTTATCTCAACACCTTATCCTTGACCTCACCCTTCACTGGCTTGAAGCCAGTCAGTTCTCATATCTAGATTTTGCTTAGATAGTGTTTTTTAGTCCATTGAGTGTTTTTCCCTGGGTTAAGAAAATAGAGACAAAGGAAGCCAGGAAGCAGATGTCTCTTGGGTGGTATGTGTCTTTGAGTGTCAGAGTTTAAAATTTCTATATGAAAAGAATAGTGAAAGGGTGTAATTAGTCGGGCTGATGAAGGAGTAAATCCTGGTAAGCAATTTTTCTCGACTGGCTTAATGGAAGGCATGAGCTATCAGTTTCTGCCAAACTAGCTAACTAGCTAAGGGTAAGACGAATGTTGGCTTTGGAAAAAAGAAAGATTCTGCTTGGGCTTGGACTCTGTTAGTGGGGAAAGGGTATGTGATAGAACGAGAGAGAGAGGAAGGGAGAAAGAAAGGGAGGAAAGAAAGAAGGAAGGAAGGAAGGAAGGAAGGAAGGAAGGAAGGAAGGAAGGAAGGAAGGAAGGGAGGGAGGAAGGAAGGAAAGAAGGAAGGACTTGTGACACTTCTTACTGCATTTTATTTAAGAGACTTGATCATATTTCAAGAAATGGAAGAGGTTCTTGAAAAGCTCAACTGGTATTTTGCAATCAAGTGTGTATGTTGCTCATTTTCTTCTCATTCCCTTAAGTCAAGCACTTTCCCTAGGTCAGCTTTCAAGGCAAATGAATTTTTAAGCATTCACTTGAGGTTATCTCCCATCACCCTGCATCCTTCCCTCGTGGTGTGAATCTTGCCAACAGCTGCCAAAAGCCTTGAGACCTATTCATCATCAATTAACTAGCAAGAAATTAAGTGCCCCAGGAGGGGATGTTTTCCAGCTGTCAAAGGAATTAAAAAATCATACTAGTGTAATTTATGACAACTAGTAAAGGCCTTGAATCCAAATGATGTGAGGTTTAAGAAGAAAATGATTTAATATCCAAAACCAAAAAATGGCAGCCTCTCTAGAACTTGTCTATAAGCTGTGCTAAGCATTCTTCACATGGCAGGGCCAAATACATCAATGATATATAAACTTGGGTCCAGAATGTGGTCCAAAGTGCTGTTTCTTTTTCTGGCCATTACCAGTCTCTGTAGAGGGACATTAGGTAACCATCAAGCAAGATGGCGACATCCATGCTCAGCTTTTCTTTGTTATATAGATTTCAGCTTTGTGGCTTGGACCCCAGTAGAAAAATTTAAGTTGAGGAACTAAAGAAGGGCTATGATCACTTATTTTTCCTTAAGGGAAAGATTATTTGTTTGTATTACTTGGGGTCACAAATTATTTTCTTGATGTTATGAGGGACACATGATACTGTTTTGTGTCCTACTTGCTTAAGAGCCAAATAAATTTCCAAAGGAGTGACAAAAACCATTTTTTTTAAAGGTACATGGCTTTTTGACAAACCACAGAGTAGAACAGAAAACAAAAACAAATCCAGCCTCATTACTTTCCAAATAGTTAATAAGGCAAACAAAAGTCAGCCAGGATAAAGAAAGCAGAAGAAAATGTTATTCTTGGGTTCAGAGGTTAGAGATGAGCACTGACAGAACTTAACTAGTTTTGGAAAGGGAAAGGAAAGGAAACTTTTTGAGACATACCATAACTAAGTGTTTCCACATACATTATCTTGGCTAAAGTTCACATTCAGGCAATTTCTTATGGATGAAGAAAGTAAGATTTGGAGAGTGTAAATAAGGCTCATTCATGGTCTAGGTAAAAACTGGCAGAGACAAGATGCAAACCCACATATCCTGGTTTCAAAACGACCCGAAGACTTTTGTCACCACCACTCCTCACCAAGCACTTGGCCATGACACCTATGGGAATCCCTAAGGGGCTGGGCTCAGTTTTTAAAATTCACCATACACTATGAGGTTGACCTAACCTGAGACACCCACTTCAACCCTATAACAGCAGAAAATCGAGTCCATTAAATCCCTGAGAAGCTCAACTTTTATCTGTTGGCTAACTGCCTTATGGATAAACTTTCTTCATTTGTTGACAAAAATGATTTTTTAAAATGGCTCTTTTAAGATGTTTTTCCCTTCTTGTAATTCTAGAATACTTTTGATGTTTTAAGCAGAACCCCAAAATATTTTTTGTATTTGAAATTTGATATAACTTTAACCTGTTGTTGATGGCATATTCTAAGGGTATAAATAACTCTTTCCACCATCATGGTGGGGGAGCACAATTGTTCTTTACAACACTATCTTTATTACTAGTACAGAGACAATGGCATGGGACAGACCTGGAATTTCATCCTGGCCCCACACTGTTGCGCCTGTGTGACCCTAACCTCAATCAGCCTCATTTTCCACTCTGTAGAATGATATTAACAACATGATACAAATACTAATGGCTACTATTTGGAAGTGCATATTAAGAGCCATCTGCTGTAAGAATCACTGGCCCATATTATTACTGTATGCATAAAAAGAGAATATTAGTGCCCAATTCTCTGAGTCTTCTGCATTTGCAGTGATTCTGAATGCATATAACACATCTAGCATCATGCCTGGCATCACTGTAGTCCATGGATGTGAGTCCTGTCCTCCTATCCCTTCCTGTCCCTTTCTTTTTCTACTTCACCCTGAGTCACATCAGGTTCCCAAATACTGAGGATCTAGTGCTGGGCAATAATGGGTCTATGGATGGAACTGATCAATATTAATCACTGTGACCCTTATCGTTCTAATGTGACAGGTACTGAGCCAGGCCAGAGCTTATTCATTATGTTAATTCAGAGATTTAATCTGCGGGTTTGCTGTGAAGGGGCGATTTGATGAACTGCTGAGTGAGGGTCTATTTCTTAGTTTTAGCTTTAGGTTATCTTGGGTAAAGTAGACACAGACCAGACTTTACCAATCTTTTCTCACTTTCTAGGATCAGTTACATCTGACCATATGGATGGAATCTCTTAGTTACACAAACAGGAATTTGAGGAAAAAAATAATTAAGAGATCTAGAAGAGAATGCCAGATACAAATGATGCCCTTACTTGCATAATATCTTAAAATGATCTCATTAGCACCTTGGTATAAACAGGCATGATTTACAATGCTTATCTCTGATCACTTAACAAAGGCTTAGGACATAAGCTCCTCTTAATCACATATCAACAAGAAAACTTGCCTGAACATGGGTATTATCTTCTTATGAATTCATTCTAAGGAAATGCTTCTCAATCTTCTTCACAGAAGTACCCTGACTGGTGGATAGAAGTCTCAATGTATAACTCAAAGATGACTTCATCAATTATAAAATTTCTATGAAATTACAAATTTAGTTTTTAACAGATGCTTTGGTTATCTAATTCTGCATAACAAATTACCCCAAAATTTAGCAGCTTAAAACAAGAACAGGTTATTATTTTTCACAATTCTGTGGATTAGACAGGTGGTGTTCTACTTTATACGGTGTTGGTTGGGACACTAGGAAGGTCCAAAATGATCTCTTGCGCATGGCAGGTGGTTGCCGGCTGGAAATTCAGCCGGGCTTATCAGCCAAGAACTTTAATTCTCCTCCATGTGGACTGCTCCACATGGACTCTGTGTTTCTCCATATTATAGGAGACTAAAGATAGTAAAATATTTTAAAAGCTACAACAGTAAAAGCTTCCAGGACTTTTTAGGGCTTTAGGCTCTAGAACTTGCACAATCTCACTTTCACTGCCTTCTATGAATTAAAGTGGGTCCTAGGACCAACCTGGATTGAAAGGGAGGAGCTTACACACAGGCATGGAAGTAAGGAAGTGTGGCTTATTGGAGACCACCAAAGTAGCAGTCCACTACAACGTGGGAATTACACTCTATTCCAGAATACATCTGTTATATTCTGGTATAAAAATATGTTACCCCAAGTAGTTGAGTAAAATGAACTTTTCTGGAAATTATGTCAATATTCGTGCCTTGGCTTGCTTAACCTTGTCATACTACCATGGACATGCCACTTGAAAAGCAAGTTCCAATTTTTTTGTCTAGTTGGGTCTTGAGACCCCAGTAGGGTTGATATGGGAAGAAACATGGATAGAACTTAGACGATTAGTTCACGTATTTATCTTAATATGCATCTATGATTGAGGCCCGAAGCCAAATACTAGTGATTTCTATTGATATTCATGTCCGTGTTTTCATTATTTCACTCATAGAATTTTGAGTTATAAATGAGAACCTACAGACATATAAAAAAGACTCTGTTTTGTTAAGATGTCCAGGGATGTAATTTAAGTTGTTTGCCTCAGGCAATATATTATGCTTAAAAAAAAAAAAAGAGAATTCTTTACTTCCATGTGTCACCCTGAAAGTATTTTTTTAATAGGTGAGCTCAGGCCAATATGATGGCAAGATGGATGTAGGCTAGGAAAACTGTAAGGTCTGGTTCCGGTAACCCAGTCTGATTCACTTCCTTTAATTTTGGGGGAGTTTTGCACCACAAGCAGTAACAAGGATACTTTGAAAGAGCACAGCAGCCAGAAAACAAATCATATATCTAAATGTATATGCCCTTATTTCAGGTCAAAGTCTGCAAATTATCCAAAGACATTTTTCTTGCTTAAGTTATCCGAGCTCTGCTGCCGAGAAGAACTGTCTACTGTAGTCCAGGAGAGCTCAAAGAGAGAGTGAGGCCCCAGCAGTAAAACCAACGGTGGGATTCAAATAATTTAACAACCAGTTCTCTGCCTTAACGACCATTTTAAGTATAAAAAAAAACGATATACTGAAAGGTAGTTTATTATTTCATGCACTTAAGACTTAAATAAGAACAATAAAAGAGGTATACAAACTTAGATTATGTTATAAGAAAAAGTTTTAATATATTAATAAAAAAGTATTAAATAATACTTGACCAAGAAACAATAAAATTGTTATTTAAGATATATCCCGTGACAGCTTGTCACCCCCTGATTGTTTGGCACTTTTCCTCTTTACATTATATGTTTGTTTACTAAGTAACAAATGTGAGGGAATTAAAATGTAGTATTTCCTCAAAGGTATAATGGCTTTTATGAAATGAATAAGTATTACAAGCATAGCTCCTTTAAATTTTTTTATCTGTGGACAGAAGGAACATTACTATGGGCACTTAAATATGCTGTTGCACAGATGAATGTTAAAGAAGAGTAAGGGATGTAAATTTGTGATTCCCACATCTCGGACTACCCAGGCGCCCACCTTAGAGAGAACCCTGATTACAAGTGCCATTTAAATAACCAGTTAGGCGAATCAACAAAAAATTAGGTATCAGTTCTGCTGAATGATGGGTACTGACCGGCTGAATCCCACCACTGGGTAAAACCCATGCAAAGACAGAGCTATGTGCACTGCAGTCCTTGTGGGTAGCACTGCCTCTCACATCTGAAACTTTCTGTGGGAGAGATTTTATTTGGCATGACTGCCAACTCTGAAACCTGACTTCTAAAAAGTGGAGTTGAATTTCTCCCTTCCATTCCATTCCCTATATCTTACTAACCAAAAGTTTCAAACATACAGAAAAGTTGAAAGAATTCTTCAGTGAATGCCCATATACAAATCTGGATTCTGCAGTGGAAATCAATCATCATCAGTTCATCTGTTTTTAGAAGCATTTGCAAGAAAGCTGCAGACAGCAGAACACTCATTTTAACCCTAAATATTTCAAAGACCATGAGCTAGAGTTCAATATTTGTGTATGGTTTCTTAACCATTTCCCTTCCCCCTCCCTTCTTTCCATCCTTCTTTCCGCTCCTCATTGCTCCCTTCTTTCACTCTCGTTTCCCTTTATTCTTTCTTTGAGCTAAAAGTTACATGTAATGAAATACCCTGATCTTAAATGCATTTCATGAACTTTGACAAATGCATACTCCCATGTAACCCAATCCTCACCAGGGTCCAGAATTACTATTCACCCTGTAAAGTTTCTTCCTGGGGCTTTCCAGGCCATCCCCTCCACAAACCCTCCATCAGGAAGTAAAGTATATATCTAAATGTATCTGCTTTTATTTCTAATAATCACTGTTGTAATCGTCTGATACCATTGAACCTTTGATTCATTTTCCCTGTTCTATATCTTTATATGAATGGAAGCATACTGTCCCTACTCTGTGTGAGAACTGGGTTCCTTGACCTAATACTCTCTGAAAATCGTAAACCTTGGAAATGTGCTTCTTTGTGCTCCATTAGAGGTGGCTGCTCCGGAACTACTTCTCTTGCGGCCTCACAGAAGCAAGAATTGTTGTTCCAGGAACCATCCCTGATGCTCAGTAGTTAGGGAGCCGTCGACCTTGTGTCCTGATCTTAGCAGCAGTTTCTCATTGACAAAGTAGATGTGGACATGTGGGTCCTCATGTGGCAGACAGCAGAAAGCGTGGGTGGCTCGCCCACGAAGATGTGGAGAACACTGGGTGTGGCCATATTTACTAGTGAGTCTGCCTTTGTATCTGCAAAGCAGATTATGTGTTATTGCTTTTATTTCATTTGTTCCGTGAGACAAAAGAGGATATAGCTTGCCTCAAAGCATGCAATATGATCTAGGCGTAGAATAGTGTGTATCTCTGGAGCAGAGTGAGGATTCTTGGCTAACCAGGCAGACGCCGCCCGCTCTGCCTCCATTGTAGAAGCAGCAGCTGCGTGCAGGAGCTGACGGTATCTTTGAGGCTTTTGACAATAAGAAACAGGCCATTCTACTTTCCAAGATAGATGTGCTACATTCAGTAATAAAGAGAGAGCAGCCCGGATGAAATGCGCCCCAGGAGGCCTCTCCAACCAAGTGTTACAAGGAGATATCATTAGGCTGTGAAATCCAGAGGGCCAGACTGTGCAGCAAGTATGTTCCCAAAGCTGAGCCAGTCAGTGTAATTCAGATAAATGCAACTCGAACAGGTGCCTGGCAATTGAACGCACTGGTCAGACCCCATACTTGGAGGGGTTTTAATAGTCTGCCTTGCTCACCAATCTAAGAGAGCTGCTGCTCCAAGACCTTGAAGTCATTCCAACTGTGAGCTGGTCCATTTTATTTTGCATCTCACATACTTAATTTAGTGGGACACAGTTTGTATAAGCAGACCAGCAGCAATCACGCTTATCTCCTCTAACAGATGATTTTATTTAGCTTTGTAAGTTAATGGGTCATTGGCTGCTGAGCTAAAGCAAAATCAAGCTTTTTTTTTTGGCTTATTGCAGCTTCTTCATCCCAACTTTATGTTTTACCTCATTACATGGACCAGTCACATTCTACTCAGCAAGAAACAGGAAGACTCCCCCACCCACCTTACCCCTTGACGTAAATAGTTTATCTGAACTTCAGCATGACTTGCTTAAGGCTAGCCAAAAAGGGGAAACTTGAGTTTTACAGTCTGGAAATATTGTGATCATATAAAATTATCATCCAAGCAATAGATTACCCACAAAATCTTACCAAGAAGTATAATTTACAAATGTATCAAAACAGGAATGGTGACAAACATCACATTAATAAATCGCCATCTGTGTGGCAAAGCAGTAGATAATACCAATCAAGTCTAATATTGTCTATGGTGACTTCAAAAAACCACAAGGGTCGGAGACACAATTCATAAGCCTTTTCCTCTAATTAGGTACAGACAAAGCTTCATAGATAGAGGAAAACTGGACAAGCATCAGAGAAGATAAAGCATTTGCAGCTTGGCACAGCTGGATTAAAATTGCTGGAAAATATATAGATTTATACTTCAAGCTTATCCAAGCAATAATGGGAAAATATCATAACCCTTAGATAATAAGGCAACTTGAGACAATACCTTACACAATTGACCAAACTCAGGACAAAGAGAACAATGAAATGGGGAGACAGCAGGATATTGATAGTGAAATAGAAAAAAGAACAGGAGGCTCAATGGACTTTAACACTGTTGTTTTCTTTTCTTCTACTATACTCTTTTTCTTTCTTTTATATTAACTAAAATTTTTTAAAATTTTTATTTATTTATTTATTTTAATTTTTTTTAGAAAATTAACTTTAACAGGGTGACATTGATCAGTGAGAGCACATAGGTTTCAGGTAAACATTTCTATAGCATTTAAATAGTTGATTACCGGTATGTTGTATACCTATCACACAAAGTCAAACCATTTTTCGTCACCTTTATAACCTCCCCCCACCCCTCCCTCAATCCCCCTCCCCTATCTCACTCCCCCACATCCCCTTCCCCCTGGTAGCCACTCCCCTTTTATTTATGTCTATAAGTCTCACTTTTATATCCTACCTATGTGTTAAATCATATAGTTCTTAGCTTTTTCTGATTTACTTATTTCACTCAGTGTAATGTTCTCAAGATCCATCTATGTTGTCATAAATGTCACTATGTCATCATTTCTTGTGGCTGAGTAGTCTTCCATTGTATATATGTACCACATCTTCTTTATTGAATCCTCTACTGAGGAGCACTTCGATTGTTGCCATGTCTTGGCCACCGTGAACAATGCTGCAAAGAACATGGGGGTGCATGTGTCTATACGTACCAAAGTTTTTGAGTTTTGGGGGTAGATACCCAGTAGGAGGATTGCTAGGTCATATGGTAGTTCTATTCCTAATTTTTTGAGGAACCACCATACTTTCTTCATAATAGTTGTACTAATTTGCATTTCCACCAGCAGTGAATGAGGGTTCCTTTTCTCCACAGTCTGTCCAACACTGTGTATTACCTGTCTTGTTGATAATAGGCAATCTGACAGGTGATAGGTGGTATCTCATTGTAGTTTCAATGTGCATATCTTGAATAGCTAGTGAAGATGAGTGTCTTTTCATATATCTGCTGACCATTTGCATATCCTCTTGGGAGAAGTGTTTGTTCAGGTCCTCTCCCCATATTTTAATTGTATTGTTTGCTTGTTTGTTGCTGAGCTTTGAGTTCTTTATATGTTTTGGATATTAACCCCTTATCAGAGCTGCTGTTTGCTAATATCATCACCATTTAGTTGGCTATCTGTTTTGTTATCAGTTGTTTGCTGTGCAGAAGCTTTTTAGTTTGATATAGTTCCATTCATTTATTTTTGCATTTACTTCCCTTGCCTTTGGGGTCAAATTCATAAGTTGTTCTCTATGGCCAAGGTCCATGAGCTTAATACCTATATTTTCTTCTATGTAATTTATTGTTTCATATCTTATATTTAGGTATTTAATCAATTTTGAATTAATTTTTGTGCATGGGGACAAACTGTAGTCAAGTTTCATTGTTTTGCATGTGGCCTTCCAATTTTCCCAGCACCATTTATTGAAGAGACTTTCTTTTCTTCATTGTGTGTTTATGGCTCCTTTGTCAAAGATGATTTGTCCATATATATGTTGTCCATATATGTTTTTTTCTGGGCTCTCGATTCTGTTCCATTGGGCTGTATGTCTGTTTTTCTGCTAATACCATGCTGTTTTGATTATCAGGGCTCTATGGGGGTGTAATTTGAAGTCAGGTAGTGTGCTACTTCCAGTTCCATTCTTTTTCTTCAGGATTGCTTTGACTGTTTGGGATTCTTTATGATTCCATACAAACCTGGTAATTTTTGTTCTATTCCTTTAAAAAATGACATTAGGATTTTGATGGGAATGGCATTAAATTTGTATATTGCTTAGGGTAAAATGGCCGTTTTACCTATGTTGATTCTTCCAATCCATGAACATGGAATATTTTCCCATTTCATTGTGTCTTTCTAATATTTTTCAATAATGTTTTGTAGTTCTCAGCATATAGGTCCTTCATATCCTTTGCTAAATTTAGTCCTAGGTAGTTTATTATTATTTTTTGTTGCAATTGTAAAGGAATTGTTTTTCTGAGTTCATTATCTGATGTTTCATCACTGGCATATAGGAAAGCAGTAGACTTTTGTATATTGATTTTGTATCCTACGACATTACTGTATTGGTTTATTGTTTCCAATAATTTTTTTGGGTTTTCTATATACAGAATCATGTCATCTGCAAAAAAGTGATTACTTCTTTCCCAATATGAATGTGTTTTATTTCTTTCTCTTGATTGATTGCTCCAGCTAAAACTTCCAGAACTATGTTAAGTAAGAGTGGAGAGAGTGGGAAACCTTGTCTTTTTCCTGATTTTAGAGAAATATCTTTCTTTTTTTTTTTTTTACCATGTAGTATGATATTAGCTAATGGTTTGTCGTATACGGACTTTATTATGTTGAGGTACTTTCCGTCTATTCCAATATTTATTTATTTATTTATTTATTTATTTATTTATTTATTTATTTATTTATTGTGTTTACATAGATTCTGGTGTCTTCCCGAATGCATCCCCCCTCCCTTGTACTCCCCTCAACATCTTCAACATCTCCCTTCCCCCCTCCCAACAGCTCCCTTCCCCCTTCCCTTCAGGTTTAATTCCATTCCTCAGTTCACATTGTTCCTTGGATTCCTCAAATGAGTGAAGTCATAAAATATTTTTCTTTCTCTGCCTGGCTTATTTCACTTAGCATACAGTGTGTTCGTAAAATCATGGTGCACTTTTGACTGGTCACAGGAAAGCAACAAAAGATGATAGAAATGTGAAATCTGCACCAAATAAAAGGAAAACCCTCCTAGTTTCTGTAGGATGATGTGGCAGTATGTGTGCATGCACAGATGATGATGTAACACCGTGTATACAGCAGAGCAGCCCACGGCCATGCCAGTCGAGATGTGGATGGTACAGAGGAAAGTTCAGTGTGTTCTGTGGCTTGCTAATTTTGAATCTGTGACCAAAGTGCAACGTGAATATCAGCACATTTATAACAAAGTGCCACCACATAGGAATAACATTACTCGGTGGGATAAGCAGTTGAAGGAAACCGGCAGTTTGGTGGAAAAACCCTGTTCTGGTAGGCCATCAGTCAGTAAGGAGTCTGTAGAGGCTATACGGAATAGCTACCTAAGGAGCCCTAAAAAATCTGTGCATGGCCCTGGCCGGTTGGCTCAGCGGTAGAGCGTCGGCCTGGCATGCGGGGGACCCGGGTTCGATTCCCGGCCAGGGCACATAGGAGAAGCGCCCATTTGCTTCTCCACCCCCTCCCCTCCTTCCTCTCTGTCTCTCTCTTCCCCTCTCACAGCCAAGGCTCCATTGGAGCAAAGCTGGCCCGGGTGCTGGGGATGGCTCCTTGGCCTCTGCCCCAGGCGCTAGAGTGGCTCCGGTCGCAGCAGAGCGAAGGGGCTTGGAGGGGCAGAGCATCGCCCCCTGGTGGGCAGAGCGTGGCCCCTGGTGGGTGTGCTGGGTGGATCCCGGTCAGGCGCATGCGGGAGTCTGACTGTCTCTCCCCGTTTCCAGCTTCAAAAATTAAAAAAAAAAAAAATCTGTGCATGAGCCCACAGGGAACTGCACTGAATAAGTATGAAACTGGGAGAGTTTTCCTTTTATTTGGTGCAGATTTCACGTTTCTATCATCTTTTGTTGCTTTCCTGTGACCGGTCAAAAGTGCACCATGACTTTACAGACACACTGTAATAGTTTCCAGGTCCATCCATGTTGTTGCAAAAGGTAATATTTCCTTTTTTTTTCATGGCCCCATAGTATTCCATTGTGTATATGTACCACTGCTTTTTAATCCACTCCTCCACTGACGGACACTTGGGCTATTTCCAGATGTTCGCTATTGTGAACAATGCTGCCATAAACATGGGGATGCATTTCTTTTTTTGAGTCAGTGATATGGTGTCCTTTGGATATATTCCTATAAGTGGGATGGCTGGGTCAAAAGGTAGTTCCATACTTAATTTTTTGAGGAATCTCCATACTGTTTTCCACAGTGGCTGCACCAGTCTGCATTCCCACCAGCAGTACAGGAGGGTTCACTTTTCTCCATATCCTCGCCAGCACCTATCATGTGTTGTTTTGTTAATAAGCGCCATTCTGACTGGTGAGAGGTGGTATCTCGTGGTTTTAATTTGCATTTCTCTAATGATTAGTGATGTTGAGCATTTTTTCATCTATCTATTGGCCATCTGTATGTCCTCTTTGGAGAAGTGTCTATTCATTTCATTTGCCCATTTTTTGATTGGATTGTCTGTCTTCCTGATGTTGAGTTTTACAAGTTCTTTATAAATTTTGGTTATTAACCTCTTATCAGATGTATTGTTGAATATGTTCTCCCATTGTGTGGTTTGTCTTTTCATTCTGTTCATATTGTCTTTAGCTGTGCAAAAGCTTTTTAGTTTGATATAGTCTATTTGTTTATCCTGTCTTTTATTTCACTTGCCCATAGAGATAAATCAGCATATATATTGCTGCAATAGATGTCGGTGAGCTTAGTGCCTATGTTTTCTTCTAAGGTAAAAACTATCATTATTTGCAGATGATATGATACTGTATGTAGAAAACACTAAAGTCTCCGTCAAAAAACTACTGGACTTGATAAATGAATTCAGCAAGGTGGTAGGATATAAAATTAATACTCAGAAATCAGAAGCATTTTTATACACTAACAATGAAATGTCAGAAAGAGAAATTAAGGAAACAATCCCCTTCCCTATTGCAACAAAAAAAATAAAGTACCTAGGAGTAAATTTAACCAAGGAGGTTAAAGACTTGTACTCGGAAAATTATAAAACATTGATAAAAGAAATCAAGGAAGACACAGACAAGTGGAAGTATATACTGTGTTCATGGTTAGGAAGACTGAACATCATTAAAATGTCTATATTACCAAAAGCAATTTATAAATTCAATGCAATACCAATTAAAATACCAATGACATACTTCAAAGATATAGAACACATATTCCAAAAATTTATATGGAACTAAAAAAGAACACGAATAGCCTCAGCAATCAGGAGGTATCACACTTCCTGAGATCAAGGCCATTGTACTCAAAACAGCTTGGTACTGGCATAAGAACAGGCATATAGATCAATGGAACAGAATAGAGAACCCAGAAATAAACCCACACATTTATGGCCAATTGATATTTGACAAAGGAGGTAAGAGTATACAATGGAGTAAAGACAGTCTCTTTAACAAATGGTGTTGGGAAAACTGGACAGCTACCTGCAAAAAAAAATGAAACTAGAACATCAACTTACACCATTCACAAAAATAAACTCAAAATGGATAAAGGACTTAAATGTAAGTCATGAAACCTTCTATTCCAATTTTATTGAGTGTTTTCAACATAAAGGGATGTTGTATCTTATTGAATGCCTTTTCTGCATCTGTTGATAGGATCATATGATTTTTGTTCTTTGTTTTGGTTATGTGGTGTAGTACATTGATCAATTTCCATATGTTGAACCATCCTTGCATTCCTAGAATGAATCCCACTTGATAATAATGTATTATTTTTTAAATATGTTGTTGTATTCAATTTGCTAATATTTTGTTTAGGATTTTTGCATCTATATTCATTAAAGATATTGGTCTGTAGTTGTGTGTGTGTGTGTGTGTGTGTTATGCTTTTCAGATTTTGGTATAAAAGTTATGTTGGCCTCATAGAATGTGTTGGGGAGTATTGCATCTTCTATTTTTGGGAGACTTTGAGGAGGATAAGTACCAAATCTTATTTGAATATTTGGTAGAATTTACTAGTGTAGCCATCTGGTCCTCTGGTCCTAAACTTTTGTTTTTGGGGAGCTTTTTGATAGTTGTTTCTATTTCCTCCCTGCTTATAGGTCTATTTAGGTTTTCCACTACTTTGTGAATCAATCTAGGAAGATTGTATTGTTCTAGAAACTATCCATTTCTTCTAGGTTGTTGAATTTGGTGTCATATAATTTTTTATAATATTCTACTATGATCTTTAGTATATCTATGATGTTTTTGGTAATTTCTCCTCTTTCATTTCAGATTTTGTTTATATGGGTCCTTTTTTTTTTTTTTTTTTTTTTAGTAAGTCTAGCCAGTGGTTTGTGAATTTTATTAACCTTTTCAAAGAACTAGCTCTTTGTTGTATTAATTTTTCTATAGTTTCTTTTCTCGGTTTTATTTAGTTCTGTTCTAATTTTTACTATTTCCTTTTTCTGATGACTTTGGGTTGCCTTTGCTTTTCTTTTTCTAGTTCATTAAGGTGCGATGTTAGGTTGTTTCCTTGGGAGCTCTCTTGTTTCTTGTAATAAGCCTGTAATGATATAAACTTTCCTCTTATTACTGTTTTCACTTCATCTCAGAAATTTTGATATGTTGTGTTGTCACTTTCACTTGTCTGTATATAACTTTTGATCTCTGCTTTTATTTCTTCTTTGACTCAGTCATTTTTTAGAAGTATGTTCTTTAATTTCCACATTTTTGTGGGTTTGTTTACTCCTTTTTACAGTTGAATTCTAATTTTAAAACCTTGTGATCAGAAAATATGCTTGGTATAATTTCAGTCTTCCTGAATTTATTGATGTTAGTTTTGTGGCCCAACATATGGTCTATTTTTTAGAATGTTCTATGCACAATGGAGAAGAATGTATAATCTGACATTGTGGGATAAAATGTCCTATAAATGTCTCTTATCTGCATTTGGTCCAGAGGGTAGTTTTAAGCAGATATTTCTTTACTGATTTTCTGTTTGGATCATCTATCTAAAGCCATCAATGCTGTGTTGAAATCTCCAAGTATGATTGTGCTTTTGTCTGCTTATGTCTTTAGATCAGTTAGTAAATGTCTTCTATATTTTGGTGTTCCCTGGTTTGGTGCATATATATTAAGAAGTGTTATGTCTTCTTGATACAATGTCATTTTTCAACCTTTTATTTTCAGTCTGCTTTTGTCCTTGCAGCTAGATGTGTCTCTTGAAAGCAGCATATGATTGGGTTTTGCCTTTTCATCCAGTCTGCTACTCTGTACCTCTTTATTTGTGAGTTCAGTCCATTTACATTTAGGGTTACTAGTGACACTTGAGGATTTTCTATAGCCATTTTATGTTTTGTTTTCTGATAGCTCTGTGTTTCCTTTGGTTCTTCTCTTTTGTGTTTCTTTCAGTTGTTTTTATTTGGTAGTATTCCATCCTTCTTTCTCCTGTTTCTTCTTCTTCTTCTTTTTTTTTTTTTTTTTGAGCTGTGACTACACTCATTTTAAATATGTCTTTAAAATCCTAAAAACATACTTTGCAACTCTTCAGCTTTAACTTTTAAGCAATTGTTTTGATACAGAGACTTTCATTTTCTCTGCATCTGAAATTGCTGCCTGGGTGCGATTTTAGAGGTGGATCGGTTTGAAATTTCCTGGTACTTTTAATCCATAACTTGTCTGTTCACAGCTGTAGTCTTTGATGAAAGGATTTTAAATAGTTTTTCCTTGTAAATGATTCTCCTTGAGTAGCTTTTCTCTTCTTTGGCATGTTGTCCTGTTCTGGCAACCAGATAATCAAACCTGGGACAGGACAGGGAATTTTCTTTATGTATTATATTTCTGGAGCCAGTGGTCAGGCACTCAGAGTCACAATCATGAAGGTGGAAGTCAAAAAGGCAGGGTGGGTCTTTTGGGATGCTTTGGCTTCTTGGTAAGGTTTTAAACTTTTAAATTGATGCTATTGTCTCTTTAAATGTTAAAGAGGAAAGTCCTTTTGAATCTCTGAGAGTATTCAGTTATGGTCATGATTATAAAATGTCTCAGCTCTGGGGAGTATGGGCAAATCAATACAGTGTTGCAGAGAAGGGAACATAAAGCTCCTAAGGATTGCTTTTGCCAAGTTTCACTCCCTTCTTCCATCTCACCACTGCCATAAGAGAAGCTTGTAGTTAGTATAAGGGACTATCTTGCTGAGTGGAGGGGTCTTGAGAAATTATTACCTAATAATAAAAGACGAATTGTGCTCTGAGATCTTTAACTGTTTTGATGAGATTTCCAAAGGGTGTGATATGAAGGTCACCTGTCTGTGTTGTTATCTTGCAGAAGCCTATGTTGATTTCTACGTAATATTTTCCTAGGATTCTGGGCTACCCCATTTGAGTAAGCCTCTCTCTCGCTCAGCCTTTCTCTTCTTTCTCTCAATTTGTTATTTTTCTGTTGAAAAATTTAAATTTCCCTGGGAAATGAATCACAGTCGATTGTTTTTTTGTTTTTTTTTTCAAAGCAACATTGGTAATGTACATGGTTATACTTTTTGAAGGAATTGTATAGCTACTTTAGATTTAACAGGATGATTTGGTCCTTAGGGTGAAAGTGCATGCATTCATTCATTCAGCAAGTTTTGCTGGGCATTCTTTGGTGCCAGGTACTGTGTAAAAGTGTAAGCCCTGTGAGGGTAAGGACTTTGATTTTCTTTCCTTCACCCACTGCTATACTGTCAGTGCCTGAAACACAGTAACATGGTGAAGGGATGGAACATGCAGTGATGGAATTTGAAGCAGATATTTTTCTTTCCAAGATTAACCCAGTTCTAATCACTTGTGATATCCCCCAAAACTGGAAGGAAAAAAGCAATTTTATGTTAGGCCTTCACAATGTGTGGGTTTTTTGTTTTTGTTTTTGTTGTTGTTGTTGTTTTTTTGCATTTTCTGAAGCTGGAAATGGGGAGGCAGTCAGACAGACTGCCACATGCACCCAACTGGGATCCACCCGGCATGCCCACCAGGGGGCGATGCTCCGCCCATCTTGGGGCATCGCTCTGCCGCAATCAGAGCCATTCTAGCGCCTGAAGCAGAGGCCACAGAGCCATCCTCAGCGCCCAGGGAAACTTTGCTGCAGTGGAGCCCCGGCTGCGGGAGGGGAAGAGAGAGACAGAGAGGAAGGAGAGGGGGAGGGGTGGAAAAGCAGATGGGCACTTCTCCTGTGTGTCCTGGCCGGGAATCGAACCTGGGACTCCTGCACGCCAGGCTGACGCTGTACCACTGAGCCAAACGGCCAGGGCCCACAATGTGTTTTTAAAGTGATTTATTATACCTAGTATTCTGGGCTATCCAGCTTTTTACATATCTCTGAAATGAATCTGAGAGAATATATGTGCATTTGAAGGGTCTGCTTACTTGCTTTACCAAGCCTGGGAGACATAGCATCTCTTCCTATTAAGTATAAACAAACCGAAGAAGGCTGCCAAAATGAGGAGACAAAGAAACATATCCCAAATGAAAGAACAGGACTCTAGAAAAAGAACTAAACAAATTCGAGACAAGTAATCTGCTAGATGCAGAGTTCAAAACACTGGTTATAAGAATGTTCAATGAACTCAGAACTCCAACAGTATAAAAAAAGACATAAAAAACATAAAAAAGAATCAGTCAGAAATGAAGAATACACTAACAGAAATGAAGAATTTACAGGGAATCAACAGTAAAATAGATGAAGCTGAGAATCAAATCAGCAA
This sequence comes from Saccopteryx bilineata, assembly GCF_036850765.1. Lineage (NCBI taxonomy): Eukaryota > Metazoa > Chordata > Mammalia > Chiroptera > Emballonuridae > Saccopteryx > Saccopteryx bilineata. Next base: position 43,228,949 of record NC_089491.1, on the reverse strand, counting down.
TTTGGAATATAATGAAGCAAAAAACAATCAATCAGAACAACAAAAAGTAAAAAGAATTAAAAAAATGATGATAGTGTAAGAAACTTCTGGGACAACTTCAAGCACACCAATGTTTGCACTATGGGGATACCAGAAAGAGAATAGAGACAGCAAAGAATTAAAAACCTCTGAGAAAATGATAGAAAACTTCCTTATCATGCTGAAGTAAATAGACATACAAGTCCAGGAGGCACAGGGAGGCCCAAATAAGATAAACCCAAGGAGGCCCACACCAAGACATATTATAAAGGTTAAAGACAAAGAAAGAATCTTAAAAGCAGCAAGTGGTTAGTTACCTAAAAAGGAGCTCTCATAAGACTGTCAGTTGATTTCTCAACAGAAACTTTGCAGGTCAGAAGGGAGTGGCAAGATATTTTCAAAGTGATGAAAAACAAGGACCTACAACCAAGATTATTCTACCCAACAAAGCTACCATTTAGAACCAAAGGACATTTAAAGGACTTCCCAGATAAGAAAAACCTAAAAGTGTTCATCACCACCAAACCAGTATCATATGAAATGGTAATGGGTCTCTTTAAGGAGAAGGAAAAAAGATAAAAAATATGAACAATAAAATAGCAATAAATAGATATATATATATCAGTTGAATTTAAGAAACAAAATAAACAAACAAGCAGAACAGAAGCAGACTCATGGATGCAGAGAAAATTTTGGCAGATGGGAGGAGGGTGGAGGGATGGGTGAAAAAGTTGAAGGGATTAAGAAGTACAAATCGTTTATTACAGAATAGTCATGAGGATATAAAGGATAGCATAGGGAATATAGTCAATAATATTCTAGTAATTATGTATGGTGTTATATGGGTACAAGATTTATTAAGATCACTTAGTAAGTTATATAATGTCTAATTACTAGGTTGTACACCTGAAACTAATATAATATTGTATGTCAATTGTAATTGAAAAATAAAAATGATATAAAAGGTAAACATTTCAACAAAATGTCTTTTCTGTGCCTGTAACTTTTGACTATACTTACACATAAATGGCCACCCACTATACATTTTAAAAGAAAATATTAAAATTTAGTAATGAGCTATTTCAAAGCCCCAATATCAGGACATCTTAGGCACCAAAACTTTTGTTCTACTGCCACTCTCTAGGAGTGGCTTCTGGTAGAAAGATAGTAAGGATGATGACTAGGTGAGGTGAGAGTAAATGGTTTGGTAAAGCGTCAAGGTAGCTTTTGAGAATTCCATAACAGTAGTTGGAAATTAGGAGCAGGAGGGAAGGCACCTCCTTTTCCTATAACTGGTCACCTGACTCTTCTTGGAGTCATACTCACAGCTCCAAGAGATGGTATTACTATTAATGTTATTATCCTCTTTTGACATATGAGGCCATCTTGGCTCAGAGCAGTGTTGTGACTTCTCAGGGATAGATAGCTGGCCAATGGGAGAGTTAGATAGGACTTCTGGATGTTCCCCTCTGAGCCCAATCTCTTAACCACCATGCTCTATTTTCCTGGGACACTATGCTATGGGTATTATTGTGACATTGTTTATGCTGTGGTTCTGACTTTGGCTCAGGAGCCTAAAACCCTTGACAACATGGTTACTTGCCAGTTCTGACACAGGATTCCATTGGGTGCAGGCAGCTCTTGTTCTGTTTCTGGAAAAAAAACAAACAACAGTGTGAAGCTAGGAATGATGTCTGAACCCATGTAGGACCCAGAAGGGCAGGGCATGGAAGCAAGCTCTTCCTTCACACTCTCACAAGCTCTTCAGGGCAATTCTGTTTGATCACTCATGTGTTGGTGGTCACTCGTGTTGGCTGGGGCACTGGTGAATTTTATCTCACTCCTGCCACACAGGGATCTGAAGAGAATAAAAGAAATGCCAGTTGAAAAGGCCTGTGAGGGAAAGATCAAGGGGTGTTCACATGTTTGTAGCCATGGCAACCATAGCTTAGCCCTGGGGTAGGTAGAAGGCCAGAACCACTGTCTTGTGTTGGTGCTACCTTTGACTTACAAGGAAACTGGAAGGCAGGAAAGCCTAAGGGATGAGACATGAAGGAAAGGTCTTATTTGCTGCTGTTTATTCTTTCTATGATATTAGACTTGGCTTTGAAAACTGTCTTTGTAAGACAGATTCATCTTTAACAAAAATGCTAGCACCTCTGTGGCCTTAGTGTGAAATGTCAATAGCCAATGAAATTCACTAAAGCCATGTAAAAGGAGCATGGATATGTTTCACGTCTGGGCTTGAGGAAGTCTGCTTCTCTCTCAGAGCTGCATTCTCTGGTGCCATCGCTTTCTCAGAATAATGTTTCCATTTTACCAGTTGTTTATGGTTTTTTAGGTGATGCTCTAATTTATTAAATTGTGTCTGCCTGTGTCCAGCCACAGTGTACTTAGTGAACTTAAAGCTTTCTGTGTGGACAAGGGAACCTTGTTCTTACTATGTACACACTCAAACTTCAATTGACTCAAAAGATATTGGGAGAAGAGTTGTTTTTTGTTTGTTTGTTTGTTTTGTTTTAATGTTTTTAGTGTATTTCTGAATGGGAGCTTGCTTTACTGAGGTACTTGTCTCCAGTGAAAATGAAGTCTGGCTAGTACCATTTTGGAATGAGATTTGGGGGACAGGTGGATATGATCTTCAAAACTCACGCATTAATAGTTCCTTTGGGAAGATACCAGCATGGATGTTTGGCTCACTGTATTGAGAAACACTAAAATAAGTTTTTAAATTCTAATGATCTAGAGATTTTATATTTTTCCCTTACTTAATTCTAAAGTAACTCCCCATTAAAAGTTGAATATGTATTTCAGGGCATAACATAGGCAAATGTAACTAAACTCTATAAGGAGATGCAGGGAGGACTCTAGGCATGGTAACAGTGAATTTTAAGTATATACCTTCAATCAAATAGAACTTTCAACAAGTCATGTTACCAATCATTTTTTCCTCTCTCTAGAAAGTTGGGAGCCCACCTGCCTTCCCACCACCATGCCTCACTCCCAGGTTTGGTGTTCCCATTCCTGAAACTGTAACATTAAAGGCCAAAAAGCCACTGTTTGAGTAATATCTTTAAATATGAGTCAGGAATTTGAACAAGCTAAGCTAGTGGTTGAAAGTAACATGTTGTAATACTCTATAGCTTTTACATAAGGATTGAATTTTTTATTCCATTGTGAAGATTTGGTCATGGAGGATAAAAGGGAGAACAGAGTAAGATTCGGGGACAGACACAAGAATGAAGACTCAGAATGTGTCTGGCAATGACTAGAGCAACAGAGTAGAGCAGTAGACACCTTAGGAACCCACAGACCAGGATTCTAGTACCCTGCTAAGTAGACACTCAGCTCTTCAAATTTCTAGTTCTTTGGTTTGTGGGACATATAGTCCTGCCCTGCCTATGTCTTAGGGCCATTTAGAAAACCCAAGGAGAGACAAGATTTAATACCTGACAAGTTGGCATAAAGGATGATGGCCCTGGTAGGGAAACAACTAACTTTGGGGACATCTCAAGCAAAGCACATGTGCTATGGCTGTGTCTTACCCATAAGACAGGGCATCAAATGCATCTCTTGTTGGAAATCAGACCAGTTCTGCTGGTATCAAGGAAAGAAGTGATGGCTTCTCTATAACATGACCACATCCAGACTGTTAGTGTTGGCTGGGACCTTAGAGATCATTCTAGTCTTACCTCTTCAGTTAAAACATGAGAAAACTTTGAAAGGTAAGCAACTGGTATAAGGTCTCATAGTTAATGAGTAGAAAGATGGGATGAGAAACCAATCTGTCTCTGTTTGGGTCTCTGTTACTGCCCCTCTCCCTTGTGTTCATGGGGTTGAGGAGAGTGAAGGAAGGATAGTCTCAAAGCTTTTATTCTTAAATGTGGATTCTTCAAGAAAAGTCCTAAGAATACTGTGGGCACAGTGATGGGCTGCTTCTCTGGTTTCCTTCCCCCTTTGTACATCACCTGTGGCTCTCAGCCACAGCAACGTGAAGTGACCAGAGCAGCTGCGTTTCAGAGGCGTGCTTTGGGAGCTTTGATGGGGCTATTTATAAAGAATTTGTACTTGTGAGTCTAAATGTAAATTGTCAACTTTTTCAGCGATCAGATCATTAACATTGTCCTCTGCAATCATTGAATGGGAAAGAAAGCCTCCTCAGCTCTTCTGAGATGATAGAGTGCAGCCTGGACGAAATGAAAATGCCTCATTTTATCGATTCATTTAAAGTTCTTTTCCCCAAGTCTTCAATTTAAAAGTTTTCAACAGCAAAAAAAACATTTATCAACTTGAATACAAAAACTTTTTTTTTTTCAAGCATCAGGAAGCAGTACATTGATCAAAAGACGAGTGAGTAGGTAGCAGGAGATAAGGAGCCAGTTGAGCTAATGAACTGCATGCAGTCAGCTTACATTTTAACCTAGAAATAAAAGCCCTAAGTGGAACATGGTAAATATAATGGTACTTTCCAAGAGAAAATGTGCAATTACAGGTTGCATGATTCAGGATTTTTTTCCAGCAACTAACTCACAGATAGGACCTCAAAAATAAGAGACACATATAAAGTACTCTACACTCTGTTATAATTTTTAAAATTTAAACAATGCACTGAATCCTATAAAATAAGCATAAATACATCATAGTTAACAACGAACAGTACAAGAAACCCCAAATGATCATGAAAAGGATATTGTTTTACCTGCCTCTTTATTTATGACCCTGTTTTTTCCCCTAAAAGATTGTGAATGAGTCTAAAGTACAATAATTTTAGTGGTACCCCCAAGTCTTGACTCGTCTTTCCTTCCACTATCTTTTCTCAATAGCTCCAGCCCCACCCAGATCTATACCGTATGGCCAATGCTCAGAATGCCCAGAAATTCCCCTCTTCTTTGAAGTGAGATGCTTTAGTAACTTTATTTAATAATATCTAAAGACTGGCGTCAACACTGTCATTGCTCTTTTACTTTAAGGATATTTTTCCTGGTTGTAAGAAGGCAGGAAACTTTAAAAATGTTTGCGTGTTCTTTCCGAATGGCCGGAGGATCCATATTCATGCTTTAGGAATGGGAATAGGGTAAATTTGTGAACCTGTATTCTATATAGGTCAAAAGAAAGAGAGTTAAAGGGTGGGATGTGGGATGCTTTTTATTTTCTGTTTTTAGTATTTTTAAGAGAAAACTGCATATTTGTGAACGCTGAGTATACATTGGTTTTCTTTTTTAAAAAAAATTTATTTAGACAATTAAATTTAACAGGGTGACATTGATCAATAACAATACATAGGTTTCACGTAAATGCTTCTTTAGCATTTGAACTGTTGACTATATTGATATTATATACCCATCACCCAGAGTCAAATAATTTTCCATCACCATATATTTGTCCCTCTTTACTCCTTTTCCTTCACCTCTCACCCACACCCCATTTCCCTGGAAACCGCTTCACTTTTATCTATGTCCATGAGTCTCAGTTTTATATCCCACCTATGTATGAAATCATACAGTTCTTAGTTTTTTCTAATTTAGTTATTTTTCTTTAAATTTCAGATTGTCACAGGGGGAAAGGAAAATAGGCAAGTGAATGTACAGGACTAGTAGTGGAAAGATAGGAATGACAGAAGGGCACTCAGGTTGGAAAAATCCACTAATTCTCCCCAAGGCTCTACCTTTGGGTGCCTTCTCTAGAAACCCTGGCTCCTCCCTCCTGCATCTCTGCAGCTTTCTCTGGGATAATCAAGACAGCCTGGGCACTGCTGCTTGAGAGCCCGGGTTTAAAACTCAACATGCCACCCTTAAGTCTGTGGTCTTAGCCAAGTCACTCAACTGAACCTCAGTCATTGTATCTGTAAAACAGGTACAGTAAAGCCTGGAGTAGCTTCTGTGAGATCCAAATGCAACAACGGTTATCAAGTCACTAGCATGGTTTCAGATAATTACAATAATTATTTCAATAATTCTTCATCCATTTTTCCAATCTATCTCATTCGAGTCTCACCATGTAGAAATAAGGAAATTTAGAAATAAGGAAATTTTAAAATTCTTTTGGACTGCTCAGCTGAAAATCTATACATATGGTTATTTAAATTAAAATTAATTATAATTAAATAAAATTAAAGTTTCAGTTTCTTATTTCAAATGTCTATGTAGTAGGACAGCACAGATAAAACATCTCCATTGTTGCAGAAAAGTCTCTTGGCAGCACTCTTGACTCTCTAGCAGCTATGAGTGTAACACAGTTTGACCAGTACAATCTAGTAGACACAAGTCCTTTGGTAAAGTTTTCTTGGAAGGCACCTGGAACTTCCAGGTCAATGCTTTGACCGTAGCTTCACATTGTGAATGGATAGAAGCCATGAGAATGGAGAGGAGCTGATCATTTGGAGATAATTTACAGCTAATCATATCTCACAATTTTCTCTTCTTTCCAAATTCTCATGTTATGATCACCCAACACTAAAATTTTAACTTTATATTAAATTGGGCAAAGTCTTTGATTTTAATGTATCATATTTTCTGATGGGAAAAAAGTCAGCTAGAACATGCAATGTATTCTTAGTAAGCAGAAAAATTTTTTTCTCTCTTAACTTCCATTTATTCTTCTCCTCCACTTCCCTCCCTCCCTCCCTCCCTCCCTTCTTCCCTCCCTTCCTTCCTTCCTTCCTTCCAGAATATACTAAGGACAATTTTTGACCTGAGAGCAGGGTATTTTTACTGAAGCAGGGGATGCTTCATCCATGAACTTGTAAAACTTCCTGCGTGGAGCATTACTAAGCAGATGCTTCAACCATTACTGAGCAGCTGCTTCAGGCTGTTCGAAATTAGTGAATCTAAATGAACAGTACCTGCAATGCCAAAAAGAACGGAGGGGGAAATATCTGCTAGGTGTTGCAAAACAGCTTAAATATAGAAATACCCTTACCTTCTTTTCTGGCCTCTCTTAATCAGAAATTATCATAGATTATTATTTTCTACCCTGTATGCTAGGCACATGGTGTACTGAACTGAGAATTCATGAATTCTAATCCTTATAATTGAATTGGCCTCATGCCTAAACTTGGACAGAGGACACCCTGGTCTTCAATGCATTCCTCTAGGAGTTACATAGAATACTGTAAAAGGTTTACTTACTAATGGAATTTGCAGAGAACTTGACTAGCTGTGTAACTCCAGCCAACCTTAATTTTTAGTCTTTATTTGTACCTTTGAGTTTTAATAGGCTATGTTCTCAGCAAAACAACCATATATTCTTTATTTTTTTATTTAATTTTTACAGAGTCAGAGAGAGAGATAGATAGGGACAGACAGAAACGGAGAGAGATGAGAAGCATCAATCATCAGTTTTTCGTTGCAACACCTTAGTTGTTCATTGATTGCTTTCTCATATGTGCCTTGACCATGGGCCTTCAGCAGACTGAGTAACCCCTTGCTCAAGCCAGCAACCTTGGTTCCAAGCTGGTGAGCTTTGCTCAAACCAGATGAGCCTGCGCTCAAGCTGGCGACCTCAGGTCTCGAACCTGAGTCCTCCGCATCCCAGTCCGAAGCTCTATCCACTGCGCCACCACCTGGTCAGGCAAAACTACCATATATTCTTCAAGCATGGCTTCTACTTTATGCTTTCTTCACGTGCTTTGCTTTATCTCCTCTTCCTCCATCCACTTGTAGATGACATTTTCTACCATCAGTTACCATCATAATATTTTATCTTCTTATAACAACTGTAGCTTAAGAAAAAGTAGTTAAGGAAGTGGAAGCAAACTGCTAAAAGGGGCATCTGAATTTTCTGAGAATATTTTCATGCAAACTCTGTTTCTCCTCTGATATCAGAGATGAAAATGTAGTGAGATCACTTCAAATAACAAGGCATTGTGTGAAGAGACAAGATATCTCTCTTACATTACAGATGCTTGCTGACTATAAAGCCAGTTATTTGAAACTTGGAATGCATTCCTCTGAGAGGAACTAGTTTATAAACAGTGGTTAGATTGTGCAGCTAGCTTACAAAAGTCTATTTCACCCAAAGTCAAATTTCTAGTTTTGCAGTAAAAACTAGTGGAAAAATAATGCTATTATAGTCCAAGTATTTACATAAACTAGAAAACATACCCATTTTAGTTGATAAACATATGGCTTTTCTTCTCCTTTAGACCAAGATTTTCCTAGCCTTTCTTATGTTTGTCAACCTTATGGAGCATCATGCATTTATTTCTTGAATACAAAGGAGAAAGAGGGCAAATAGTGAGGTGACACCGGTGTGACTATATAAGAACCAGATGAGAGGAGAAGGCACTCAGGAGCTGACATGCACATTCATGAGAGGGAATTTGCGAATGTATAGTTATCTTTATTCTGGAAGGTACAATATAAGTGGGAAATGGAGAAAAATAGCGTGTTAAAGGGGAAAGAAAGAAGGTGGTAGAGATGATGAGGGAAGGGAAGTTTCCTCAAGCAAAATACCTGGTGACACTATTATCCCCATACCGACTCCTTGGAGGGTTGAAGAAGGTATATGTGTGTGTGCATGTGTGTGCACGTGGTATGAACTGAAAATGTGCAAGGAAATGATGTGGACGCAGAGGCAGGTGTTTAAAGATGCAGAGCAAAGTGTCTCTCAATGGATGGATGGATTAAAAAAGTGGCATAAACAGATACTTGATTATTAGCCTTAAAAAGGAAGTAAATCGTGTCTTTTATGACAACATTGGTCAACTTTACAAACATTATGGTAAGTGAAATAAGGAGGATGCAAAAGGACAAATACTGTATGATTCCGTTTACGTGAAGTCTTCCAGTTTACTGATTGTTCTCCTCTGTCTCCTCCATTTTATATAGTTGAATCCAGTTGTTAAGTTCTTAATTTTGGTTTCTCAGCCCTGGCCGGTTGGCTCAGTGGTAGAGCATCGGCCTGGCGTGCAGGAGTCCCGGGTTCGATTCCCAGCCAGGGCACACAGGAGAGGCGCCCATCTGCTTCTCCACCCCTCCCCCTCTCCTTCCTCTCTGTCTCTCTCTTCCCCTCCCACAGCCAAGGCTCCATTGGAGCAAAAGATGGCCAGGGCGCTGGGGATGGCTCCATGGCCTCTGCCTCAGGCGCTAGAGTGGCTCTGGTAGCAACAGAGCGACGCCCCAGATGGGCAGAGCATCGCCCCCTGGTTTGCGGTGGATCCCGGTCGGGCGCATGCGGGAGTCTGTCTGACTGCCTCCCCGTTTCCAGCTTCAGAAAAATACAAAAAAAAAATATGGTTTCTGTATTTTTCAGTTCTAAAGTTTGCATTTGGTATTGCTTTATGTCCTCTGTTTCTGTGCTGAGACTATTTGTTTTCGTTTGTTTCAATGTGTTTGTAGTTGTTCAGTGAAGCATTTTCTTTATCATAACTGCTTTAACATCTTTGCTATATAATTCTAACATTGCTGTTATCGGGTGTTGGCGTCTATTGATTTTATTTTTTTCTTTCAATTTGAGATATTCTTGGTTCTTGGCATAATGAGTGATTTTTTATTGAATCCTAGAAATCTGGGGTATTCTGTTTTGAGACTCTGAATTTGTTTAAATCTTTTGTTGTAGCTAGCTTCCTCTGACACTATCCCAGTGGAGACAAGGGGGACTCTTTTGTTACTGCCAGGTGAAGGTAGACAGCCAGGTTTTTCCTTCAACCTCTGTTAACACTTGAGGAGGCAGTCCCTTCATTACTTTTTGGGAGGGGTGGGAGTTCTAGCTCCCTATTAGGCTTCCATTGATACCTCCCTGGTTCAGAGGGGAGAAAATGCCTTCTTCTCCCCCCATGGCTTCTACTGATACCATAGTGTATTGTGGGAGGGGGCAAGAGGGCAGCATCATTATTGCTGGGTGGTGATAGAAGTCCTGACTCCCCACTCTGCTGCCTCTGATATCACCCTTGCATGGAAGAATGGTGGTGCGAGTTCCTTCAGAGTGGGCTTGGAAGTACCAGCTCCCTGTGTTGTCTCCAAGAATACTGTAGTGGCAGTAGGGGGGCACTTGTTACTGCCCGGTGGGGATGAAAGTCTTGGCCATCCACTTGGCCTTTTCTCTGATACCACCAGGACCCCTGGCTTGGCACCTCTTACAGCCTCAGGAGGATAGAAAGAAGTCCAGGCTCCCTGCTTAGCCTTTGCTGGCATGGCTGGGGGAGGAGCCACGACTACCATAAGGGGGTATTTTTAGGGGCAGAGTGGTTACTGAGTAAGATTTTTCAGCCTTTCTAGGCTGAGGCTTTCCTGGTCTTTTAGAAGGAAACAGCAACCTTTTTGTTTCTGGGGATTTTTCTGCTTGTGCATCTTTAGGTTTCTGGCTTCTTCAGGTCCAATTTGGGGATATATGAGACAAAAATACAGTCCAGGGACTCACTACCACGTAATTCCAAGGTTTCTAGTCAATCTATCTTCTTCTCTCCATCTTTCAGAGTCTTCTTATGTTTATTTTCTCTCTCTCTCTCTCTCTCTCTCTCTCTCTCTCTCTCTCTTTTGGTCAAGCAAGAGGCGAGGAGGCCAAGAGCAAGACTCCTGCATGTGCCCCGACTGGGATCCACCTGACAAGCCCCCTAACGGGCAATGCTCTACCTATCTGGGGCCACTGTTTCATTGCTCCACAACTGAGCTTTTTCAGTGCATCGGGGCTATAAAGCCATTCTCAGCACCTGGGGCCAACTTTGCTTGAACCATTCGAGCCATGGCTGCAGGAGGGAGGGGGGACGGAGATGGAGAAGCAGATGTTCGCTTCTCCTGTGTGTGCCCTGACCAGGAAGTGAACCTAGGACTTTCACATGCCAGGCCAACACTCCATTGCTGAGCCAACCAGCCAGGGCCATTTCTTTTCTTTATAATGCCTAAGGTTTTTAGTGGTAGTTCATGGGGAAAATTGAGAAAGATATACCTACTTCATCTTCCTGGGAATGGAAGTCACATCTCTTACATTCTAATTTACCATTCTACATCACAAAAGGTTGAACTTTCTGGAAGGCTAATAAAATTACTACAACATAGATTCAGGACTGGTTGAAGTCTGGCATCTGAAATCTCTTAGTCCAGAGTAAGCAATGGACAGTGCTCCAAAAGGTAGGTCAGTTGTGCCTCCATTACGAGGAGGTCCACTTTGGTTGTTTAACAAACAGCAGAGTCCTAGTTACAGTTAATTTGCCCTCTCAGAGCAGGGTCCCACCAAGAGCCTCGGAGGATGAGAAAGAAAGTAAAATTATTTGAAGAAGGGGTCTAAAAGGCCTTGGCTCAGTTTCATAATGGGTTCCCGACTTAAAAGAGAACTGAGATGCTGTTTAGAAAACTGAAGGAGGCCCTGCCCAGTTGGCTCAGTGGTAGAGTGGTGGCCTGGCATGTGGATGTCATGTTTTTGATTCCCGGTCAGGGCACACAGGAGAAATGACCATCTGCTTCTCCACTCCTCCTCCTCCGCCTTCTCTCTCTCTCCCCCTTGCATAGCCATGGCTCAATTGATTCGAGTGCATCAGCCCAGGTGCTAAGAATGGCTCCATAGAGCCTCCACCTCAGGCGCTAAAAATAGCTCAGTTTCGAGTATAGACCCAGATGGGGGTTGCTGGGTGGATACTGGTCAGGGCACATGCAGGAGTCTGTCTCTATATCTCCCCTCCTCTCACTTAGAAAAGAAGAAGAAAATTAAAAAAAAAAAGAAAAATGAAGGAGAACACCGGCTAACAGAAAGGGCTAATTAGAGTGATTAAAAAAATAGTGGTGATACATGTTACAGCATGATAAACCTTGAAAGCTTTATGTTAAGTGAAAGGATGCCAGACACAAAAGGACACAGACGGTGTGGCTTCATCTATATACATATGAAATACCCAGACTAGGCAAACCTATAGCGATAGAAAACATACTAGTGGGTTCCAGAGGCTGTCGGGAGGGGCAAATGGGACAGGCTGCTCAGTAGGTACAGGAGTTCCATTTGAAGTGATGAAAAAGTTCTGGAACAATAGCGGTGGTGGTTGCACAAAACTCTTAATGTACTTAATGCCCCTGGATTGTATACTTTTAAATGATAAATTTTAGGTGTATTTTACTACAGTTTAAAAAATGGTAGAAAATGAAATCAAAGCAAACAGAAACCACAACAGTGCCGCTAATCCCTGTGCCAGCAGACATTATGAGTGCATCGTGGCTGTTTTTCTCACCACGCTCCTGATCCTCTCAACATAATGTTCCATGCAGGCACTTCCATTTGATAGAAGACATATATAAAGAAATCTGTTTTCCATCTGAGGCCAGGAGTTCATTCTGGGCTCATGGACATCCAGTTAGAGTGGGACAATGGATTCCAGGTCCCATCAGGAGCGGGCCTGGGACTGCTCTTTTTTTTTGTTTGTTTGTTTGTTTGTTTGTTTTTTGCCTTCCTTAATCAGAGTAGGTTCAGGGCCTGGGTGTGGCTGAGCCGGCCCTGGGTTATAACAGCTGAAATCAGTGGAGGGCCGAGTACCAGAGAAAAACCATCTTGCTTTTCATGTGAAGATCCAAGACATAGCAGGCAGCTAGCTCTACAGTGTTAATTCTTGAAGATTTCGAGGCAGCCTGCTTGCAAGTTAAATTTCAGGGAAGAGATGGGAGTGATTTATGGTGACATCTATTAAGCTTTTATAGAACATAATACATGTGTTCTTGCTCCTACCGTAAAATTAATTGTTGCTAATTAGTTAGGGCTGCCAGCTCACTTGTGTGTGAGTCTGTCACACTCCCTTGTCTTGGTCCTGTTAATTAGCCGTTTGGAGTCTCATCCCTCCCAGTGTCCTGTAGCTTTCCTCCCACTCTACATTTCTTAAACAATCAAACTGGCTTCCTGGCCTTGGCTGGTCCTGAACAGAGGTTTAACTTTGGGGGCATAGAAGTCCTTGTGGCTAGTCTAATGATGTCAGGTGAGACAAATAATTTTTTTTTTTTTTTTGGAAAACCATCAGGCATCATGTAAGAACATATGACCCAACATAAATATCTGTCTTTCAATAATTCTTTTCATAGAGTACAAAATTACTGTAAAATAACACAATTAAGGTCCTGGCCAGTTGGCTCAGTGGCAGAGCATCGGCCTGGTGTGTAGAAGTCCTGGGTTTGATTCCTGGCCAGGGCACACAGCAGAAGCACCTATCTGCTGCTCCACCCTTCCCCCTCTCCTTTCTCTCTATCTTTCTCTTCCTCTCCTACAGCCAAGGCTCCATTGGAGCAAAGTTGGCCCAGGCACTGATGGTATCATGGCCTCCACCTCAGGCACTAGAATGGCTCTAGTTGCAATGGAGCAATGGCCCCAGATGGGCAGGGCATTGCCCCCTAGTGAGCTTGCTGGGTGATCTCAGTTGGGCGCATGTGGGAATTTTTCTCTCTGCCTCCCTGCTTCTCACTTCAGAAAAATACAAAAAAAAAAAAAAAATACAATTAAGCTCTCAGGTACTTGGTTTAGGGCTCCAGTTTCTGGGTTGTGGAGTCTGAGATGGTGGTCACTCCACTGAAATGATATCCCATGGACGTGGGTGCCGTGGTAGGAGCAGCTGGCTGGGCAGCTTGTGGCCAGAGTGACTGCCTGGCCTGGAGCATTGTAAGTATTAGTTTTAAGGGAGACGCTTTGAGAGGCTGAAGAGATCATGACAGTGATTGAGCTATCCACAGCCTTGTAGCCCTTGGAGGGGCTCTGGCACATTTGTCCAGGGAGTGCTAGTTGTATCATTGCTGTGGACATTTTCATGGGAAAAGGAGGTCAATTATGTTGGATTTTTCCAAGAGCCAGGAACTTGCTTTGTCTGTCCAGCATGAATCTGAAGATGACAGTCTCCTGAAGTTATTATCACATGTAATGAACAATAAAAAGACCAGGTGTTTTCTAAATACAGTGCTGTACCCATGAAGCTGGTTCACCCCTCTGCTTAATAAGCCAGTGACACAGGCGCAGGAGAGAGAAAATCCCCGTTTACATTGACTGCATTGTGCATGCCTCTGCCCACCTCCTGTGAGACAGCTGATTTCACACATCCCGTGACAGAGTAATGTGACTTCATTGACTGGCAAGCAGCTGTCGGTGCCGCGTGTGAGGTGTCTGGGTGTGTGTGTGTGTGCGTGTGTGTGTGTGTGTGTGATGCCCACATACTGCAATGAAGAGCGATGGAAAGCACAACAGAGCTATTGAAATTTAAAGGGGAAGTGTGTCTTTATTACATGTCACTCATGAAAATGAAGGCCGTAGCTATGTTCAAATATGACCATGTCTACAAACCCACCTGGCAAACAAAGGAAGGGTATCAATTTCAGTCTTTCTTGTTTGCTGCATTGGGGTAGGGTTTCAGAGCGTAGGTGCTGGGAAGGCAGGATGAAGCACTGAGACTCTGGCTGGCCCGAGCAATCAAGGTGTTAGGATTCAGGTTGTCCATGTACCAATGCCATATTTGTGTCTGTCCTCCTGCCCCAACTTGTCCTCCTTCTCTGCTCCACACTTGGGCTTTTTTGCATCTGCTTCTGCTCCCCACTTTACCTGCATGTCCTCAGAGAAGATATAGGTCCAATAGGCCCACATGCAGCGTCTTCTGACATTGGATGCAGGGATTCACAGACATGTGTTGAGAAGGTCTGAGGTGACCCCAGTGGCGTTTGTGCATGGGTATAATCATTCTCTTCCTGAGAAGTCTTCTTGGATAGAAGACTAAGGGCTGAAATAAGGAACCTTTCTGACAGATGTATGTGATTTTTAATAAACTGTTTGCTTTGGCAACTGGGTCACTTAATTTGGCAGCACAGTTAAGGGGAAATTTGGTTGAGACAGCCATTCATGTTTCTGAGAGTTATGTGCAGTTTGGTAGCTGAGTGAATAATGCTTTTGCTCCAATTATAAAATAACTTTGCTGTTAGAATTTATAGCTTTCCTTCTATTTTCATTGCTCTAAACCAGCACTTCATGACTATGCTTTTATTGATGCAACCATCTCCTAACTACTTTCTTTGCTCCAGCTCACATTTAATATACCATGCATATCCTTAACAGACCATATACTACTTATATAATGCCCCATCCTCATTCAGGAACCTACAGTAGCTTCCATCTGCTTATAGGATCAGATCTAGACCCCCTCATCTTACCTTCAGGCTCTCTGTGATCTGGTCCTATTTAACCCATTGAAACTTCTATTGTAATTTCCACCCCACTACCTCCATCATGCCCCCAATTGAACAGAGCAGTCTTATTCCCACTCCCTGCTCATGCCTTTGCTTCTCCTTCTTACTTAAGAACCCACATTTACCTCCCATTATTCAAATGAACCCATTTTTAACATTTCAACCCAGACCATTTTTAATGTGTGAAGCCTTTTCTACAATTACCATCCACATTAACTTCTCCTTTCTTGAGTTCATATCCCTCCAGCAGGCCAATGCTTGGCACTATTACTGCATTTGCTTCCTGCATTGGTCTTAGTCTCTTATCTACAAGTTTTGTCTCCAGAGCGAATATTTTACTTTCTTGATTCATAGTCTCCAGAAGGCTTTCTATGCTATGGGTGAAAAGAACATTGAACTTGGAATCTAAAGGCCAAGCTCGGGGTCTGGCTCTCTAACTGACCAACTGTGCAATCTTGGGTGATCCCCTTGGCCTCTCTGAGCCTCCCCATCCTCAGCTGTGTGATGGAACTTGGAAAGGTTTCACAGCCTCCTTCACAGAGTTGTTTTAATGCTCAAATAAAATAACATGCGTGAGTGCTTTATGAGCCTTAAAGGGCTCTGAGACCTGAAGGCCCATTATTATCGTAGTTGTCTGTAATATTTAACATTAAATTGAACCAATAAAATGTATCTGTAAGGCACTGTGTACTTCTGAGTGCCAAATTGCTAAATGGCAGTGGTCACGCCGTATAACATTTATAATACATTTTATTTGTCAGTGTGCTTTTTATTTAGAATGCCATTTTGTTCTTGCTGGGGTGCAGGGGTCAGGTACTTTTATTCCCATTTTACAAATGGAAGAAAGAAATCAAAGTTGGGCAGATACATTAAGTGAATTGCTTTAAGTTGTATAGTTAGTTATTAACAACAATTGGACTGAGGTTTTTCTTTCTGCCTCTTGACTCCTGCCTGCAAAGTGTAGTCATTTTGCTTGCTGCTGCCCCCAACACCCTCTACACCTGTCCACGGAACACTTCCCTCCTTATTTCTCACTTTCTTTCCTCAATGGGCCTTTTCCTCCTTGGCCTTCACCAGCTCTTACATAGCTAGGTGGTTTCATCTGAGCTTGTAAGGATCTCACTCCTGTTATTTTTGCTATACAGTGGTCCCTCATCTACTGCAGGGGTTAGGTTCCAGAACCCCCCACGATAGGTGAAAATCTGTGAAGTAGTGATCTTATACTTATTTTATTATTTATATACAGTGTGTCCGTAAAGTCATGGTGCACTTTTGACCAGTCACAGGAAAGCAACAAAAGATGATAGAAATGTGAAATCTGCACCAAATAAAAGGAAAACCCTCCCAGTTTCATACCTATTCAGTGCAGTTTGATGTGGGCTCACACACAGATTTTTTTAGGGCTCCTTAGGTAGCTATCCCATATAGCCTCGAGTCTAGAGACTCGTTACTGACTGATGGCCTACCAGAATGGGGTTTCTCCACCGAACTGCCGGTTTCCTTCAACTGCTTATCTCACTAAGTAATGTTATTCCTATGTGGTGGCGCTTCGTTATAAATGCCCCGATATTCACGTTGCACTTTGGTCACAGATTCAAATTTAACAAGCCACAGAACACACTGAACTTTCCTCTGTACCATCCACATCTTGACTGGCATGGCCGTGGGCTGCTTCGCTGTATACAGTGTTACGTCATTATCTGCGCATGCGCACATGCTGCCACATTATCCTACAGAAACTGGGAGGGTTTTTCTTTTATTTGGTGCAGATTTCACATTTCTATCGTCTTTTGTTGCTTTCCTGTGACCAGTCAAAAGTGCACCATGTCGTTATGCACACACTGTATATTTAAGGCTTTGTAAACCCTCCCCACACTCTTATAAACCTTTACCACACATGGTATTAACTTTTTCCACACTCTTATAAACACTTCCTATCCTCTTAAACACTTTCTACACTCTTAAACCTACGAACCTACGTAATTTTAACAATATATAAAATTCTATATGGGTACTCACCAGTGAATATACTATAACTTGAATGATAAAGATGATGAATTAGCTTATTTTAAAGTAATGCTTATTGGTGGGGGTTCGGGGGAGGGGGGATGGGGCGAAGAAGGAGAGAGGAGGTGGGGGAGGGGAGGGGCACAAAGAAAACCAGATAGAAGGTGACAGAAGACAATTTGACTTTGGGTGAGGGGTATACAGCACAATCAAATGTCAAAATAATCTGGAGATGTTTTCTCTCAACATATGTACCCTGATTTATCAATGTCACTGCACTAAATTTAATAATAAAAAATGTTGATTTTACTGCAAAAAGAATTAAAATAAATATATAAAAATACCTATATATCACAAAATCCTAAGATATAGCGAAAAATCCATGATACAAAATTAGATATAGACCGCAAAAAGTGAACAGTGATATGGCGAGGGACAACTGTATTCATGTGCACATTCATAAGGTAGAGGGGAAAATATGAGAATATTTTACTGTTCCTTACAAATATTGTTGATTCACTCAATGACTTTTAGGTGGAGAAGGATGGATCAGAAAATGAGCTGAGTTGAGTCCAGCGTTGGCCCTTCACCCTCAGTTCTGTCCCCAGTGCAGACTCCAGACCCTGAGCCAGGTTCTCCTTGGAGGCTTGTTCACCAGGACTGTGAGGCAGGGCTGGGTATCTTATCCACAGGGACACACTGTTAACTCTGATTACTTCTTCAACTTCAGCATACAAGGGTCCTCGAGTTACGACAGTCTCAACATACATTTTGAGTTTATGACACTCACTCTCCTAAAAGCTTAAAAAAAATTGAGACGTGAATGTTTTGGCTTATGCTGTTAGTGTCGTAATGACGGACTATGTGGGTGAACTAGTTTGGTTGCGCATGGCGGACGAATACGCAGCATAGGAGTGAGGGAGGTGGCGTCCCCCTGTATGCTTACCTATGCCATTTTGGACTGTTAAAAGCTCAAGTGCTCCATTTGTGTTGACCAGGGCATGTTTCAGCTTACACCAAAATTCAGGTTACATCACTGACATAGAAAAGGAACTGTGTCGTAACCCAAGGATCCTTATACTGTATAATTTAACATTGATGTATTCTTAAATGAATTTGTTAAATATTATTTACTCCGAATATTTGATGCCATTTTCATACTTCAGACAATGCCAATCCTAGATGTGAATGGTTCATATTTACATATAAGAACAGAATTTTTAATCACCCAGCATACATTGAAACTCCTTTGTCTTAGTAACATTGAAACTCCTCAAGAGAAGGCAATTTTTATACGGGATGTCATTACAAAACCCAGGACTCATACCAGAAGCTGGATTTGTGTCACTCACTACAGAATCCCCAACAGGATCCCAGAGCCCAAGGGGCAGGAACAATTCTCCTTTCTAAAGCAGCGTAATGAGGTAAATGTGACTTAGTTGTGCACATTTTATAACTGTTCTCCAAAAGCTGAGTCTGT